>NC_088098.1:90673934-90979799 GCF_036370855.1 Dromaius novaehollandiae
TGACAGATTTCATGTTGAGGAGAAACATACGAGGAAACAGGTTCAAGAAGAGGATTCAAAAACAACTCTAGAGCCTACAGCAGGGAGAGGGTGGTAAAAATTACAGGAATAAAAGGAAAGGAAAGGCCAACAGTTTTTGAAGTCAGATGGATTAAATCCAAGGAGGGTTTAAAAAACCAAGAGGGCATTCCTACCTAGCCTCCATCAGATGATGGAGGGGAGTCAATGGTGACAGCCGAGCATGCAGAAGACCTAGCACCATCTTCCGTGCACCAGAGGCTGGAGAGAGCCAGGGCTCTAGGGCTTGAGGGAGAAGCAGCTGTCAGAGCATGGAGAAGGATAAGGCCTGCACAAAGGTGGAGCCAGGGTGATGGTGTGAACTTCTATGAGAAAGCAGTGGATTTTTATTTAGTGTATTCCCTGGATATAGTTTGTCAGGAAAAGCAAATAATTTGTTAGGCCAAGCTTCTTCAGCCTAGCAGCAGCCTAAGGCACCAGCTGATAGGAGTACTCCACATTGCTGGACAAAGGGCTGGGCCTGGCTCTTCTTCACACTACCATCACACATTTCAGGGCAAGGAAGAGACCTGTAGGTCCCCACTATGGTTATGGGACAGCTGCCCTGATGGTAATGGGCCATCTCGGGGAAGGGCACAGGATGTGAATCAATCTGTCTCCTCTTCCAGGTATAACCATACAACTCACTGGAGTCAGTGTAAAGCCAATTACAGCTCATCCAAAATACATAAGTGGAAAGAAACTGGTCAGTCTGCACCCTTGAATGCTCTGCACGCTAGCAATACGCTTGCTGCTTATTCCAGGCATTAAAGTTATTTGAATTTTTAGTGTGCTATTTCATTATTGATCAGCAAGTTTTAGTCTCCTGTTTACAAGGGTAGCACAGTGAGTAAGAATGGAGCATGCAACAAGTCAGGGAGGGAGGCAAGGGAAGGACTTAGACCTTCCTTTGCACTAATGCAGCTCAGGCTGGCCCTCATTAACATCAGCCTCCTCTTCTCTGGCAGCATTCAGCCACGGGTCTCAAGGATACCCAGCTCACCTCACACCACTCCCTTCTGCAGTAGGCTGGGACTCTCTCACTTTCCTGAGGACAAAGCTGAGGCATGGAGAGGTGAAATTGTTTGAGACCACTTTCTGACTCAGTAGCAGGCCCAGGTTTAGAGCTGAGAAGTCCTGTCTTCCTGTTCACCCAGTGTCACCATCAGCCATCTCCGGACCTTACATCCAGGCATAAAACTACTGGGAAGGAAGACTGAACATGTAGCCAATTTGGGAGCTGACTGTGGCAAGCATGGAAAGAGAGGAATGCATGACATAACAGGAAGCACCGTTGTGTCACTGTATGAATCTGTGATGCGTCCACATCTTGAACGTGCATTCTGGTCCCTCCCCACCCCAAATGATATAGCACAACTTGCTACAGTAGAAGAAAGAGGAACACAGGGATGGAGCTGCTCCCATACAGGTTACTAAATAACTGAAGTAACTACACAGATTTAGGATTTGGGGGCCTGGAAAAGAGACCACTGGGGAGAGAGATATGATAGCAGCCTATAAAAGCAGGACAAGTAGAAAAGCTAAAGCATTGAAGAGGAGAGCAGGGAATGACTGTTCACTGGCAAATGAAATGACAGCACATTCAAAACAAGCAAAAGGAAGGGGGTGTGTCTATAAGTTCAAAAAAAGATTAAACAAATTCATGGAAGACAAATCCCTCAGGGACTATTAAACCTCCCCAAATACCACTTCCATCCCAGGAAATAAAGTCACTCTTTGCTAGAAGACAAGATACCATACCTGCTACTATCACTCACCTTGTTCTCATCCTTCTCCTGTAAGCCTCTGCTACCAACCAGTGTCAGTATGGGGCAAGACAGACCTCTGACCTGGCACACCACCACTCAGATGGCTTCAAGTTACCCAGTAGCTGCTCTTCCACCTATCTGTCTGATTAAACTACTCCCAAGCAGCTTTCACCTGGTTGTATAGGTCACTTGCATTGTGAGGTAACCCTTAAAATGCCATTTACGACTGCCTTGTTGCTAGGTGCCCATTGTGTCATGTCTGCAGACATGCTCTTAACCCTTGAACCCTGTTGGGTACATCCTATTTTCAGGTTGAAAAACTAGACATTTCCATCAGCACCTTCCACAGGGCTGAGTGCATCCACCTGTGAAGTATCTGGTGCTGGCCATGGCTGGGGAAATAACACTGATCTGGACAGGGCACCTGGAGGACCCAGTGGGGCACTCCTTATGTTGCATGTAGTGCATGACAGGTTTTTTCTTCTCTCATCAACTGGCTTAAGCTAAATATGATCACTGTTTTGTTTTGTTTTTTTATACAAGTTCTACTTCCTCAAAGTGAAGATGAAGGAAGGAAACCGGGGCAGGGGGGAGCAGGTCTGCAGCATCAATGGAGGGAAAGATAGCTGCTTACAGAATACAGGAGGCTTCAAAATCTCCTTCTTCATCTTTTTTTTTTTTTTTTTTCCACAAGAAAGAGCATTCCCTGTGGCTACACATGCAGACGTCAGATTTAAAAATAGCCAAGTTCCACCCTGACTGTGGAGGAGTGTAAGACAGAAGACAGATGCGGTGACTGCCTGCTAGACTTGACATCCACTTTTTCTTTCCTCACCCTAGCAGCCAGCAGTTGCACACACGTGCACAGGTGAGGTCCTAGGTAGTCACGCAGATTGTGTCTGCCTTCCCTCCCGAATTCCCTAATTGCTCTACCATAGCCATGGTTAGGAGCCCCCTATACCCATACACGCTATTTAATACACCAGACTTGTATCAAAATCACCAGATTCCTCCTATTTGTCCTGTTTAATTCACAAAAAACTTGCTAGTCATTTGTATGTGTTTGTCACCTGTCAGTGCGTTGTAAAGGTTACCATTCACATCTCTTTTTCTAGCTTATTTTGTTGGCTGTTTCAGGGCCTGCTCCACACAGCCATTTCCTGTGACTCCAAACTATTTAACAAATGTGAGTGTATGTGCACATCTAGTTGTATTTGCAGACCCAGGCCCAGTTCAGTCTAAGCTGATTGGCTGCTTTGAAGGAGCCAGGCCTTGCTCTTGCTACCCTACCACTGCTCAAGCAGTAGGAGATCCCTGCTCTTTTTTCCTAACTAGCTATATTCTAGCCATTATTTATGCTTTCAGTCAAGTGTATTCATTGAAAACACATGGCACTACTGCCCACATATTCAACACTACTGCTCATGTACTCATGAGCAATAGAAGCCACAGTGATCTTGCCTAATTTATTAGCAAACATGTTTACAAACATATCTGTGTGCATTTACCTAAATTGCATGGTTCTCAGTAATAAGCTGTAGAACACCTTGCCACAGGAAATTATGGATGCTAAAAGCTTACGTGGATTCAAAAAGCAACTTGACAAGTTAATAGAAGAAAAGTCCATCCAGTGCTATGAACAGCAGTTAGCTGGATCACTATAGGTTTGTGCTGTTGTTGTGAAGTTGTGCTCACAGGTTTTCCAGGCATCTGCCTTTGGTCACTGCTGAAAACAGGATACCTTTGGTCTTAACCCACTGTGGCCATTCTTGTGTGTTTATATATGTTTTCTGTGATTTTAGCGTGATATAATTTCTAATATGCCTGTCCCAAGAGCATCCAGGCTGTATTAGGATCTTACAAATAGTCTGAAAAGCGTGATACATACTTTTTGCTCTACATACTGAGCTTGGCATGCTAATCATCTCATTACTGAGCTAGGATTGTGGACAGAAAGACTGGGAAATATCCCAGACCAGAACCATCTTAAAATTAAAGCTGGCTTACTCTCTTTTGCATGATAACAAGGTATTCAAACCTTTTCAGCTTAGCAAAAAGAAGGCTACAGAATTGACATGGACACTACTAAAGAATAGTGACCTGGGGAGGACTGGCAGATGTCTAGGTTTCCTCAGACATGTCTTCTTTCTGCTGGAAATGTTTGCCCAGGTGGAATTTTCCCATTTGTCCAAATTTTCCAGACAACTGACTAGAGCAGCCACAATAGCTGTAGCTAGGCTCCGCATATCCAGAAAGTCCAAGACTGGTGCACACAGGGAAGTCATCTGTACAGCACACATGCATACATCTGTTTACAAAATCCCTTCCTAAACCTGATAATATGTTAATGGAGAACTCTCAATCCAACAGACCAAGATATAACAAAATACTGTGATTGGATGCTGCAGGCACACATATTCATCTTCCGCAGAAGTGTTTTCAACACTGGGGAGAACTGGCTGGTGGAGTAATTTACCAAGGATCATAGTACATCCTCAGCCACCACCAACATTTAGACTGAGAGGATATGGTTTCCAAAGGACATAGACACATTCATATAGGAACCAAACAGGGAAGTTCTGTGGCCTTTGACTGGCAGAGAGATTCTCACAGTGGTCCCTTCTGTCTGTAAAACCTCTGCATTGTCCTCCATCTCCTGTCACACCCTGCCCTCAAGACAGCTGTGAATATTAACTAATATTGCAAGGATGATCTTCGGAGATGTCAAAACAACATGGCAGTGAAGGCTCATTAACACCCCGATGATAGCGTTTGGCTCTTTAGAGTAGCAGCTGGAGGTTGGTCTAACTGTCACAGCTGGTCTAGTCCAACAGGTAAAGGGAAGGCCTGGAACCAAAATAGATACCAAGGAACATGAGCCAAAGGCTGGAAGTAGGTGAAAAGAAAAGGATTTTGTCCAAAAGCCACAGATTTGTACCATTAGCTAGCCTGGAGACAACTGGTTTAAACAGAGCAGCCAGTCCCAGAGACAGTCACACTTGCACTTGCAATGGACCAGCTGGGAGGGCCTGCCTGTTCAGCACTTGCTGGCAGACTCCAGGCAGGGAGGCCTCGCATCCAAATCTAGTAGCCCTGATACCTCTGTTTGTAGCCCAGAAGGGAAGCTATATTCTTTTTTCCGATTCCACAAGTCCAGGCTGTTTGTGCCAGCAGCCTCAAAGCTCCCAACCAGTTGTTAAAACAGCCTTAATCCCACTGCCTAGATAAAGCCAAACGTGACTGGTAGAAAACAAAAAATATCACCCAAATGTCCAAGGAGACCACAAGCGGAGCCACTGAACTATATCCAGTGCAGATTTTTCAAAAGGACAAGGCTTTCCATGGCTCAGTGTTCTAATTTGTTTGACCATTTATTTTCAAGGAACACATCCAAGAGTGACAAGCTCCATTTATTTCAATGGGCAGCATATGCCAGCAACTTGAATGGCGTATGCTATAAAAGAGAATGAATGTTCTCAAGCGTTCTAGAAAGCCGTCCTTTCGGCAGACAGAGGACGTGTTGGTAATGGAAGTATAGCTCTGCTCTGACAAGCAACTCCATAAAAGTGGCACCGTGGGTTCCCATATTTGATGCTGCTCCATGACAGCCGTATGAGATTTGTTCAGACTGCAAGTGAAAAATGGTTATCCTAAAACATCATCCAGCATTGGAGAGCCCAGCTGGGTTCTTTCATTCTTCTGGTTTGCCGGGCAGAATGACATTTCCATGGGACAGATGTCTACCATAAGTTGTTACGGCTGCACCCTTGTAAACTTCTAGTGGTTACAGGCCAACTCAGGGCAATTCTCATGAATGACATTACCTTCAAATGGTGACATGAAATGAGCCTGAGATGTTCACAGAAGTGAGTATACCCTTTCCATAAAACACCATCATATGGCAGCAATGTTTTCAGTCTTGCCTCTTCTGACTACATCCTGAAGAAGATCCTATTCTGAGTATCACCTTTCCAAAGCCCAATTCCACTGGTGCGCTGGAAAACTCTGGGTTAAGAATCTCTTGCAGACTCACCATCATCTATCACTTGAGATTTTTTGGGTGGCCTGTGACACCTTCCTGATGGCCTGTAAGTGCCATAGCAGTGGGCAGCTTTTATTCACTATGATGAATGAATTAACTAATATTTGTTCCATGTGAGCAGTCTGGGTCTCAAAGTTTTGCTAGCATGCCAAAGAGCCCTGGAAGTAAAACAGAGTGATTTTCTTCTTGCTTTTCAGTGAGATGGTCCCTACAAAGGTGGGGTATGTTTCTGCTGACGCTGAATCTCTCTTTGGCCACCTTTCATTCTCATTACACTTATGAGGTCATGGTCACCAGGAGGTAGATGGGTGTTGTGTGAGCTGCAATGCCATCTACAGGAATTCAGGTCCACTTCTCCTGTTCCCCTATCCTTCGGGGCAATGTCTCAAGACAGATAAGGTAGAAGAGGTGCTGATGGCTCACTTATAGCCATCCAGTGTAAACTGTAATC
The DNA here is from genome assembly GCF_036370855.1 of Dromaius novaehollandiae. Classification (NCBI taxonomy): domain Eukaryota; kingdom Metazoa; phylum Chordata; class Aves; order Casuariiformes; family Dromaiidae; genus Dromaius; species Dromaius novaehollandiae. The sequence continues at coordinate 90,680,254 of NC_088098.1, forward strand.
CCAGATTGTAAACCCAAAATGTAATCCCACATCCTCCTCCAGAATACACCTGCCCACTTGTGCTTCAAAGTTAACTATGATGGATCTAGTCTCCCTTATGACTGCAGCCACAGAGTTCCCCTTTGCATCCGTGGTACAAACTGGAGACCCTCGCTATGCCTCTTTGGTTCCTGTTCACACTTTCCCTCCGTCAGGTGCAGCTCAGAAGCTGTGGCTTTACCTTTTATGTGACAGCCTAACCAAATCTATTCCTGCCACTGAGGTCACCTTTGATACCCTTTTCAGAATTTCAACTAGTCCTGATGCCAGTGAGGTGCTTGCTTAATGAAGAGAACAACTGTAGGCTTGCACTGGCTGTGAACTTATTTGGGGATACAAGTCATAAAGTGGCCTCACACCTATGCAGCTCCCTTTGGGACCTGACTGATTCCCGAAGAGCAGGTCTCTGCTTGTGCCAGGCTGTAGTCTAATCACAGATGTAGGTAGTTTAAGGAAGAGCTTTTTTCCCTCTCCTTTGCCAGAATGGAACTGTTTTAGCTTCGATCAAATACATGTTTGCCCTAGAATTTTTGATCACTTCTGGTGACCTCCACTCCGGGGCCTGTAGGTCCCGGGAATGCTGAACTCCAAAAATCAGCCCCTTCTTCTAGGTGAGAGCAGCATGAAGCAGGAGAGCTCTCCATTGGGAGAATGTGGCCCTGCTTCTGGGTTTTGGGGCTTGGGCTGTTCAGAGAAGAATCAGACTGTCATTTCTAGCATTCTTTGACTGGCTTCTTAGGCCTAAAGACACAGAAGATATTCTGTCTGTTCCATAGAGAAGATGTGAGACAATTCACGATATCCAGGCAGGGCTGTTTGAGTAGGAGCTGCAGGCCTGGTGTGCCCAGGGCAGGGTGGGACCCTCTAAAGTTAATATAGCTGGGAGCAAAGCAGTGGGGTAATCGGATCACAATGTTAGTGAACAGCATTTTATGAGGTGTCAGAATTATCCAACCATAATCAAAGGCCATCAAGAAGCAACTTCTCATCCATCCTCCTGGAAAGAAAAAATAAAAAGCAAGCCATGTGATGAGAGCCTCTGCAGCAGAGTAGACTGGCTTGCATGAACCAACAGCTTCCTGGCTTTTATCCATGGTAGTCTTGGCCAGCTATTTGTTCCATCACCTGCAGTCCCCATGAGCTGAGGCTTGAGACATACACCTTTAGGAGTATTGCAAGCCAAAGTCACCAGCTCTGAGCCACAGAGGAATAAGAACTGGGGAAAGTCTCCTTCACAGCATGGACCTCATCCCTTCACGACCCTTCAGGAGTCCCTAGAGAAAAGGAACATAGCAAATGCTGTGATCCACACCTGAGGCAGAAGGAGCTAGGGGAAGGAGGGATGGCCAGACTTCCCTTCACTCTTCAACCCTCCAGCCTAGGAGGCTGAGAGAAACAGGCTGTTGGGCCAACATTATGACCCTTGAAGCATCAGATGGTGGCAAATCAGTGGAACAGGGCCTTGGGCCTTGCAAAGTGGAGGACAGTGACCCTGAACTGTTCAGACCCTGATCTTCAGAGAGCACCTGAGGTGGTTACCTGTGAGCTGAGCTGAATGGAGATGTGTCACAGCCTCAATGACTTACTTACATCTGAATCTTCCTGGCAGGGTAGGTGAGATTTTGGTTGCTGTGGCAAAGAAAATTACCGAGGCTCCGCTTTTAGGACCTTAAACACACCCCTGAGGATTCTGAATAGAGAAGACCTAACACCAGTGTAATGCCCTTTCCATAGAAAACAGATACCTCACAGTAATACCTGCCTCCTCCCCTCAAACTTGGCAGGAGGCTTTCTGCAAATTAGGAACCCACCTGTTGGGACTGGCTGAGCAGGTGGGTTCAGGGAAGATGTGTTTCAGGCTCTCCAAGACAGAGCTTGTGCTGGATTTCTACTCTCTGCCTTCTAAAGTGGGTCTTGATGGCACCCAGGTTCCATGGCACTCAGAGATCAGCTGGCCAAACATCTTCAGAAGCCTCTCTGGGGCCAGGAACCATGTTAGATATCCATAGATCCAGCACTAGTATATGGAGTCACAGCCCTTAAACAGATGACAAGCTCCTGCTGTCTTGGAGACCTGTTGTAGGTTGGGGAAAGGAGAAAAATTCCCAAATTTCATGGGAAGAAATGTTCATGAGAATCCTCTTGCAGAGGTTTCCTCTGCTAATGGAAGGGCCCTGGGCTGGGTGCCATGCATGGACACTGTCTTCTTTGCCTGGGTATCACTTTTAAAAAAATCCACAAATATCAAAATTAGTGAAGCATGCTATTCATTATTATTAATGTCTTGAAAATACTGTCAAGAGCAGAACCTCTCCCTGTGCAGAGATCTCCCAGCCCATGGCACATGTTATCGGATGAATGGCGAGCATCCCTACAGGTGTTTTCCTACCACATCTCTCCCACCTCATCCTACTGCTGGGACCCAGGGAGGGAAATGGCTCCAGGGAGACCAGGCACCCAGTGAGCAGCCCGGTGAGCTCAGCTCTGGGCAGGAGGCTGCACCTCACCCTACTCAGGGTGTCCAGAGGGATTCTTTCAGAATAGGCTCCTGGCACAGAAAATTTCCCAGGGAGGAAGACTGTGTTATGCTGAGAAAAGTGGCCACAGTCCCCATTTGGTGGGATCAGCTGGGAGGGAGACGGGGAAGAGGGGGATAAAACCTGGGAAGGGATCAGCTGGGAGGGAGACAGGGAAAGAGGGGGATAAAACCTGGGAAGGGGCTGTCAGCTAGGAGGGGACTGGATCAAGGTGGCTGCAAGTGTCACCTCAGTCACAGGCACTGCCTGGCTGCAGCGCAAAAGGACCTGGCTCCATCCAGCCTCTTGTGAACAGAAAAGCCACAGACCCATGTCCGGCTCCCTCGCTGCATTGTCTGTGTGCTGGGGGGGGGGGGGGGGAGAAGGGGGGCACAGAGAGATGCGGGGGGGCCTCTCTGCCCCCTCTGCTCTGGCTCCGGCAGGGCTGTGCCTGCCATACACTGTGGGGGGACGTGGGGACTGCAAAAATAAATGCACTAGAAAAACAGTCCAGCGATTCTCCACATGCCCAGTGTACATGATGCAAATTGATGTTTAAAGCTTATTTATTAGCTTGCATGCAAAATGCCAGCGGTGTTTTTCTAGATCAGTGGGTATCCAATCTTTTTTTTTTTTTTTTTTTGGGGGGGGGGGGGGGGAGGGAGGCAAGCATGGCTAGAGACTGTATATCCAGAGGCTAGGGTTTATATCATGAGCTGCTCTCGACTGTTATAATTTGTGGCACAGATTCAGCGAGAATCTGATCTGCTGAAAATATTTGGGCTGTGAAAACTCCCACACTGTGACAGATGTCAAGTCCAATTAAGTGACTCGTGTCCAGGTTTCTGTCCAATAGGATTTCCCATTAAATATCAATTTAAGAGGGAAAAAATGCCATCCCCTTTTCTCTGAGCCTTCATCTCTTCCAACCATCTCTAGGCTAAACCCTTTGGTATCAGGAGAGGATCCGCAGGCATCTCCCAATCTCTCTGTCCGTCTGTCTGTCTCTCCCGTGCACCTTCCACACCTCTCCTTCGCTTCATTGCCACTCCAGGAGGGGTGGGGGGAGGAACTACACTTTCTTTTTGTACCTTTTCCCGCACCGACGTTACCTCTTGCAGCCTTTCCAAACCCGTGGCAAGATTTTTGCTTGTTTGTTTTGGTTCATTTTTGTTTTTTAACCTTCTCATTGCTTTCTTTATTCTCACCCGAGAGATGCAGGAGGAGTTGGGAAGCTCAGGGACGGATGGGGTTTGCGCTCATCCTTTTTTCCCCTCTCATCAGCTCTTGAAAGATCAGAAGAGAAACTAAGCCAAACATTTATTTCCTGACGGCGTCTCCCCCCTCCTGACCCTCTCCGCCGGACCAGTGAATTAAAAAAGCCACACGTTACGCCAAAAGAGAAGAAGGAGGCAGCGACACAGTGTCATCGCCACTCGCGGGGTGCCTGCGCGCCGGGCACCGCCGCAACCAAGCCGGCCCCGCCGCGCCGCGCCGCGCACCGGCCGCGCCGGGCTCCGCGCCCGGGCCGGGAGAGACGCGCACCGCGCCGGCCGGTGGCACCGGGGCGGCCGGCTGCGCCCGGCTCCTCGGGCCGCCGAGCGGAGGGAGAGGCCGAGGGGGCGGGGGAGAGGGAGTAATCCCGGCTGGTGCTATCTCCGCATCTCTTTTGTTATTTATCGCGAAGAGGAGGAAGAAGAGAAGGGGAGACGGCACTTTCCAGCACGGTTTTTTTTCCCCCTAATTCCGACTCGTAACAGCTGCCGGTATATTCTGGATCCCTGCCCCGAATTAGCGGGCGGAGACAGACTTTGATGGGGAAACGCTTTTTCTCCCCGATGCATCGTAAGTAACTTAAGTTGTTATTTATACTCCGCAAACAAACACTGCGATAACATCTCCCATCTCTGGAGCGCTGGAGGCCGCGGCGAGGGATGAGACCTGCCTTTCCCCATCTGAGCAGGACACTTTTCCGCTTCTAATTCATTTGATTTAGATTTTTTTAATTTTTCCATGCTCCGCTCCCGGAGTTGCATTTGAACTGTGAAGGAATCGCCGAGGGGGCGAGGGGACCTGGAAAGAGAGGCTGTCCAAACGACTCCATCGAGGTAAGCAGCTTTAACGCTATATCCTTTTCCAGGTGGCATGGGCACGGTTTTACTTAAAAAGAAAAAGAAAAAAAAAAGAGAGAAAGAAAAACAAAGCCTCTTTCCAGTCCGGAACGCCAAAAACAAATGTATGGATAAAACCAAATCAAACGAAAAAAATCAACACACACCGCAGAGAAACCTTTAAGTAACTTTCTCCGGGAACCACCTCTATAATTGCCCATTTTCGAATAAACCCGCTCACTTGGATCTCGATTGAAAGGTGATTTTAATCCTTTCCTTTCTTTCCGAGAGATCGCTGATATTTGAGCTGCGCGCCGGCGGATTTTATTTCCTACCTTTGCCTCGTGGGCCTTATTCGCGTAACGCTCCTTATTAAAAACAGAAAAGCGAGCATTTCCCTGGCAAGCGGCGGCCCTTTCCGCAGGGAAGCCGGGCTGCCGCTCGTCTCTCCCCCTCCCCGGGCCTTCTCCCTGCGCGCAGCGCGCAAGGCGGCGGCGGCCCCGGCGGGCGCGGCGCTCCGCGGAGCGGGCCGGGGCCGCCGCCGCCGCCGCCAGCCCCGGCCCCCCGGTAAAGCCCCGGCCCCCGGCACTCGCACCTCCTTTCTTGCTCCATGTGTGATGGTTTCGCTCTAGCCGTGATGATGAATCCAGCCCCTGCCTGGGGAGTATTCCTCCTGCCCACTCCTCTCCATTTAATGTCTTTCTTTTCTTTTTTTTTTTTCTTTTTAAATTTTCTTTCATTTTGCCAACTGGGTCTGTGAACCGAGAGGGGCTTTGCATGGAAACTTTACATGGAAATACTTGGCAATCTGCATTTTGGGCACGGGAGGACGTGATCTCCCCTCCCTGGGGCTCCCTCCCCACCTCGTTCGACGCCCCAGCCGTACGCACACACACACACACACATTTGTGTCCAAGGTTATTCACTAGTTGCCTGATGTATTGTTTTATTACATGCCGGCATGTCCACGTACGCTCTTGGATTTGTATTGCTGTCTACATGACAGATGGTGCTCTGTGAGGCCGCAAGAAGATACGATTCAATTTTCTTTTGAAAGGCACGTCCGCATTTATTTATTTATTTATTTACCCTTCCCTCCCCCCTTTCGTGCAGGAAGGGGAGAGGAGGGAAAATTTAAAGAAATGGGAAAGTTCGGGTGCTGCTTTGCGTTTCTGTTTCTTTTTTTTCCACCCCGCTCTTGAAAGCCTCCGACTCTCCAAACATCCCCATCTGGTCGCTAGCAAATCGCCAACCGAACAAAATTAGCAGGAGAAAAAAGAAGAAGCGCAGAGACAAGAGCAGAAGGAGAATCCAGCAGATACATCAGATCTCGTAGTTTTGATTGGGGAAATAAATTTCCCCGCTGGCCTTGTTATGTTTGGGGAGCCTTGAGCTGTATTTCCCTCTGTTTGAAAGCATCTTTCTGTAGCCCAGATCCCATAGAGTATTACCGAAAAAGAAATGGTTAAGCAGAGATTGGCAGAGGGGGGGAGCGGGGGAGGGAACACGATATTAAAATTGAAAAAAAAATCCACTTAATATTAAGCCACTGGATATTAGCTTGTTTAAAAATATATATTTTCTTTTATTGCTCTCCGGGCCTGTTTCTACGAATGGACAAGCACAGGAAATAATGGGAGGGTGTATATTCCGCTGAAGCTGCCGGCGAGCGCTAGAAATGGGATGGTAAATTATGGGGCATAATTTATTCTCGCTGCCGCTCTCATTAGCAACCGCTGCCTCTGAGGACAAGCGGTCTGCCTCGCTGCTGCCGCAGCCCGGGCCGGCCTGCCGGGGCTGCCTCCCGCCGGGGCAGCGGGGCTGCGGCGGCCGCGGGCGGCGGCAGGGCCGGGGCAGGACCCACGCACACGCACACGCGCACGCACACGCACACGGGTGGCCGCCCGGCGCTGACCCGCTCTCTGTGCTTCTGTCCCGGGAAGGCTCCTCCGCCCCCGCCAAGATGATGCTTAGCCCGGACCAAGCTGCCGACTCCGACCACCCCTCCTCGGCGCCCTCGGACCCGGAGTCCCTGGGCGGCGCGGACGCCCAGGCGCTGAGCTGCTGCGTCTCCGACCCGGAGCCCGCCGAGGGCGGCGGCGGCGGCGAGGGCCGGGGCGGCGGCGGCGGCGGCGGCGGCGGCGGCGGCGGCGGCGGCGGCGGCGGGGATGGCCGGGGCGGGGGCCGGCCCGGGCTGCACCCGCCGCCGCTGAGCCGCGAGGAGAAGCGGCGGCGGCGGCGCGCCACGGCCAAGTACCGCTCGGCGCACGCCACGCGCGAGCGGATCCGCGTGGAGGCCTTCAACCTGGCCTTCGCCGAGCTGCGCAAGCTGCTGCCCACGCTGCCGCCCGACAAGAAGCTCTCCAAGATCGAGATCCTGCGCCTCGCCATCTGCTACATCTCCTATCTCAACCACGTGCTGGACGTCTAGCGCCGCGCACCGCCCCGGGGCCTCCCTCCCTCCCTCCCTCCCCTCTTCCCTCCCGGCCCGGCCCGGCCCGGCCCGGCCCGCTCCCCGGGGCGGCGGCGGCGGGCGATGCCCCGGGAGCGCGGCGGCGGCGCACGGCGGCGGGGCTCGCCCCGGCCGCGGGGCCCGCGGAAGGCCGGGCTGTTCGGCGGTGTTGTGTCTTTCACAAGTCATTTTCCGACGCGATTGCATTGTGGCCGCACAAGCGTAGAGAGCCCATTTTTTAGCAGAGAAATGTAAAATCGGATTGTTTCTTCAGGCTGTCAAGTGCCCCTTTATATATATCCAAAAACATCTACTTGTGACCTTAAACGTGTGACCCATGGGTGCAGTTACAAATAACTATTTTTTATTTATGGTAGAAGGAGTAGACGATTTATTTTTTTCAAAACTTATTTATTTTTCAGAGTGGTGGCAATTTTACTTTGGATACTTCGTGCCAATTGGTTTCTATAGTCGGGTGTTTACACTTTTTCCTGTGGATTTTTATGTTTAACTTTGTAAGTGTCTGTTGGGATCAATACAGTGTTTCTTTTTCTTTTCTTTCCCCCCCCCCTCTTTTTTTTTTGCTCCAATTATATTGCACTTGTGTATGACAAACCTTCCCTTCCTTCCTGTTTATGAGAATATTTGATATATATCAAGGCATTTGTTCTTGAACTTTTTGCTTTTTTTTTTTTTTTTTTTTTTTTTTTTGTGTGTGGGATCGACAACCACTAGCACTTAACTAGGAGAGGTTTTTTTAAAACTTGCTGTTATTCTGATCTATAGTTATGTCTGAAAAGTACTTTGCAAACTGTTTATAAGGGAAGTAGTTTCTTCGTGGGTGTATATGTGTGTGTGTATATACGTATGTGTGTGTGGGTGAGCGTGGGTGTGTATGTGCGTGGTATATTTTTAGGAAATTACATTTTTCCTAAAAAAAAAAAAAAAGAAAAAGAAGTAAATCCAGGACTGCTTTCCTTTGTGACAACCAAAAAGAATTTATAACCTGAAAATGTTTCATGTTCTCGCTGTGAATCTCTTAAAACAAGAAGCGCATTTTAGGGATGAAAGAGAAAAAGAAAAAAACACATCTGCTATCCAAAGATTTTAGTCTTTTTCAGGGTTTTTTTGTGTGTCTCTGTTGCTTTATATAATGCAATATTTTGTAGTGAAAATAGATAAATCTGGTTTCTATCTGATGCGTTTTTCATATCTCTCATGAATGGTGAGCTGTTTTGCATATAAATAAAAGTATCAAATAAAAGCTGTTTTTCCTAATTATTTTTCCCTGTTGGTCTTTCTATAAAATGGAGATTAGGCAGAATGTGTAGTCTGGATTATAAATAAGAATTCTAAAGCCTTCTGAAGTCATGTGTGGAAAAGCTTCAACAGGTTATATGTTTCTTCTCAGAGCGAGATTGCAGTCCCTCCAGCACAGCTCCGCTACTCCAGCTGGTCTCAGCTGTGTGTGCTGCCCAAACATATGAGAGACCCAGGACCACTGCTTTCACTTCCTCTCTGCGATGACTGGCATCCAGTTGCACGTTTTGAAGTTCAGGCTGTAAAATCAAATCTGATGCTCAGAAGCACCTGTTTTGACAATCTGCTCTCTGATAAATCCAACTTTATAATGAAAATATGCACATTTCGTCCTGCCTGAGTACATTGCATTTCCTTTCTCTTGTTTAAGTTTAATTCTGATCTCTCTCAGGTCAGGTGCAATTCTGGTGAAACCAAGTAAAAATCGTGCGCCCTTTTCCTATGTATGAAAACTTCAGACATACTCCTTGATATCAGGCTTCATTGCCAAAGCCTGTCATTTGAAACATGGCACAGATACAAACTCGATAACAGAAAGATTATTACCTGAGCAAAGCAAGATCCTTGTGTCATCTCATTTATTAAATTCTTATTTACTGTAAGAAGTTAATTTTACTCATAGCTTGAATATCGCCATTGACTTGGGCAGGCTGTATTCAGCAGAAAGCACATCCATTGTTATTTGTTTTAGAGACAAAACCTCCCACCCCACCTCCCAATTTTTATGGCTGACACTTTGCACAGTGGTTTAATTAACTGTGGTCTTGACCAGCTGAAAAGCTCCACGCAGAAAATCTGTCAGAGAAGCTGTTAATTCCACTTTCTACCAATGCACACTTTCTGTGCCCCAAGGGACACATGCAGATTTGGTAGTTTGATGTACGGTTTTCAAATCTTGCAACTTTCAGTGCTGAGGTAACTCCACAAAATTTGGAGCTGGCTTTCTTCAGGACCAGTATGATTCTCAGGTTGTGTCAAAATCTAGACACTCAGTCAGGTTTGATGCTAATTGAGCAATGTTATAAATCCTGGCATCCAGCAAGCCTTTATGCTACCAACATTGGGAAGGACTTTGTTTATAAAAGAATTGACCTACATTTCCTTCTCAAATGTGGGAATACATATTTCAGGGAATATCCTGCTCTGCATTGCCCTACTGTAAAGTAGGGTGACTGCAGTCACTGGTACTTCATCCATGCAAACTGGCTGTGGGATGAGGAGATGCTATCCCAATGTCCCTCCAGTCCACACTCCCCTCCCTGGGGCTGCTGCAAATACGTCAGGCCACAGGTCAAGAGATGCTGAGGCTAGTCCCATGCAGTGAAGGTGGCTGTGGATCGGGCAGTGGGTATTAGTCCAGAGGCGCCTTGGATCTCGAGGCATGGCAGCCCCATGCACGGGACCCTGCGCCCAACTAATACGTCTCTCCTAGCTCAGAGCTGTCTCCACACCAACACACTTGCCTGCAAATGCCTACGCTGTGTGTGCAGTGCCCTCCGTGTGGTGAGGGCCTGTGAGCTCAAGGACAGAGCTCTAGCAATGGGCTCCTGGGCCCGAGGGGGGCCCAGGGGATTCGTACAGAGCTGTAGCGGAGCCAGTGAGCCCTTGTGTGTTGCGAGCATGGGAAAGTGTAGCACTGAGATGTCTGGGAACTGCTCCGATTTGGAGGTAATCATATTCTCAGGGTCATCCCATTCCTGCCATCCCCTGGGATAACAGAGAGCCTGCTTGCACTTAGAGGGAAGTTGGGAAGGGCTTTGCTTCTGATAGCAGTGACAGGATCAAGTCTCAGGTTTAACCTGCAAAAGGTCAGTGCGCTTGACCTGAAGATGTGTCCTTTTCTTCCAAATGTAACAGTTTATCTAATGAAAGAAATTGCTTCTCCCCGCAAACCCATTCTCGCTTACATCCTATCATCACCTTGTGTATATCCTTTCACCACCATGAATTTAGCTTGGCCACTTTTATTTTTGGTGCTGGCATCAAGAAGGAAACTCATTCTCATCTAGCAGTTGATGACTGCTGAAAACGAAATGTAGGTTTTGCTTCCCCATCCCCCCCCCTTTTTTTTCCTAGAGAAAGATCTAAGTAGTATGTACAAGCTACAAGGCTAATGCAATATAAAGGCTGCATGGCTAAGCACTCAGAAGTCTGGATTTATGAAGAATGAGTAAACAACTTTAACTCCATCTCCTTGTGAGTCTGCATTAGATAGCGATAAAGTCTAATTATCCAATCAAAGTTATTTTGCTTATGTCTCCGTGCCCTCCTCAATACAAGAATGAATGACCTTGCACAGCATTATATGGGGAATAAGGTGGAATTGCTCAGTGAAGATTCTCATCATCAATCATTCTTGGCCAATCCAACAATTGGCAGGGAGGAAACACAGCATTAATATTTCCTGCTTTTTTAGTGTTTAAACCTAACATTCAGACTCTATTCCTTTGCATTTAAAAAGGACCTCAAACCATGAAAGAAAGCAAACTTGAAGACAGAGAAGGCAGAGCACTACCTCCAGACCTTCTTTTGAGGCTGAAGGAGGTGATTTAAGCCTGTCTCAATCCAGTATATAAAAGGTGGCATGGATATCTCCAGCATTCACAGAAAAAGATGTACTTCCAATGTATAGATCTATCATATCGCAGTACTGCGGATATCTAGCACACCTTTAACATAAACTGATAAGACATATCAAGACACATTTACAGACATATATGGACACATACTGACATGGGGCATGATACCCATTCACACCAATAACATTAGGAAGCAGGGCATCTAATGCATTCAGCTGAACCCTAGAAACAGGTCCCAACCCTGACACAGTGTCCGAGGACAAACAGCAAGCCAAAAATAACTTCTACAAATAAATGTGCTGATTTCTATGGGACTGTATGGCCAAGAAGGTACTGTTTCTTTCTTAAAAGATTAAAGGATCTAGAGCACAAAATAGTCCAAAACATACAGACTTGCATCTATGTTGCTATTAGACATCTGTACACAAAAGGAAGCTTTTCTAGGCAAAGACCATGATTCTAACTTACCAACAAGGCACACGGTAAGTGTATTCAGGAAAACACTACTCACTGACCACAAAGCCTTGCCTTGTTGCCTGTGTTAAAAAGTGTATAAGCAATTCAAAAGAATATTGCAACTGATACTTAGAGCAGAGGAATTCTGAGCATCTTGGATGTGATTTGATATCTTTGCTATATTTCTAGCAAAGAGTGTGTGTGTGTGTGTGTGTGTGAGAGAGAGAGAGAGAGAGAGAGAGAGAGAGAGAGAGAACAAGGGGTGGGGAGGTGAAGAGGATGTTGTATATGAAATTCCACAAAGAAATGGATCTTTTCCACTATATGGCCATGAAGAAATACCAGAGACATTCTATCTATCTATTCATGTATCTATCCATCTAGCCATCCTGTAACCCAATTAACCTAGTCCTTTTAGAGTGAATAAATATGTTCTAATATCAGTCATTATTTTTCAGTACTCTCAGTTGATTCTCCAGGGTGGGACAAATCGATAACCACAATAGCAGCCAACCCAAAAGGAAAAGGCAATCTCCTGGCTCTTCTTATTTACTACTTCAGAGGAGATTTTTGTTTTTCCTGCCTGTTCCCCGGCGACGGATTTTGCCTTCCCTGCCCAGAATGGCCGTGTTGTTTTATCCGGGGCTCTATTTGCATGTGGGCTTCAGATTTGTCTTTGGCTCCTTGCACGGTTTGGGATGAGACCCTCCTGTCCCCAGAGAGGGGGGCAGGTGTTGCTCCAGTCGAGCGAATGGAACCAAATTACAGGACCGTCTGTCGCCTCCTCTGGGAGACGGTGGAGGGAGGGGAAGAAGGGGAGGGAATCAGGATGCCATATGATAGAAAAGAAAAGCAGAACATCATACTGATGCTGATAAGAGCTTGAAAACATGAGTCACCCCAGCCCACAGCCCCACCCAAAACCAGGCAGCAGCCACCTGAAAGAAATGTCAGGAGCAGAGACAGAAATAAATTGAGTCACTGGGCTGGAATAACTCAGGCTGAAAATGAAACAGAGCTCCGACCCAGTCCACTTTCTGACACACAGATGCAGACACAAAGTTGGGCCAGCTAGCATGTTTTTTTACTCACTTCCCTGCCCCGCACTTTGAAGCTTACCCCTGTCCCTGCAGCACAGGCTCTCCTGCCCACCACTGCTCTCCCTGAGCTCCTCTCAGCCCAGCTCTGCAGGCACCTCCTTGCTTTTCCGCCTCTCCCATTCCTTCCTGTGTGCTCTTCCTCACCAGACTCCCTGCTGCGGCTGCTCCTCGTGGCCTCCCCTTGGCCATGCTGCACTTTGGGGTCTGTGAGAGCTACACAACCAAAAAGAGGCTCTGCTCTTCCACTGCTGCCAGTTTGCACCCTTCGACGCAGTGGGATCCTGCTCCTGCTGGGACAGCTCACGGGCTGCTCCCTGCTTCAGCTCAGGAGGAGGGTGACAGAGCTCACCTCTCACTTTCTCTCTCATCTGTGAAGACTTTTAGCTGTTCCATCTGAAAAAAGCAGGTGATGTTAAAGAAATTACATCCTTCTTCCCCCAGCCTGCTGCTTCAGGAGTCCTAAACAATTTAACACACACACAAAAAAAATTTTTTCAGTGCTTCTTCCTCCCAGTCACCATTCCTATTCCCTTCCACTGTGATGTGGTCTCTCTCAAGCTCTCTTACACTCACACACAAACACGCACACTCATTTGTGTGTGCAGTAATAGCTCTCAGTGTGGCAGGACACAGGATCACTCCAAAAGCAACAGGTGACATTTGTCCTGGAGTTCCTCGCTGAAACATAGAAGATACCAAAGAACAGAAAGCACCTTTGGGGAGAATTCAGAGGCAACCAGGAAGAAGGGATGAAAGAATGCGACATTAGAAGCCAAGGAATTAAAAACATCAAGGGAAAAAAAATCAGAAACCAGATTGGACATGCTTAAATCATGGGGCATATGCAGATGGAGCAATGAGAAAAAAGTACATGAAAAGGCAGGCAGCAAAACTGAGAATGAACTGAAGCAGAAATTAGCAGGAGAGGGAAGGACTGGAGTGGCTGGGTAGAGCTGCTAGTACAGGAGGAAGGGGAGAAGATGCTCAGTCAAGCCAGAGGTAGCAGCTCTCTCAGGGGCTAGAGGGGAATTCAAACCAGGAAAAGACAGGTGCCAGGTAGGGAGGGAATTGGAAGGAGTGGTTAGTTAGACATTCAAGACTACTGAGGTGAAATCACCACAGCATTAATGGTGGCAAGAGGGATGGACTGGCTCAAGAACATTTTTTCGAGGACCAAAAGACAAGGATGTTGCCATACAGCACCTATCATTCAGAGAAATCCTCTGTCTTTCTCCTTCTTGAAAAGTTTTCTGTGCATGGAAGTGACAGAAAGATTTGCAATCCCCAGGGCCAAACTCAACATGGGTTCACAGACATTATAAACACAGAAGAAAGAAAGAAAAAGAAAATAAAAAAGAGAGTGGGAACGAAAGCAGAGTCTGACTGTGTGCAGACACAACATTGAAAGACGATTCTTTCCCACATCTCAGGTTTTCAGACTCAATATTCCCAACGTTAGTGGGTTTTCTGCCTAATTAAGGAAATCCAAGATCCAGTGTTTAAGACAGGCTTCAAGACTTCCCCAGAAATGTCCCCTGTAGAATACAGCCACAAACCTATTGGATCTTCTTTATTCCAGACAATAAAGATGAGGACCAGCTATGAAGAATTGCATAAGGACTATGTGAAACTGATAAAATAGCACAGGAAATTCAACCTAAATGAAGTGATAAAATGATGCAACATAGAGAAGAACATTTCTAACTTCATACACAGAATGACAGGTTGTAAGCCAACCATAGAAGCAAGATCTTGTAGTTATGATAGGTTGTGTCATGACAACTTCAGCTTGGTTCTTGGTAGCATCAAAAAAGAAAATGAAATGTTAGATACTATTAACATTGCAGGGAGAACAGAACAGGTAGAGAACAAGCAAAGCATTATTATGCCATTACATAAAACCAAAGTAAGTCTGTATCTTGAATATTGCATGCAGCTCTGACCCTCCAGTCTTTCAGTAAGGATGCAGTAAAACTGAAAAGTGTCGAAGAGTGGCAACAAGGATAATCCAAAGCACCGAGCAGCTTCTGTACAAGAAATGGCTAAGTGAAAAGGACTGAGTCAGGTGTGATTTTACAGAATGCCTTTGTATCCCAGTTAATAAGGGGATGGCAGAAAGGGATTGGTTGCTGACTGTCTCTTCCAATACAATTTGATGCTGGGAGGAATCAAATAAAACTAGTGGGTGTCAGGTTCAAAACAGACAAAAGGAGGTGGTTTTTCACACCATGTGTAGTCAAGCTGAAGAACTCCTTCCTCAAGATGTTGTAGAAGCGAAAACATTACAGAAGTTCAAGGACAGACATTCACAGAAGAGAAATTCATTGAGGATTTTTAAATATATAGAAACTGTTTCCAGCTCAGGCTGTCCTCAAGCCTTATGTGGTTGGAGGCGGGCAGACTTCTTATCATATATCCCTTCCCTATTGTGATCTTCCCTAGGCATCTGGTTTTGGCCCCAGTTTGAACTGGGATGCTGGGCTAGATGTACTTTTCAATCTGGCTCAGTGCAACTGCTCCTATGCACATCTTTATGATCTGAAGGAAACTGATCTTTGATAGGCAACTGTTTCTTTTAGACTTCACTCTCTTTGGCTCCGGACACAAAAGCATGGTGACACACTCTGCATGGTGAGTTCCCAGTAGGCCAATGTGACAAGAAAAGTGTGATCTTCTGGATCAGAAGGGAGGAGGGCTTGTTCCTTGGGGCAGTAAGAAAAACAAATTTGTTTTTCCCCAAAGCCAAAAGGCTGGAGTCTGATGTCAGACACATAAAGATAAATCTACAGTAGTTCCACTGATATCAACAGAGTTACTTAGGATTGTCATCAGAGTAACTAAAAGGATGAAAATGATGATCATGCTACAGTAGGATCTACAGGGAAAATACAGGTTGGGGTCCTGCCTTGAATTTGGTCTTAACCATGTTGTCCTGACCTTTTTTTCAGTCCTTACTTGGATAGGGCTATACTCTGCCCATGTGAGTCCTACTAGTCAGGGTAATGACTTCTCACCTTGCTCGAATTGCCCCAAGGAAATCTCAACTCTGGTGACCTCAAACAAAATTAATCTAGTGATTAGCCCTAGATGACACCTACAAGTGTCCAAAGGGCAAAAGGACTGATGAGAGACTTGAGAGTTTACTCAGCCATCCCAGTCATCAAAACCTACCAAAATTTGTTGTGCTTTAGATCCAAGATTCAGAAAGGAGAAAGAAGCGAGGAAGGGGAAAAGGAAGGGGAGGTAAAAATAGTGAGTGAAAGAAGAGGAGTGAGAACATGAGACTGTGAACTACTGGTATCCTATGGAGGGAACTGCAGAGCTGTCTTCTCAGCCCATCCCACTGGGGCTCCTTGGGTATCCGAAGGTGTCTCAGAGAGAAGAGCTCTTGTGGTGACACCAAACGTAGCTATTTTCAGTTAACCCCAGTACAAATAGACAGGCCTAAACTTTGTGGCCAGAGGCCATCTCTAGCGTGAGCCAGGTCTTGCTACTCAGCTAGGCGTGGTATTTCCAAAAGTGGTTTGGGGACAATCCTCTCTGATTTCTTGATGGGGAGACAGAACGTAAAGAAGACCCAGAGATTCAGAAACAATCTTTAAAGGCAAATAATCACTATCCATTCATAGTCATATGACTAACTCAAAGTGTACACTCTCTAATTCAGCCTTATCTCAGAGAAACCATGGCTTTCAAAGGAAGTATTGTACAAAACCTGTAGAATAGCGGCCGCCCCCCCCCCCCCCCCCCCCCCCGCTCCCTCCAGGGCTCCCAGCCTAGGGCTCCTCATACGACCTACATCAATACCAAAGCATTTCTTGAGAAGGAACCACCAGATTTCTTGACCCACAAAGTAGCTTCAGACAATGCACAAAACAGATCAGTGCAAGACTTTCCTACTCCATTCATTTCGAATTAGTACCCAAGATTTGAATTTTGCTCTGTACAGGTGAATTTTCCTCACTTGACCTTGTCTTGAATCACTCTTAAAGCGGCTCTTGATGCTGGGTTTGCAGTGCATGCTTGACCTACAGACACTCACAATACCTCCTCTGTATCATTTCAAGACATCCAGGACTCTTGCTTCTCAGTAGCATCCAAAAGGTGAAAGTACTACATGAAATAGAATTCAGAATACAGATTTACAAGCTCTCAGATCACATAGTGTTACGAGAGGCCAGGGCCAGGTCAAGTCTCATCAGCCGCACAGGGATTCTAGCACCAGACTGAATTTCAGCCAAAGTGTAAAAACCTCTTGTAATGTTTTTAACCATGCAGATCAAGTTAGTAGTTTCTTAAATATTTCTATCAGAAATAGAAGTCTAGGTGAGAGCCAGCACAATATGAGCTATTGAGTCAGATCCCAGTGGGATGGGTATTTTAAAGTCTCAGAATACTAAATCCCAAGAAGCATTAATCAGGAATCTCAAAAGACACCCCTAGGACTAAATGCACACTGAATCTTGCATGTAGCCTAAAACACAGTCTCTCTAGGGTAGGGTTAAGACATGCTGGCAGGATGGCATAGAGAAACCTGCATTCCTTGCTAACATAAACAAGCTGTAATAGCATTCATTGCCTTTCTACTCAGACAAACCTCATTTAATTACCGTGCATCCAAGTTGCAGTAATCTGGATGCAGATAGATCTGAAGCAAATTGAAAGGGAATGGATTTTACGTGACAATGTAGAAAGGAAAAGCACATTAAGATAAGGATGATTAGGTGGATTGGAAGAACCTTGTAAAAGATAATTGCATTCAAAACTGTAGCTTGTTCAGCAGGGGAATTTGTCAAGTGAAAGTTATACCACCATTACAGTCAAAAAAGTGTCTATATCAGATTGGCTCCTTCTTCCTGTGCATGGTGGCTCCTTGAGCTTCGCTAAGAGTTGCAGCTGCTGGCTTGACTGACACCAACAAACCCATTTCTCTGAATCTCGCAGCCAGTCTGGTATTTCTCCGTGTCTCATATCCTCCTGGGAGACAACATATGCTTCTCTTTTCTACCCTTTACGTGTTTAGATTGCAAAGTCTGTATCAGCAATATAAGGACCTGACCTACTTAGTGTGAGAATTTGCAGCCTGCCCAGTCCCACCTTGTCTCTGAAGCTGATCGGTCCCATCTATTGCCATCCCACTGTAAGAGGTATATAAATCCTTTTCTGACACAGTTAGGTGCTTGCCCTGTCTGATGAGGTGATGAAGCTACTTTGGTTCCTGCCTCTGCAGAAAAAAGAACTGGCTCTTACTGTTTGAGAATAGTCACAAGGAGGTCTTGATTACCATTTCCAGTAATAACATCTGAAGGAGAGAAAAGGGAGCTGAGCAGGATTGTATTTCCCCATCTGTAGGCAGCCAACTTGTAAAGGTGTTAGTTAGATCCATCCACCGACCTAGGATCCAGCTTTTAAGCTGTCCAACATCCCAAGCTGTTGTGATCCAGAGCTGTGCCTTAGCCCCACTTTGTGGCTGGTAATTGTGTTATGACAGCAGACACTCTCAGTAATTACTGAGTGAGATGAAGAGTTTAGGCCATCCGGCAAGTACTCAGAGGCAGGGATCCTGATAGAGGTTACTATCGTCTACTCCTGGAGTTATAACTGCTGGTACAGTATGGTCTGAGTCTCCATATGCGTTGCACAGCAGCAGTTCTTGCCTGGTTGTCGCAAAAGCTGATTACAGATATTGTTCATTGCATAACAACAGAAGCTAACAAAAATCCCTGCAGCACAGAACTTTGAACCAATACCTACAAAAAGTAGAAATATCCAGTTAGTCTCTGGACTGGCTAGTCCAATACTGCCAATCTATAGCATTGCAAGGTCTCATTTGAGAGAGTAACAGGATGGCTGCTAAGCAGTGGTAAGTCTGCTTGTCATGGCCATGTGACACCCACCATCTCATCACGGTTCTGCTATCCTTGTCTGAGGCCTTTCCAAGAAAGACAGCTGCCTCACTCCAGCTCACTTTGTTTTTACCGGTACTGTGAGAAGGTGCCGCTTATTTCTTCACTGTAGACATCAATCTGACAAGTATATTTGTCAACAGTCTTACATATTGGTAGTGCTAATCCCACTATTTGCAACTTTGCTCCTTATCCTAAATATGCATAGCAGCTCCTGGGTCCCTGAATCACATAGTATTTGTTTTATCTTGGCTCTTTATGCATCTTAGAGTCCCCAGGGACTCTGATTCCCAGCATTTTTGTCAAGGGCAGGCATTCAGGCAACTCTGTCAATAGTTTCCTACTGACCAAGATGTTACCATGTTACAACCCATACTGCTGTGGTACCGCTCTGTACTTTAACAGTGCTGAACATCCACCCAAATCCAGCTCTGTGTCCTTCTTTAGTAAGTACCCTACTAGACAATCCATTAGATTGGGGAGTACAGACATTTTGTTGTCAGGTATATCACATCTAGAAAAAATTGCTTACATACAGATAATTAATTGTATACTGAATTATAGTGCTTTTTAGTAAGGCCATCTCAGGAAAACAGGAATAATTACCTGGCATAAGTACAACAGTTTTTTTTCTGGCCAACATAAAGAAATCAATAACACCTTTACTGCAGAAGACAAAATTTCCCTCTGTTACCATCACAGGCTCTTTCTTTTGATGTGGCTGCACATTGGCATATGTATAGGAAATTAATGAAACAAAACTCCTTCCGTATGGAAGGAGAAAATGGTTTTATTTTATCTGCCTTCCTAAGTGAGTTGATTCTACTCATTCACACTCTCACACCCACATGCAATCACCAAGAAGCATGTGTCCAAGTAGTCTCACCACGATCACTTGTATGCAACATGGAGGAGAAGGGATACCAGCTATCAGGGCCTCCCTTACACCTCTTGGGTTCCTCTTGATTGCTGACAATAACTGTTTTTTGAATAGGTCTTTCATGCCTTTTATGAGTCAAGAGCTTTTATGGGATGATTTTTCTCTTCAGCATCTCTTTGACTTCAGCCTCCCCAAACCTTAGGCAAGGTTGCTGCCCAGTGCCTCCTCTTTCTATTGGGATAACAGGATGAGGAATGGCAAATACAAAGTGTTGTAACCTTGCTGCCATCCTCCTGCTGGCAGAGCACAGATCTTCTGCTGAGGAGTTGTCTGCGCTGTGGCCATGTCGAAGTGCAGGCCCGAGGGAAACAACACATTGCTTAGCGTTTATCAGTTTGATTGCTGTCAGTCATGTCTCTGGCTTCTCCTTGTGCTTTCACACAGACCAGTATTTCTTTTCATATTTTACTTATGGTAATCTTAATATTTCTATTACTTATTTTTATATATTTGACAAGCTTCATCAGCTTCTGTGATGCCACTTGTCTTCTGATATCAGCATGAAAGACCTTTGGCTCTTCCTTTTGATTTTTCAGTTTCTGAATATCTTTGATATATCCCTTTGAACATACTCTTCTTGTCTACCTAGCTATGTTAACTTCTCTTTCAGGCACATCATTTCTGTCAGAAGAAGTACACAGTTTTGCTTGTTCAGCCTTCAGCTGGAAACTCCAGCTTTTTCCACAGGTGCTTTGAGCCATTGGTCATGCTATTCACCTATTTTTCCCCACATCATAAGTCATCTCTACAGACCTAAGTATCTTTATACCACTAGTCTTGGTTATATTTTCCTGGGAAGTTCCTACGATGCAAAACACAGCCTGAATGGCAGTCAAAGGAAATGATGTTTCCCAGAAAGGGTGTCACATACACACCAACGGGCACCTGTCAGAAGCCTGCTGATACATCTAGTCCAGGTAATAAATATGGGGGTCACATAACCATCTCTCCAAAAAATATCCCTGCTCGTCTTCAGTGAAAAATATTCCCTTCAGGGTTTTTTTCACATCAGGAACTAAATGAAGAATTTGATCTATTTCACCTGTGACAGCAGGTATATCTACTTCACTGACTTTTCTCCTTGCTCAGTGACATCTGAAACTGTAAGTCCATCCAACTACACTTTCACCATCGCCGAAATGGAAAAGAAACTTTCCTAAGTGTGCTTCTAGCCTGTACTCTCATGATCCATGCTACTTGCTCTCTCTTGTGGTGTCCAGCACCAAAACAGCCCCGAACAGTTAGGCAAACTGGGCGGGAAGTGCTGCTCAGGACTGCACACTCATCTGCTCAGTAGGAATGGGTCATGCACAGTGGATCATGCATGCCAAGGCTAGGCAGACAACTTGGCTGTTAAAAGCTGACAAAACTCTGTTGGGCATGTGCAAATGAGATTTACTCTGGTTTTCTTTGGAGGCTCACAATCTGGCCAGATTGGGGCAGTTTTTTCAGGAGATGAGAGAAGTCATATTCCTCGCAGTAGAAGCCTTTTCGAGCCAAATTTCTAGTTGCTGCTCCAAAGAAGCGTTAGATCTTCTCAAGGAAAGGCATTGCAAGTCAATTTTAAACTACAGATACATCTGTTTCTTTTTCTCTAGCTCTGTTCTGAGAAACTGTTTTTGAACTGCTTCGGATTAAATTCAGCTCCCCCAATCCAAACCACCAGAGACATCCACCACAGCAAATCTCAGCTTCAAGGGTTACATTTGGCTAGGTTGTAAGAAACTGTGAACAGATTCTTACAATGCAACTAGCCTTGTAGAAAGCTTTGTCAAAAACTGTGCTTTCTTGTTTACTACAAATAGTTATTGTAGAAAGCAAACAGAGAAGCTGAAAGCTACCCCCTCTTGATCTATACCTATCTGCATTGCTAAGGCCCCTACTTCTGTCGCATTAATTTCTCTGCCTTTTCAGTAAACCAGCTACTGCCATGATCCCTTCTCCTTTCAACCTCTGCATACACCCACCAGACCATTAATCCCTAGAAATCACTTCTTGTGGTTGCTTGATGGATGATTCCAGCAGAGGCACGTCATCCTAATATATCAGTAGTGCACAGAGTTAGCCCAGGCTCACTTGGTCTGCTTTTGAATGATAGACAAGAGAGCAGGCATACTGTGCACTTGACATATTAGATGGGTCCTCTCTCTCTGAGAACAGGTGTAGAGAGGAGGTGTATGCTCAGACATATCGACCCTACTAGATTAGTCCCTGGCATCCACGAACAAAACTGGGTTGCTCCCTTTTGTTAGGATTAAAATGAAAGGGATATGCACGGGGCTGGCCAGATCCTACAGTCTCCCACACCTTGATTTAAATTCCACCCTGGAGAAAAATAAATGATGACCACTGGAACTGAACCACTCTTATCTGAAAGGAGCATATACCTGCTTTGCTTGCAATCCAAGATGCCAACCAAAGGAGAACTTCATTGACAAGGAAAGAGCTCCACCTGTGTGATTGAAATGAGATGTGAGATAGCTAAAAAGATTTCTAAAGCTTACAGTGGCATAACCACCACTTTTACTTGTTGCTTTTTTTATAATTTTATTTGCACATCTATTCACATGGAGAGGTCAGCTTCAACTATCTTGCTCACTATTTTTGATTGTTTTTTGTGGCTGTCTCTATTTGAGTCTGAGAGGGTTTCAATTGACTGCAGCACAGATTTTCAGAAACGGCACCCATGAGTTAGGCATCTGCATGCATGACGATAAACCTGCTGGATTTCTAAGGGCTGATGGGTACCTTTGGTGGGATCTGTTGTGCAACACTTCCAGAAAGGAAGCAGAGCCATTAAGATGGCATTAGAAGTCTAGCTTGAAATAACCATTTTTGAAAATTTTGGCCAGGGTCAGAGCTTGTGTTTTGCAAATCTCTCTTTTCTCCTCCCCAAGACTGATTCTACTACTTAACTGTGTTTATTGCAATCAAAGTGCTATCATTTTTTTGCAGTGAATATCCCTTTAATTGTCCTACATCAATTACTTGTGTGCTACCTGCTCAATGAAAAAGAATTAGTGAATCTCATTTCTTCACTCTCCAAAGGATCCCCTGTCTCCCTTTCCATCGTTACATTTCTGGAAACCTTTTTCCTCCTTTTTATTTTAGTCCTGGGTGTCCCCTGAGCTCTGTGATTGCATTTAAAACAGATACAATGACATTATGAAGCATTAAACTAATGGCATTTGAGACCATTTTTCTCCCGTAAACCATTACGACTTCTCTGGAGCTGCTGGCACAGACTGGAGCACCGGCGCAGCCATCCAGCACTGCCTCCCTCTCGGCACCTCTATATCCACTTGGGGACTTGAGGTGCCATCTCTCTTGCTGCTCTCGCCACAACAGTCCCAGAGAAAGCTGTTTTGATCTTCAGATGAGTTGTTTGGCATGACCATAATGATAAATATGTGAATGGGGGAGTTAACCATGAATTGCAAAGTACCCATCAAATCCCCAAGGTGGAGAGGAATATATCTTCCTTCACACCCTTTTGATGTATAGTTAATTATGTGAATCTGGAACTGTTACCATGTGCAAACACAGTGAAAATTGACTTTCTAAGCCATCCCTGGCCCCTCTGCATATGTCACTTGCTCTGCCCCAATACTGTGCTCACACAAATATAATCACACACAAATACAATCAATGCTGTTTTAGACTCCTTTTCGATAATCAGCTTTGTAAAATGTTATAGGGATAGAACGGAATGTAACATCCTTCAGGACTGATATAGCTTCTTTTTTTTAAAGAAAAAACTTATTCTATATTGGTTGTTCTTTCTCTTGCCTGAATAAAAGCTTTAGCACAGCTTGAAAGGGTTGCATGTGCTGAAATGTAGCCCAAGGATATGTGTTATTATCCATCCCCTCTTGACCAGCAGGGTCTCGGCTCTCTCTCCCTTTCAGCCTTTTGTTTGAACAGATGGGATTGGGGAACGAAAGGAAAGAAAGGCAGTCTGTTCTCATTAACTCTCCCAGTACACAAACACAAACCTGAGCACAGGGGACCTACAGAACAGGACTGCTTCTACTCCATACACATCCACCGAGACCATATGTACTGCACACAAAGGCAGACAGAAGACTCGCATCTAGCCAGCTACTAGGCATTTACCAAGGATGACTCCTCACCAACTA
This sequence comes from Dromaius novaehollandiae, assembly GCF_036370855.1. Taxonomy (NCBI): domain Eukaryota; kingdom Metazoa; phylum Chordata; class Aves; order Casuariiformes; family Dromaiidae; genus Dromaius; species Dromaius novaehollandiae. Next base: position 90,703,812 of record NC_088098.1, read on the forward strand.
ATTAAAAAAAAAGAATTCAGAAAAGCCCTCACAGGTCATTTCCTTTTTATTCAGCTGCACCATTTAAAAAAATAACCTTCAACTGCTTTCAAAAGAAAGAGTGTCATCAGTCTAAAACGTGAACTGGGAGGATTTGCTGCATTCTGGTCTGATGTGAGCTACTTCAAGAGGTTTCAGGGTGAAATGCCAGACCAGGGATGAGTTTCATCTAGCCCAGTCTCCTGCGAATGTCCAAGGCCACTTCTTCTGAAAAGGTGCTCAAAATCCTGAAGTCAGCCTTTAGCGAACAACCTGCTCTTAGAGAAAGTCTCTTCATGAACAATGTAGCCACAGTAGGCCATAACCCTTGAAAGCGGACTACTTCTATCTCCACCCTGCCCCTCGTGTATTTTTTCCTCTTTACTGAAAGAACTCTCAGAGTGCCACTTGCACAAATATCTGATTCTTTTTTGACTCATGCACAGTTGCTGGCCTCAGCGACCACTGTGGCAGCGAGTCCTTGGGGGAGCTGTGGCCTCCACATGGGGAAACAATGCCTTTTCAGCAAGGCCAACTTCCTCACTCCAGAGGATGCCAAGAGGCCTCAAGCTCCCAGCTCCAAGCTCTGCGGCCTCGCAGCTGATCACTGACAAACAGGTCCCAAGCTTGTGACAAGTGCAAAGCCCCTTGAATTGGCTTGGCCTGCAAAGAAAGAGGGGCAAGATAGGTTACCGAGTGCTTTCACTGCATGCCACCCATCTATCATGGGTTTGAGGGTGTCACAGATGGCTGTCGTGGCTCAGCTGACACATGGCGACTCATTAAGCCTCCATACTGCCTGCACGTGTCAGGTTCAGACAATGCTTGGAGCCACCATGGAGTGGGTCTCTGCCTGAGCACAGCAAGCTGTTCAAGGCACAGTGCTTCTCCTGCTTCCCTTACCAGGTGGCATCCATCATTGCAGCGCAGGAAGAGTTTTCCACCAACTCCGAGTGCATTTGTGTAGGTCTCGCCACCTCCTTCCTCTCAGGGTCAGTTTCTGGCTCCATCTGTGCTCACCTGGCCTTCCCAACCCTAATGGGCTCAGACCTGAAGGGAAAGCATGCCAGACTTTCACAACTGCCTCACAGCAACTCCCCAGATCAGAAACATCACTGGCGCTTGGCAGCTCTGAAACAGAACCGGCTAAGATGAGCAAATGATGAACCAATTTCCCAGATAGGCTCCTTTAATTAAAGACCCTGTCTGATCTTTGTATTTGATCATATGTTCCCAAGCACCTCACTATACCCTAACGAATATCATATCTTTATTTAGCTGTCAGGTGAAAAGGTGAGTGAAACAAGAGAGCAGCTTTCCTCCAGACACAGTATACTGCTGTGAGCTGGAAACTCTTTCCTCAAGTGCATAAGGAAACACCTGTGTATTATGTCCAGCATCAGGTAGATCTATATTTTATCACAGCCCCAGGCATTTGACATGTAGTCTCAAGAAAAGAGAGCTGTCATTTTTTTTCCCCAGGTATTCTCATTGTAGGGAACGCGGAAGAGAAAATGAAATGGTTCTTCCTGCAGGGTTGTCTGCAGGAAGATCATGGAGGGGAGAAGGTAGAGAAGCATTAGTAGCTCTGCTCACCAGTTGTCATGTGCTCTCTGGGCGAGCAGAGGCAGATTTTCATAGTCGCTCACCCTCTTTGTACATCATCACACTCATACATGCATTTCAGGTTATTATCAGCAGATGAGCAGCTGGCAGGGTATCCTGTGTCTACTTATCCCATGCACAGTTGCCCAGTTTGTGCAAATAAGAGCAGCAGGGACACAACCCAAATGTAGGCCCCCTGCTATCAAACCATGGACTTCCATGGAGCCAGTTAAGGGCTTACAGGCTGCTCTGTAGGTGGTTGATCCAGGTTGTGCAGGAGCTATATCATTAATGTAGAGGCCCCAGCGTTACCTCCATGACAAGCTACCTCAGGCCCAAATGGTCTTATTAAGCCAAAGCACAGCTTGTGTCCAGAAAAACACAGTCAATTCAGCATGGTGAAGAGCACAGCTAATAAACCTTGATGGGCCCAAACACACAGCAAGCAGGCCCCGCACAGACCTCCTCAGATTACTGTCAATGAAGGCAGCACAAATAGCATGGTGAAAGGAAACAGAGCTGGGAAACATCACTTGAGACAAGACTATGTCCAGCAGAACCCCCTGGCTACCCCCGTAGCACACCTCTCAGCACTCCCAACCCAGGACTGGGACTACACTGCATAACTACTGGAGGCTGATTGGGGGTCCAGGCTAAGCTCAGCGCTAACAAGCCCCCCAGCAGCCAGGAGTGCAGTGCCTAGGCACACTGGAGAGCTACAGGAGCCAGATCCAACCAGGTAGCTGTGCCTTCAGCTCCATGCAGAGCCAATCGTGGATCCCTGCACAGGATACACAGTATGAGGGTTTCCTATTCTCCTGGGTATCCCAAGCCTCACATAAAGGAGAGCTGAGTGCTTCACTAACACTTGTGGTTAGCAACATTTCCCTTAAGGACGGCACGCACATTATAGGCAATGAACACAGGCTTTAATTGCACATCATGTTAGATAGACAACAATTAGAAGAAGAGAGCAAACCACCAACCACCGTTTTCAGCAGCCTGTAAGAACTTCATAGGTATTGCTATCCTGATGCTTCACACATTAGCACATCTGCAGGGCAAAGCACAGAAAGTCGACCCTCCTCTTGAAAACCTAGTCAATCAACCAAGGAATGCAGGCTCCAAGCTTTTCAAAGCAAAACACTTGAAGTTTGGCTGGGCAAACATGATACGGTTCCACAGCTTTCACTCTTTCCAGCAAGAGATGACAGTACTCTCAACCACGACATTGCCTAGTTACGAGAGAAGAAAATTACAAGAGAATATTGCAAGATTACAAATTACAAGATTACCAATTACAAGATTACCAATTACAAGAGAAAAAAACGAGAAGAAAATTAAATAAACAAACAAACAGAAAGTCAAAACCTAACAGTTTGAAAGTGATCAAAGCTCAGTTGAAGTCTAACAGTACTGGAGTTCTTTAGTTTTTCTCTGTCCTTTTGCATGAGGAAATTCTATCATTTTAACCTTTGCCTTCATTCCATACCAGAGAGGCAGCTTGGAATTTGAAGTTTAACATGTAACAAAAATCCTTTGCAAAGAAATGAGCTTCAGATCAATGAAAATATTTTCTTCCACCTTGAAAAAATATCCTGCATGACAAGCTGCTTGAAAAATGAAATATTGAAACACAGCATTTCAATAGCTTGGAGATGTTCCATTTTTAAGCTACCTGTGGGGAAAAAAACACTGGTGTACAATCAAAAGCAGTTCACAGTGCAGCTGCAAAGTGAACAAACTGCTTGGGCTGTGAGTTGTCCTGATTCAGTTCTGCTGTTTCATAGGCAGATTGATAAAGCTCCTCACTGTGGGTATTTCCAAGATGTCCCTAAGCTATAAAGGTAAGCTATTTAAGTACAAAGTGATCCTGCTCCTGGTACCTATACCTTTTCCCTGTGCAGCTGCTACTAGCCAGGCTTGAAACCAGGATGCTGAAAAGACAGCTCTTTGGCCCAATAAAATTGTCACATAATTGCACATAATGCTCTGTCCCATCATGTGCAAGAGATTCTCTTTCACACCAACAGTCAGCAACTCAGTAGGAAGGGAGAGCACTGATCTGCCTGAAGACACATGGGCAGTGCTGTGCCATCTGAGCTTGCAGCACCACAGGATAAATTAGCCCATGCCAGGCTATTATGTCCTGGTGCAGCCAGGCAACCACAGCTCCTTGAGCTCCATCGTTTGACACTTGCTTGGGTCAGCAGCTATCAGCCCCTGGATATACCCCTCCAGCACCCCTGCTTTCACATCATTTCAGACAGTTTGAACAGAAAAGAGACAAACACTTCGGGCGCCATCAACAACAGGGTTCAGGAGACCAAAAGCCAGCTAGCATGTGGGGGACCCAACAAAGCCACTGGGCTTCAGGGCCAGGGAGTGCTCCCTGCGACTCTTTGATTTATCAATGTAGATGTACCCATTGACACACATGCAGCAATGTCTGTTGAAAAAGACCAAGGGTTACAGTGGAGGTGAAGCAGAATGTGAGCCAGCAGTGTGCCTCATTGCAAATAATGCCATCATCACTGGTTTGGTTTGGATATCAGGAAAAAAAATTTCACTGTGAGGGTGGTGCAGCACCAGAGCAGGGACCCAGGGAAGGGTGGCCACTCCATCCCTGAAGGTTTTCAAGACCTAGCCACACAAAGCCACAGCAACATGACCTAGTGTTGGCGACAGATCCGCTTCGAGGAGAGGATGAGCAATGCAATTTCCAGAGATCTCTACCAACCAGCATTTCTGTGATCTCAATGAGCAGTGCCGAAGTGCTGTGATACTTCTCCCCGGAAAGCTTCAGAGTTTGGGCCTGAGCACACTGCCTAAAACATGTGCTTGGAAGACAAGGCTGATCTTGAGAGCTGACTCTGGCCTGGGTTTAACTGGGCATACACAGCCCACAGGCCTCCCCACAGGCTGGGGAGACTGTACTGAGAAGCTGGAGGGAGCACTCAATATAACAGCTCTTAAAAAAAGGACTGAGCCATTCAGGGACCAGAGCCTGCTGCAGACAGAATTCAACTGCTCTCGCTCCTAGAGCTCTTCTAAGTTTTCCTGGGATCAATAGTCAGAGGTCTCAGTTCAAGTCAAGGGTCAAGTGTTTTCATTGAGCTTCAGAAGTTGTGATAACTCCTCTGTGCGACAGAAGATGCTCCAGAAATATCTCAGCTGCGCAGGGATGCTTTTAAACCAGTCCTGGCTCTAGTTTTGCGTTATTCCCTTCCATCTCCCTTCCCATCCAAGTGACTATGAGACCACGACCATTCTAATCTTACGTACAGTGTTTAAACCTGGATCACAACTAATACAAAGGGGCTGGAGACACCGAGTAAAGCACCATATGTTAATTAGCTTTGGAATGATTACACAAGCCCAAAGCCAAAACTTCCCTTCATCTGAACCCTGGAAAACTGCAGATATGGAGGTAGATCTGAATCTTGTGTCTGTGTGATCCAAGTGCTCCTAAGCGACAACCCCTTCCTGATGGGGGAGGATAGGATGGCTGCTGCACTGCAATTGCTAGCTGCAGCCAGTTCCCACTACATCATCTCTCTACCAAGCTGCCACTCACTCTGCTGTCAGTGAAAGAGCTGACACTGAGACCTGCAGCTTGAACAGGTCTTTGCCTTTGCAGCTTGAACCAGTTTGTACCTGAAAGCTAGCCCTTGCTCCTAGTTCTATTGAAAACCAAGGCACAGAGCGTAGCTATGGCACGGACTGGCAGCACACTGGGGCTTAGGTACCAAGATATGGAACAGAGAGGGGAAACTGAGCCAGCTGAAAGCAGGCTCCGTGTAAGTCTTTGCTCCAGGGCCCAACCCCACATCACCAGAAGTCACAAGAGCTCTGCTCCCCAGCAGCTGGCTCCATGCATTTGCATTCAAGCCTTGCACGTGAATGTGATTTAAGGTCCTCAGGAAAACCTTGGTCCTTCAGTATTGGATGGTAGGTGCACAGGGAGGCCAGTGGAGAGAGCGAGCAGCCCATCTTGTAACCCAGAATGAAAGAAGAGGGCTCAACACTAGCAGCACTGGCAGGAGGAGCTGCAGCCTTCAGTGCTGTCTGTACTATTTCCCAGAAGGGACCACACAGGCCTGTGTAATCAGGCTCAGCTGGTAATCAGGCAAAGTCCAAACTAGCATAAAGACTAAATTATCCCTTAGTCCTTCCAGCTCAGGGGAAAGGATATTGATAGGGGAGGAGAGGATGGCTGCTGGACTGCAGCTGCTAGCATCAGCCAATGCACACAGGGAAACATCTCTCCACCTAGCCTGCCGCCCGCTCTATTGTCATTCAAATGGCCAGCGCCTGGTGTGCAGAGGGCCCATGCAAATTCAGAGAGCCCTGCTTAGCTGCACACCAGCATAGCTGGGAGCACCATGTGGCCTTGGGCGGGGGGAAATAACACCATCTGTGACTGCGAACGTTCAAGGAGAGCGGTCTAAGGATTCTGCTGCACATGCAGGGGGTGTGAGTTCAGTCCTGGCCTCCGCCATTCATGGGAGGACACAGGGGGCAGTTGCACTGACTGTGACTTTCTGCTCTCTCCATTTCCCCACCTACAAAACGGGGTGGTGATGCCTGGCTGAGGTAGTGCAAAACATGGGCCTGGCAAACTATACCAAACCTGGGGCCCAACTGGCCGAGCAATTTTGTTTCCATCAGTGCTGAAAGACTGCAATATCCTATAGTGGGCAAAGGTAAGACTCTGCCTGCTGTTGGATTTACTCTTGAGAGAAGACCTCTCATACCTCTAAACCTCAGCAGACCCATATCTACCTGTTCAAAAATCACAGCCCTCAAAGTTACACGACTGTCTTTAAATCACAAGATTTAAATTAATAAAATAGGGTTTTGTGTGTTCTTGGTGGGGGGGGCTGGCTTTTTCTATCCTGATTTCTGAGCCTTCTCATGGCTCATGGCTTCAAGCTGTCCTCCGCAACTGTCGGGGCGGGGACAACCCTAGATTTCAAAACTGGAAAGCCAAAACCCTAATTTCACTATAGTAACCACCTCCAAGGTCCTCTCTCAGCAACTCGTTCTCACGCTGCAGCCACTCTCACGTTGCAGCCACTCCCTCAGCTGTGCAAAAGCAGTTCATGGGGGCCACAGTGAAATGCAGACCTTTGAAAAGATGCTGGTTAAGAAAATAACCCTAGCAAACGAATAGGTCTTTCTTGCATTAGATCTGTTCCCTGATCTGGATTGCAGTTTATTCCATGAATGGTTGGTAGGAAAAGGGAATTTGGATAGGAGTTTCTACGCTGGTGAGACCGGCAAGGGAAAAAACGGCACGCCAAGCCACACCACACCCTGCATTTTGCTCAGCAATGCTGCACCGCCACAGAACCCACACACCGCCGAAGAGCCCACGGCTCGTGTTACGGGCAACATCGTCCCGCGCACTTCAAGCACGATTTTTGCCCGCGGGCAGCGGCGCGGCGCGAAGCGCGGGGCGGCGGCGCCACCTGGCGGCGGCCGCAGCGCAGCGCAGCGCCGGGCCGAGAAAATTGATCATGCCTCTGTTTAACAGCGATTTCCAAATAAAACATGTCTATGTACATGATACATGTAATAACTTCCTATGCAGATGTCCCGAGTGACTTTTGAACTAGCTGGACAACTTCATCCAAAACTGATGAATAGGGTAGGGTCTCAAAAAACATGAAATGCCTACAAGCTTCATGAAAAAAGGTGGCTGGGTAGATGTAGAAATGGTATTACCGCCCACAGACTGCACTGTGAGCTCAGCCCTTGTTTGATGTGATATAGTCTACACCGAAATGTGAATCTGGATAGACATCATCAAGCAGCAGTCTTTTGTTTACATTGTCCCATAAGAAACTGTCGTCCATCTTTATGATGACCAGCAATACCGATCCTTCATCATCCCCTGTACATCCCTAGCCATTTACTTTAACGACTGAAGAAGGCAGGAACTCTGTTTGTTTTGTGGTTGTACAGCACCTGCCATCACAGATTTATGCTCTCTGGCTTGGACTCTTAAGTGCTCTGGGAATATAAAAAAGAAAGAATTGTTTGCTATATTCCTACTTAAGAGGGGAGCAGACTCTAAGGGTGACTTTAGAAACAGACTGAGTATGGAGAAGCCGAGGATGGCAGGCTGCAGGAAGCAATAGGGTAACCTCACACAGGGGACACGGTTGTTCCATCACCTACCTGCCAATATCAGAAGAAATGGAGAGGGAAGTCCCTGCCCCTGCCCAAACACACCCTAGCCAGCCCCCTGCTGCTGGGGAATAGTGGTTACTGCAATGGGGGGACCCCACGGCAGTGTCAGTCACCACTCCAATGCCTCTCTTCCAACTGTAGCCCAACACAATGACTTTTTTTGGACTCATCTTTTTTGATTTTGCCTCCACATCTAGGAAGCTTTGAGACAGCAGTGGCAGACACACCATCACGCAGGTGATGCAGGGTGCTATATCCCACCGCACAGATGGTGATGGGACTCCAGCTCTGTTTGACAACCTGGTTTCCCTCCAGTGGCTGCTCTCAGCCTTCTGACAACCCTGAGCTGAAGCGAGGTCACTTTCAGGCTTCGGAGTTTGGGTCCTCATTTAGACCTCTGCAAGTAGGCACTGGATCCGTAAGAAGATACAGCCTTGATCAACTACAAAAAGGCACTCCAGAAGAAACTGCATTAATTAGAAATTGCTGATGTGTTTACAGCTGAAGCAGAGTTTGTGAGAAACTGTTGGTGACTGGATTACACTTCTGACCAGCACAGCCTACACATCATAAATCAGTTACTAATAGAAAAGAGACCAGAAACCTATTATATTAATTGCACCGTATCATTTGACAAGCTCTATCTAGCCAAATCTTGAAGGACCTTCAGAAGTTAAGCTCTGATCCAGGAAAACAATGATCCGCATGTTTAACCTGTGGGACTAGGGAAGGCCTGAACGGATGCAAAATTAGGCATGGCCTAAGTGCTTTGCTTGGTTCAGGTTCAAACAAGCAGATTCTTCAGAGAAGGTCAACGTTGTGTAGCATGTCAGCATCAGCAGGGAGTGCTACTTCCTAATTTTTACTTATGTTAATAAATACCCCACCTGTGTCCAGTAATTTACAGGCAAAAAGAAAAAGCCAACCTACTGTCACGAGGTAGGTATAGATAGTGGTTGGTCATAGTATTTGCTTCAGAAGAGTTCAGTTAGGTAAAATCTCTCAGAGCATCAGGACTGTGGGCTCACCTGCCCACTCCTGCACCCCTCCCCTGGACTCCAGGCTCATTTGCTTTCCTTCATAGTGCTCCCCAGTGGAGAGGATGTTTTAAGGCTTGATTTTCAAGTGGTGGTCTCCCAACTACCATCTGAGACATAGTTTAAGTATAGGAAGGAAATTTTGGATAAAAATAAAAATGTTTCATTTGGAAATATTTTGACTGGTTTATCTGAATTTTGTCAAACTGCAGTTGTAGAATCCCTTATGTCACAGATCTGTGCTTTCCATCAGTGAAGTGTTTTGGCTGGATATTTTTCACCTAGCACTTCAGTTAATGTTATTGAGGATCTGCCTGAAGTGGTTTTTAGTTGGTCTCCTGTTTTTGGCATGGGCAGTTTTTCAAGTTCACAGCATAGGGGTACATGATCCCATTCAGCCACACCCTCATGTGCATGTTCACAATGCTTTGAGGTCAAGAGGACTTAAGTAGGGCCTTCAGCAGATTCAATGTATATTAAATGCATCATTGAATCAGGGCCTGATTCATTTAGCTGTTTAAATTTTTGCTTTGTGGATCTAATCTGGACAAACAGAAATCAGAAAGAATTGCAGGTGCAGGAAACAAATAGAGGTCTTGCATCTTCACAAAACTAGCCTTAAATATCTAATTGCCTGGTTAAGCCCTGAAAATCTACTCCCTGCAATTGAAATAGTGACCCAGAAATTATTGCATCCTGAAACTGGTCTTAAAAATTGCACTGTATTCATAAATCTACAGGTTTTAACTCAGACAAAATAGTAATATAAGTAGCTCAAAATAGTAATACAAGTAGCCCTGAGAGCAAACCAGGCATTTGTATCTTTGTCAAAATATCCCAGATAGTATGAGTACTAGGAAAGCTCTTTAATCCTCCTTGGAATCTTTTCCCTAGTATTAGTTGAAATGGGGAAAAAGAAAAAAGAGAGGGGACTGAAAGACAAGAAAAAGAGCTTCACTGAGGAAGAAAGGGGATCAGTTATATTTACTAATTTAAAATTACCTTTGTTTCCTCCTACTGGCTGGTAAGAAATGAGAACAAACTCTTATGCTAGATCATTTTAGATCCTCTTTTCACATATGACATTTGCCTAACTGAAATAACTGGCACTAACTCCAGATCATATTACTTCATCGCTGCCCTGGATATCCACACATGCAAATCTGGGGAGCTTGACAGGAGCTTAGTTGCAGTCCTCAGTGAGTAGATGATGCACACACATAGCCACAGCTTACGGCTCCAGAGAGAGCTGGAAGAGTGGAGTCTGCAGCGCTGGTCCCTAAGACAGTATGTATGCTGTGAGACCAAAGAGACTGAAGAACTACCATCTGGGTATAACCTCACTTCTCACCTAAAACCCGTTATTCCCTCTGACCTCACCTGTATCTCCTGCCCACCTGAATATCCTAACTCAGAGATCCCCAGCCTTCACTAACCCTCAGGCTACTGCACTCAGTAGGGAACATGATGAGAGCAATGCCGTACTTTGCCATCCCTGTCAAACCATAAGGAATATTGGAACACTGGCCACAGGTTGGCATCCAGGGGTCTAACATCCTCTTCAGGGCAGCTTCACTTGGAGAGTACCATACTGTACAGCTGGCAGCTGTACTCACAAGTCCAAAGCCATCACTGATTAACTTAGAGAAGAGTCCAGCTACATCCACTGGAAGAGCCAGGTCCCAGGTTTTGAGATCCTCCTTATCAGAAGTGCCAACTAACATTCACCTGAAGGAGAAGATCCTTCTCCTGCCTGGAGATAAACTGTCTCCCACAGGGATGTAGTGGCTCACACTTTCCCTGCGCTACTAGAAAGAGCCACACACCTCCCAAAGCCAAAAACCTGCTCTTCTGTGCACTCCCTTTGACCCGTCGCCCTTTCCCTACCAGCCTACTCTGCCGTGCCCCCAACACAAAGACCTCTAGGCAGATCTGCTGACAGAGGGGAGGCCGCTTGGCACACGGGGATGGAAACAGCAGAACACTCTGTGCCGTGCGTGGAATGACTCCCCTGCACCCAACAGATAGCTGACCTCTGCTAGCTGGCGCACTGCAGCAAAGGCAAGTGTTATAAATACGGACGAACATAGGAGCCTGTTATGGACGCCACGGCTGAGGCTGCAGCTCAGGGGTGCCGCCAGACAGTGCTTAGCAAGAAACCTCAGGTTAGAAGGAAAAGCAAAGCCATGCTCCACAATGTCTTCCTAGTCCCAGGCTTGGAGAGACTCAGTGACTGCCCTTTCGCCTGTAAAGCACTAGCGGCCTGACCTCTTGCTTTTGGTTTCTCTTGGTGTTACGGGGAAGGGCTGGGGCAGGAAGCTGCTGCTGGGGTCTCTTCCTTCTAGCAGCACTCCTTCAAGCATTCAGCCCTGCAAAGTTTCCTCCACTTCCCAGTTTCCCACAGCAGACGGGGCCAACAGACCAGGCAGGCAGGATCACAGCCAGCAGGAGAGGCCAGGGAACAGCCCTGCAAGTGTTTGAAGCATAGGTCAAGCTATAAGGCAGCAGAGGCAGGAAACAACTACACAGGTTTCTTGCATAGTGCATGAGTCCTGACTGGTGTGGGCCAACAGCTATCGCTAATTACATTGTCTATATGGCACAGTCTGCAGTAGGCTCTGTGGTCACCCAGACTTGAGAGCCAACAGGATCATCCTCACATCCTTTGCATGCTCCCCTTCCTGCTGCCCTGCCAAAGAAAAGCAGCTCAGCAGCGACCTGGCCTGTCATGTGGCTTGGCTGTGGCCAGGGTGCCTGCCAAGGCCCCCATCTCACCCGCAATGCAGGCACTGCCAGTGTGGTGGAGAAGAGATAGGGCTGGTTCCCAAGTCCTGTGAAGAGAACTGAGGAAGCTGGATGGACAGAGACACACCATGGGTCCTCTCAGCCACTGTCTCCATGGTGGACTCAGGTGTTTTGCCCTTCCAGGGGGCTCTAGATCCTGTCTGGGTTTCTGCACCTGCAGAATAACCTGCTGGCAGTGTGAGCACTGTGACTGCTGGCTTCACACTCGCAACAAAATTGTGAAACCCAGAAATAGTGTCCCAGTATGAAGAGACACCTGGGCAACACACACCCGTGTTACTTCGAGTGTGGCAGTATTTAAGGAGAGCTGCAAAAAGATTCAAAAGGTGTAGTGAAATGTGTCTTCCAGCCAGGAGGCTGCTAACCACCCTCAACTACTGGCAGCAGCTCATTTTTCAGTAGGGCAGAGACATGACCATCAGATGCAACACCAGTTTTCAGCCATCCCTAAAGAGCAGGGCAAGGTCTCCATCTCATTGCTAGCTTTCACCATATTATCATATAGTTTGTGATTATCAAGGTCTTCCTTGGCTCTAGGCTACAGGATTTATGTTACTACTCAAGCATTTCAGCTTCCATTTAAAACAGAGAAGCTTTTTTCTATCTTTTGTGGCTGCAGAGAAAAGCCTGAGCACAGGAACCCCAGAGCTGCCATGCTAGGAAAAAAAAAAATCACAAGCTAGACACTTCTCGGATCTCCTGATTTCTAGGCTGATTTACTGATCTGAGGGAAGGGGATACCTAAGTCATTACTTCTGAATCCTTGGAAATGTTACGTAACTGTATCCCACCAATATCTTTGGTGGGTTTGCTGCCAGGAAGGCTTATTCACATAGAAGAATTTGAATTAAAAAATTGCCCAACATAAAAAAAAGTATGCGCACATTTGTTTCAGGTCAGAGTCCTTACTGCATAAAGCCCTGCCTGCAAGACAATAAAACTGTTTGGAAAGCTATCCGCCCTAGAAATACGCATGCCTGACAGGTGCTGATAGACTTTTTGGAGACATTCAAGGCTACCCTAGACAGTACCAAGTCTGGTTAGAGAAAAGAGAGGTCAAAACAGAGCAGAAATTCAAGAGCAGCAAATCCTTTCTGTCCCCTTACCAAATCAAAGAGAATGCTAAGCTTGGCCAGCTCATCATCAGAAAGGAATGAAATTCCTGGTGACAGTGAGATCACTCCAACGCTTCCCTGACCCTGCCAGCTGTACCCAGCAAAACCCGGCAGACGTCATGGTCCTGGGCCACTCCAGGAAAGGAGGGAGGCAGCACAGGAGGATGGGAGCAGGGGACCGAAGGAGAGCAGAGCTGCAATTGCAGCGCAACAGGTGTAAATCTGCTTGGCACAGCTCCGTCAGCAGCAGAAAAATCCATGCTGCTAAATTAAAACCCCACTGTCCCATCTGATCATCAGAACTGTATTAAATATATTGGCACTTTTGTGGCTGAGGGAACATAGAGAAACCCAAGGTGAGAATGGCATCCCAGACCAGACCAGCTCAGCACTGCCGGGTGCAGGATTATCATTTTAGACCCTGCCCCTGGAGGGCTGTGTTGAAGCAGTGCTAGTGGTTAACACGTGCACTAACTCACCCCCTCACCCCATTGCCTCCTCCTGCTGTTCTGAGCACAGTCAGGGGCAAAGCTAGGCATGAGTCCAGTGATTCTCTCTCCTCCAAGAAAAAGGCAAAGAACCAGAGGGAAATGGCTAGATTGAGCTGTGTTTGGCCTAAGGGTTTCCAGAAGGGAACACACTATATTAAACCATGTGGTTGTTTCTTAGGGTCTGGCCCAAGCCAGTTTTAGAAATTTCCTGGGGTCCTTGGGCCAGAACTCAGCCTAAATCCATTCACACCCTTGCTCTCAGGGGACCAGCTTTGGGCCTAGATTTCAGGCAGGTTCAGGGCTTGGCTCTTGAGCACTTGAGTTTTGCAGCAATCCCCCAGAGCTCAGCTGTCAGCATCTCTCATGGTAACATGTGTGGCCAGATTTCCAAACAAGCCAGCAGCAGTTGCTTCCCCTCCACCAGCTCTCTGACACACTAAATCTTTCAGGAGCCTGGACCTGGCCCATGCTCTCAGCCTGCCTATGGCACCAACTTCCAGCAGTCTAGTGTCCAAGCACCTTGAAACAAGTCACCTTCACCTGACCCTACTGTGCAAGGCAGTGCTATCTGCATGGAGAACTGAGACACAGAGGGACTTTTCCAAAGTCACTGAAGGTGACTTCCAAAGGCGGAAGCCTGTGGCAGTGGAAAACTTGAATGACCATCTCCTACCCTCAGCCACCTTCCCTCACTCCTGAAGCACCCTCCTGCTAGGGCGCGTGCCGGCACCTTTCCCCTGGAAAGGAGATTCTGGTCCCTGCCTGTCTCATGTACAAGTTTCTGCTTTAACTCTTTAATTGTTGTATCGCACCACAGGAAGGTGACACAAAAGGGTGGGATGGGAAGGGAGAGACAGAGGAAGGAGAAGGAAGAGGGCAATGGAGGAAGATAAATCAGAGGGATAAACTACACTACTCAAGATAATCACAAGTAATTTGAGAGGATTTCTGTGGAACAAGCATGCTCTGTTCCCATTGCCATGTTTTTTGTCCAGATGAGAGTTTTTCAGCTTGTGGCACAGGAGTTGTTCTGAAGTAGGGTGTGTCAGGTATCTGAGAAGAAAAGGTCTCTCATCAGTCAACTTAAATTTATTATGTGGGAATCTGCACTGACACTGGAATAATTTTAGGAGTTCATAAATCAAAAAAAGGTTGAAAGCCCCAGCACTAAATACATGTCACACCTCTTCCTTGCTCCCATGTCCTGGCAGCAGCATGGGCTGGGTCTCTTGTTGGGCTAGTTTGGTGCAATGTGATCAACAGAGCTTTGTAGGACATTTGTAGGACCCCAGCGCACTGTGATTACCAGTGAGGGAAGGATTTTACTAAGCAGGCTGTGGCTACATCAAATGTCTCCCTTTGCAGGTTAGGAAGAGCCAGAAGGCCAGATGCCTGCTCAAAAGCCTTTTCCAAACCCAAGTCATTTGCCCAAACAAGTCTGCCTTCCTGTGGATCAGAAAAAAAATCACTGCTTAATTGGATCAGCACAGCCACAAACATAGCTTCCCGATGCCTGCTCCCACAGAGGCAACAACCTGCAAACAGAGGGTGTGCGCCCTGCGGTGATATAAGCCCTACTCCGTTAGTGACATAGGAAATAAATCTGGGTCCAGCTTCTTTAGGCAGGGTACCAGTTTCTCCACCCTAGGAGAGGGGAATTCTTGTACACAGAAGTACGGGGAGCCAATGGATACCTAAGCGTAGCCCTGCACGCATACCAAATATAAGGCCTCTTCAGGCCTCTCCAGGAAGACTGAGCCTTTTCTGCTTCCCAGCATTTCCCCACATGCTTTTCCTTTCCACTTTATCGCCCTCCTTCCCACCTGTTTTCATCCATGCCACTGAGTCCATTTCCATTTGGCCCCAGACGGTATCTGAAATAAAACCCGTCTTGCTCTGAGTTATAAACCCATTAGGAGATGATGATCCCAATCCTTCTGGGACAGCCCCAGTTTTGAGCAGGGCACCTTCTAAACTACTTTCTGACCTTATAAAAGATGCTGGTCCCAAACCAGCTCCTACAGAGAAGCACAACAATCCCTACAAAGTGGCACAAAGCAACTTCACTCTGGGGGACAAGACGTCTAAAAGAGACACAACTACTTTGAAATGTCAGTAAGTAGTGACCCTATGTGGCTCAGTGTGAGCTAGAACTCCTGTGTCATCTTGTTGACCTTCCCTTTATAGTTTCTATATAATTTTGTATAAGTGCTTTTGTCTGCACTGCATTTTATTTTCTCATCCAAAAATGTGTCTGCATGTCAAAAACAGGAGGGATTATAGCATCTTCTCATCACAGAATAGGTCCCAGGACACCCCAGTCAAAATACACAAAGTGTCCTCAGGCACTATTTGCAAAGATCTCTGGCAATTTAAAACAGGAAAAAAAAAAGGAAGGAATGCAAATGATCCAACTGCTTTTCTGCCTTGTACTTGCCATCACTGACATGACTGCATCAGAGAGCAGGCAGTGTAAAGCACCATGAAAGGCTTGTTGCCTTTCAGACCTTTCTGTAGGGCTGAAGGGAAGGGAGGGAGAATGAGGTTTTCTTGCAATGCAGAACTTTCTCCAAGATCATAATGAATCTCTCAGTCTCCTCAAAAAGGCTCAGTGTTTCTCTGACACTCCTGTCTTAATGACAGCAATACTCTACAAGTTACTACAAACTGTGACCTTGCTTAGCAAGCTAGAGTCCTGGTAATGAGTCCAGCTGCTGGTAAAAGGCATATTTTCTGAATATTCCTATCTTGCAAAACATACAAGGTCTTAGAAGCTTGAAAAGAGATTAGCATAAGCAGAACCTTAAATCCTGGAGCCCTGGAAAAAGGCTCACCAAAGCATTTGCATCAGTGGTGGCTGGGGAGTTCTTTTTCTGCGTGGGCTAAAGAGGACAATGAAGGTGAGAACAGCAGTGCAGAGTGTGTCTGGAGCAGCAAGGAGGGAGGAGCAGCCAGTGTATATCCCCAATTTCTAATACAAGTAGGAAAAAAATCAACAAGGAGGAGATTATTATTTATTCTACTTCCCCCTCAGGCACCTTGCATTTCTGCAAGTCTGAGGTGAAGGGCTGAGATTGTCCTATTTTGAGCACTCCTGTCTTATAACTATTGCTGGTTACCTATCAGCAAAAATTTCAAAGAAACAAAATAAAATCCTACCTCAAAAAAATTCTGTCTCAACTCCCAGGGAAAGTTTTCCAACCAAGTTCTATGGAGCCAGGATTTTTCTCAGTGAATATACCCCCAAAAAACCTAGACTAGTGGATAAAGCCATATTAAATTTCTCCCTTATTTCTCTCTTTTTTCCCCTCTTTTACTAAGAGAGCTTCCAGGTGGAAGGCTCTGCAATGGTTAGCTGGAGAAGAGCATTGTTTCAATTTCTGGAAGCAGGACATGAAACTAAGAAATGCAGTAACAGAATGATTGAAGTGTTTTGGTTAAGGAGTCAGAGTCAGGAGGTTGAGACTTGCAGTCAACTTACGTCAGACACTATTGGACTCCAGCTTTGCCAGAGGATGGGCTATCTGAGTTGGGAGGCAAGCATCATGAGACACAACACTGACAATACCATTCCCTTGCTTGTCACTGGCCACAGAACTTGAAGTGTTGCAACCATGGGCAGCTGTGGACAGAGGAAAGCTGCGGACTATGCAGAAGGATAGCATGAAGCATTTGTAATGGTCCTGAGAATGCAAAATCCAAGATTTCACAGAGTAGCTGCTTGTCCCACCCCATCCTCCCCCTCCCATGGGGAACTGCTATCACTCCTACCCTGCAAGGGAGGATCTAGTGCACAGAGAAACATTATGTCAGTGTCCTGTAGAAATGGGCCTTCAACAAAATCCTGGTTCCCCAGATCCATGAAGTCTACACCCTATCCTTTTCTTGACAGCAAGTCCGTCCCAAAATTCCCAATCTAAAACACTATCTGAACTCAGACGGACAGCTTTGAACTCCCAAAGAACTTTGCTTTTGGGGCTGAGATGAGCATGATTCAGTGTGTTACTGTTGGGACCCAGAGAGGTCAGATAGAGAGAAAAAGACAATACTTGGGGCCTTTGCCAGGGTATGGGAGATTCTGTTTCAGTCCCAGCTCTGCTATTGGCATCCTATAGGCTCCTGGGCAAATAAGGAGCGGTGTATCAGACTCAAGTACTTCTGTCCTAAACATTCCAAAACACATGAATCTAGGATTTCAATTCAGATATGCATCTGCAAGATTACATGGAGAACATCTGCTTTGATTAAAGCTTCACTTCATAAGAATTAAGAAATTAAGATGATTGAGACTGTTGTCCAGATTTTGAGGAACTTACCCTGATTCTCTTCACAGGTTCATTCCTTTCCAAGTCGAACATGTAAACTCTACCTCCTGGGAAGCATACAGACATGCAAGGCACTTCGAACTGGGGAGCAAGGTATCCTGAATTTCAGCTGAATGCAGCTAAAACTAAAAGACTGCAGAAAACGTCCACTGGAATTCGCATGAATGGTCCCACTGAGGTTCTGAGCAGAGAGGCAAAGAGATGGACTCTCTGTTGACCATGGCATCCAATGTCATTCTGCTAGAGGAATTCTCTTCAGGGCATGGGTGAAGCCTAACAGTGAGAGATCTTCACTACTCATGCCACAGACAGATAAAATAGATGGTCTGGGGCTAACAAATCAACATTTCTTGTCAATAAAAAAACTCTTTTTCTGCTTTTTCTGACAGCAAAAAGAGGAGAAAATGAAAATTGGATTACATCTATTTTAAGACAGATTAAAAAGACTAGAGA
Organism: Dromaius novaehollandiae; assembly: GCF_036370855.1. NCBI lineage: Eukaryota > Metazoa > Chordata > Aves > Casuariiformes > Dromaiidae > Dromaius > Dromaius novaehollandiae. The sequence goes on from NC_088098.1 coordinate 90,721,859, forward strand.
TAGCACATTAAAAATAGCTTAAGCGATATAAAGTGGAGCAATTGCTAAAGATTGACAAAAATAAAAGGAGGGCAGGAGCCTGGGAAGCTGATTTTGAAATAGCTGTGAATGTCTCATTTTTAAAGCACTGTTTGATGTGTGCCTGCTTTCAAACACTGTGATGCCAAGTGAAGCTTATTCCTGCACCTGAATGCATTGAGTTCTTCAAAGATAAGCAACCAACCTGATGTACACCTGATCATCCCATGATCTCAGTTCTATGTTTTACAGCGTAAACATTCAGCAAAAGTCTATCCAGTCGTTGTCATCCGTTGCGACATGAATCTTGCAGCTCTCATTAAAACAAATCAGATTTATCCTCCTCCCACCTCCTCTAAAAATAACCACTCCTAAAGGGTGCCTCAGCTTCCTCAAGCTTCATCATTAGGACATCAAGTCACAGAAATATGTTAAGCCTATGAATGGCCAGAATTTGTGAAAGGGCTTTGAAAACAAGTCAGGTGTTGAACTTTTTGCACTGAGTTTCAGTCAACATGTTGTGGGCTGGTCATGTTGGGAGTGGAAGCTAAGGGGGATGTGTGCTCCTACGTCACCCAGAAGAGAGCTACAATTGCTCAGCAGCACTCACCTTTTTTCCCAAACAAATATAGGAATCTGCCAGCCACACAGTTAGTGCGAAGAGATGGATGGGGCAAGAGCTGTATGCACCAAGAAGAGAGATCAGCTCTTTTTCAGAGCAGACAGAGCAAAGCTGTTATGGAGCAACTAGCAAGGCTGCGTGCCATGAGGAGGCCTAGTAAACCCATGTGTCTGCACCTCACTTCGGCATAGGAGACACCCGTGCCCCTTGTCAAACTATGCTTTGCCAGCTCCTCAGAATACTTTCTCCAGCAGATCAATGTCACCCCCACCCCGTTGTCAGCGCTGACCTGCAGCCAGCTGGCCTGCTTCCACATTCCCATTCCTGCCAGTCATGGGGCAGTGGCGACACCCATGTCAAAGGAGAGGAAGGCATGAAAGACACTGCTATCAAACCATTCTCCCTCAGTAGCTTCATGTAGGTGAAGAAGAAAAGTGGTAACTAGAGTTGAGCCCCTGGGGAAGTAGGGGGAGACCGAGAGCATGGTCCCAAGGAAAATGAGAAACTTACTGATCACTGTTCTTGGGAAACGAAGAGGAAGGGATATGAGGAACCACTTGCTAGTAAACTCAACAGAACTGTGTGACAAACACCTCAGCACCATTGGGCAGGTCACAGAGGCTGAGAGGTCCATGGGGACGGCAGCATCTGTCCATTGTCCTGAGGTGATCCCTGCCCACTGGCCTAAGGTGCCTGCAAGGGTGTGTGCCACTGCCCCCTGCCCCTCTTGCCTTTAGCATGATAAGGTTTTTAACTACTTGCACATAAAGTCTGGGGCTTGGTAACTGCTCTGGGTATGGGAGCTTGCAACATAAGCTTTCATCTGCTTTGGGATTACAGCTGGGAGAAGAAGGTTGAAATGCCAGAAATTCTCCTGGTACCGCGCAAGCAGAGAGAGTGTTTCAGAAAACAACTTGAATTTAAGCAAGCAGTTCTGGCTGATGCCCCAGGAGGAGAAGGGAGTCCCATGAGCTCTCATGTCCTTTGCTGCCTGAGGAAATGTGACTTTGCCTCTAGTGGTGCAGTCTCTTAAATCATTTAATCCAAGATCTGTTATCCAAGCCTAATCACTGTGATGCCCAAGTGGTTACAAAGAAAGACAGCCTTATTATAAAATGCAGTAAATATCTTCTATTTTTGTTAAGTCCTAGTAGGGCAGATTGTGCCTTAATTCTCTGTACAAATGAAGCCTGTTCCTTCATAAAACCTGCCTGCACATTCCCAGCATCAACATCTTCCACTTGCTCACTGCCTCTCACTCACTCCCCCTCACTCAGATGCTGCAGAGTGCCAGCAAGTCCCTCAATAGTGTCATATCTGTCCTTTTTATTCATTGCAGGGTTTATTTTTAGCCTGAAACAACTGCTTCCTAAAAATGGAGTTCCTAATGACACGGGAGCCGGACACAGCTATGTAAGGTATCCGGGGCTTGGCCTGACAGCTTCTCCTGTCTGTCTCTTTGTTTTGAGTCCAGGATTGCAAAGTTTGCTGCTTCCCACCAGCCTTGCAGAGTTTGGACTGATCATTAGGAAGGCAGAAGAAAGAGAAACTCAGCTCAAACTTCACCCAGGGTCTTTGGTCTCCCTCTCTTTCCAAATAAAGAAGAAAAGAGACATTCACCTGCCTTCCACTCCACTCCAGAGGTTTCCCTATGAAGGCAACTTGCTGGATTCTGGCAGGTTTTTACCTGCTTTTCTGCTGCAAGGCAGAAGAGGGACTAAATTTCCCCACTTACGATGGGAAAGACCGAGTGATCGACCTGAATGAAAAGAACTACAAGCAGGCCCTGAAGAAGTATGACATGCTCTGCCTGCTCTTCCATGAGCCTGTAAGCTCTGACAAGGTCTCCCAGAAGCAGTTCCAGATGACAGAGATGGTCCTGGAGGTAAGCACCAGCGCGTATCTCAGCGGGGGTCAATACCACAGCGCCCTTTGGAGCTGTGGAGAGGAGCCATGGGAAAGGACAGTCAAAGGATCATGCAGGAGGGCACCCAAAGGTTCGGGTGTTTACCTGAATTTGAGTTAGCCCCTGGGTTCTATGAAGTCCAAGCAAAAGGCCTTTATTGCGCTGCTCTGAACTGTTTGCAGGGAGATAGATAGCCCCTCAGGATCGTAGGTCAGAATCCCATGCAAAACAAATAACCTTTAAACCTCAGCAACATGGATCAGCTCAGCTGAGCTTTTCTAAATCTCCACATAGATCTGAGTCTGGAGCTTGAAATTTTTAGATCCCTTCTCATTTTACACAAGCCAGTTCCCTCCTTGTATTCTGGATTCAGTCCCATTTTCTACCTTGCTAGGAGCAATCAGCCAAGAAGCGTTTACTAAACTGTGCTGCAAAAGGGCGTCCTAGCTCCCCTTCTCAAAAGGTCCCAGTTGGTGCAGCACTAGATTCCTTTTTTTTCCTGACATTTGGTTGCCTCCTTGGAATCAGTCTGTAGCTGCTTGTTAATGCAATCATTCACTTTGGTGCCAGAGAAAAGTATTGTTAATTCTTTGGTGAAAGAATGATTAAGTAATCCTCAGTAAAATAAATCACAGTAAAAACTACAAAGTAGCTTCATAAAATTCTTTCTTATAGTGTAGCTGCAATCTAGGGGCTCACACACCAGAAAGCCTGGATTGTTAGAGGTTCATTTCCTACCAAATGCTTAGGAACATTCCCTCTTAACTAAAGGCATACTCGGAAGGAGAGAGAAAACTGCAAAAGAAACACAAACTTTATTTTTCTGATCCAGGGAAAGAATGCATTGTACCCCCATGAGAACAGCAACTGTGAATTCAAAAATATACTTGTTTAGGGCTAGGACTTAGAAAAGTCTCATGCCAAGTTCAAAATCTGCTGACCCCCTCAGCAAGCTTAACAACAAGATTCAAGAACTAAGCACATTTTATTCACCTGTCAGGAAACAGTTAATTGCTCCAGGTGAATGATCAACTAGCATTTGGCAAAGAAAAGAAAAGATAACCCTGGAACTCCAGTTGAAGTGTTTATGCTTGGTAGCATTATTATTTAATAGGGTAGTTATTTTGTGCTACATAGATGGCAAGCAGTTACTAAATACATATTTATAGAAACCTGATAGAAGCAGGTACGTTGCGTCCTATGGATTATACTCACGAAAAATATACCCATGCTAACAGTTAACCACATCAAGGGTGCAATGACTATAGTACAATATGACTTAAAGCTTTTGTTTTGTAGGGTTTGATTCTATAGTGAATACATTCGCTTAGGACTCTGGAGATTTAGTTTCCAATTGCCTTTCTGCCATGGGCTTCTTATATGACCTTGGGCGAGATCCACAGCAAATTTTACGTAATTGTAATGTTCCAATCCAGCAATGCTCAGCTACCAGCTGACCATGGCATACACCTACCGGCACTTGTAGATTTAACCTCAAAATTTCCCAAGCACTTGCAATGCTGATTCAGGGCACGTCTCAAAGCTTCACAGTCTTCCTTTGACTGGAAACCAAAGCAGCAATTTCACAGCCCAAGTACAACAGCGGTCTACAGACTGAACTCCTTTGCCTCTGTCACCCAAGGGAACTGGACCATGAGAGGGTCTCAGAAGGCACCTAAGAAACAAAATCCTGGATAGGACACAGCCCGGAAAGGTGCTGGAGTCCCAATTTCTGGGTTAACTCAGCCATCAGAGCACTCATGAAAGGTGTGGGCAAGTCAGGTTTTAATTGAATCCTTCTCATGATGGAGTTCAAAGGCTCACCTCCCAGGAGGAAGCTTGACCATCAAGCTGTAATATTATTGTGCAGTGGGGATCAGTCTCATCTCTCTTGCTGGAGTTCATCTGGTTATGTGACTTTATACATATTCACCAGACCAGTGACAGAGAAAGAAACAGCTACAGTGGCTCCGTGGCTGAGGTGTGAAGTCATTTGCCTGGGAGATGAAATACCTTGGATCAATCTCCCTGGAGGCAGTCAGGAACTAAACACAGGTCTCCCATAATTTAAGCAAATAGTTTGAATACTAAGCTACTAGGCAGGCACAGTAGTAGTGACAGGGCCTTGCCTTCCAGCCACATTTGGAAAAAGTTGGCTGGTGCCCCTCACTCAGGAATGCCTTATGTGTCTATTTTCAGGAAACAGTTCAGTCTTGAATGCTCAGTTAAGGAAGGTCCTTTGAGCCTGAAATAAGGTGTCTAAGAGGCTAACACTCAAGCCTTTGGTATTCCCTGACAACTGACTTGGGGGGCTCCCAGCCTTGGGAGCTGGCCGTGGTAAGATGCCTTTCTGGAGCATCTAATATTTTTCCAACTTACTGCTCAGAGAATTTGCTTGCTGACTCACGACAGGATACGCTGCTTCCACAGCCTGGAAAACATTATGTCCTTAGTTTCCCTACCATAAAGCAGCACTGACCTCCCTGTTTAGGAATAACAGGGAGCCTTCAACCAAAACCCAGCCAAGTGTGGAGCTAGGCAAAGACCTGAACTGGGTCGTTGAGGGTTGTCATAGCCTCTCTCTTGACGAACATGAGTGACGGCACGCACAGAGGCGAATGAGCTTAACGGATGTTAAGTCCAGAAAGCCTCCAAATAGTCCACCCTTTATGTTCCTCCCACATGCATCCCAAGTCATTAAGCACCTTATAAATAATTTATGATTATAAATATAAAAGATCAAAGGCCTCAAGAAACATCATAGACACCAAGAAAAGAACAGAGTTCCTGCAAATTTGCTAGCAGAAACTCCTAGATGTGCTCAGCTAGTATCTGGCATGGCATGTTGCAGAAGCAAGCAAAAGTCCCAGCAGTGCCTGCCAGTTCGACTCCAGATCCAGCCACTGGTTTAGGCTTCAGCACGTGAGCAAAGCCACAGCTACAAAGCACCTAAGAAAGGCAAGACAGACTTAGATAGATATTCCTCCACTCCATGAACAACTTGCCCCTTGACTGCGAGCATAGTTTCCCCTGAAATGTGTGTAGCTCACAGTCAATAACAAGCTCTGACAGGGGCTTCTCCAATGACTGAGAAACCCATGAGGCTCTCTTACGAGGGTTGTCTGGTGTCTAACAAGGGTTGAGCCCATGTAGCAACATTTCCTTCATTCAGGGCACTTTAGTCCCTTCCTTTCCAAGTTCCTGCTGTTCATGAAGCTTGCAAAAACTTAATTATATTTGAGACTCCTGCCTCTGTAAGATTTGGCTGAAATGGGCCAATAGCTTGAAAACTTATTAGTGGAGGTAACTGACACACAGACTAGAGAGAGAGAGAGAGAGAGAGAAAGAGCAGAATAACAAAGCCTCATTTCCTCAGGAAATCAGGCTGAAAACCAGACAGAACATCAGTAAAATTAAGCACATATTTAAGGACTTTGTCAAACTGGAACTACAAAAAGCAAAGTAAGGAGAAATAATGTTTTCCCCAGAAGCCGTAGCTCAGCTTTCATGAAGATTTGGCACAGCCTGATGGCAAGCAGGCCTGACATGATGAGCTTCAGGCCAGTGAAAGATCTGCTTAAGAAAAGCATGTGCCCAAGCCTGAGCACTCCATCCTTTTGTTAAAATAGCAAAAATTTCCTCCAAGTCCTTCCCACAACAAAAGTCCAGCCTGCTGGACTGCCACTGTCAAAAGCACAGGCTGGATATCAGAGATCTCCAGAAAAGGGATGCTACCATTAACCTGCCATTATAATGGGACAGCTCGCTAAGTCTTCAGCTCCCCATACCCATGCATATTGGCATCCATCATTGGATTCCCACACAGTCTAGGGTCCCTTTCCAGTTTAGAAAGGGAATGAACTCTTGTTGGGGCAACAAGCTTTCCTCCCAGGTAAAGACTGGCAAGGAGCACCCTGGCAGCTCCTACCACCACCTCTGCTAGCTGCTGCCTGGTGAGGACAAGACCCTGGGACAACTGAGCCCCTCTAGACACAGCAACAGCAGCTTCTTGGCACCAACCTTTGTGCATGGCAACAGCTCCAAAGATGGCAGTGCCAGCCCTTCAGGTGGCAGGTGGGAAAGCCAAGGACTGTTGAGTTAGTTGGTCAGGAAAACAGTCAAAGCAATGTTTGGAGATGCAACTGCCTACTGGCCACCACGGGGAGACACTGTAAAATGACAGCAACTCCAGGGCAGAGACAGCGTGGCCTACACAAGAGGGGGCTGCTGCACAGCTCAAATGAAAGGGCACTTTTCCTTTGCTCACCCTTCTCCCAACCCTCCACTCTGCCCCTTCAGGCAGTCCCAAAGCTAATAGTAGCTATTCCTACTCTGTGGCAATGTTTACAAGGGCCCTGCATGCCCTGCAAAGTGAGCACAGTGAAGTAGCAGGTGACACAGCCAGACGTAAAGCTTTGAAATACATATTTACTATTTATACTACATACGTTACTATTCTGTGATTCTGTGATTTAAGAGGCAAGTTAAAAAAAAAGCTTCTTGTCCTGAAGAAGTCTGAAATTTAATTGAAAAGAGGCAAAAGATGAGACCCAATCAGTGAAGCTGAGAAGTGTCTGTTCTGCTTCTCTTGTCCTTCCTAGCTCTCCTACTACGTTTCCTCTTGTCTCATGCCATCACTTCTCAGACCTTCTCCTCTCTTCCTCTCTTCTCCAAACCCTTCCCAGTTACTGGAATAGTTTCACCTTCCAGAGGGCCAGCCCCTGCCTCTAGGAACCATATAATAAGAATAATGAGCAGTGGGATTAGAGGCTTTACTGGTGAACATGAACTGAGGTTGTCTTACTAACAGAGCAGGCTGCTTGCAATACAAATCATGGTCTCCATTCCTCTCCCCTATGTTTAAACTCTCTCAGCCTTGGTTCCCCTTTCATTCTTCCCTTGCCACGTGTGTGTAAATGCAATGGCCTTAAAAAAAAAAAAAAAGTCCAATCATTTTAGGCCCTTTAATGCAACAGTGTCCCTGGGCTGAAATTTCATGGAGAACTGCCATAGCACGAACTGGTTTGATTAGATGTTAGAGAAGAAGGACATGGTAGTCCCCTTTCCAGATCAGCTCCAGGATCAGAGGTTAGCCTCTAGCAATAAGCGACAGATAACGTGAAACTCCACAACATATTTGTCCAATTCTGTAATAAACTACACAAGGAAAAATTCCTGTTACAAACCTGGGGATATGAGCCCATGAGATCACATTGCATCTCCCTCCTAGTGCCCAAGCACAGTCAGTAGCTACTTGTGGTGGGAGGAGGAAAGACAGATTTTTCAATTCAGTAAAAGTACAAGGTTAAAGTAGGGATAAGGTCTAGCTCTCACTTCACTTGAGAACAAGAATTTATTTTCAGGAGTTCCAACCTCTGCAGCTCCTCTCATGAGCTTCCAGCTCAGGAAGGAAAAATTGGTGCAAGATCATCCGTTTTTCAGGTAGTTCTACCCACATGGTCTTGAAATCTCTTGAGAACAGGTGGTTCCTGTGAGAGTTCAGGGCCACACAACATATAGAAAACAGGACTTCTCTGCTTCTGATCCAACATGGAAACAAAGTCTACAAGCTTAGATCTGTGCAGTTAAAACCATGTAATCCCAGCCAAGATTCTAATTTATCCCCATCTCTAGACAGCATACAGGAGAATATAAAAGCAAGCACTTTCTTTAAGCATCTATGTCTGTCTGTTTCACAGACTCAAATTTCATCCTTTTTATTTGCAAATGTTCATATGAGAGTGCCTCAATAAAATTTCCTGGGCTGGGTAGCCATATGCGCAAAACATATTCATTTACATGGACTAAATGCCTCTACTCACAGCATGAGCAAGTGGTGCCAGAGATGAAACATGCCATGGAAACCATCAGGTCTCCAAGTCCCTACAGAGTAAGCCCTCAGGGTAAGAGATGAGGCACACCTGGAAGGGAAAGTATGTGCAGAAGCCTACCATGCAACTGCCTCGTACATACCTGTAATAAAAGAGGGGTTTTGGTTTTCATGGCTACTAAAGCAGTAACTGCCACTACAGCTAAGTTAATGCAAAAATAAGGAAGGAGGGGAGGGAAAAGGAGAAGAGGAAAAAGTGTGCACTGACTACTTGTCCTTTGAGACTATGTAAGTAGGTCTCAATTCATCAGCAGCCAACAGAGAAAGAGCACTGATTTTTAGCACTAGGAGGATCTCACCCACTGACTAAAGCAAGTTACAGAAAGCTCCCATTTTGTAGACAGGGACACTGAGATCCAGCAACAAGTATATAATTTTGCCATACTGTATAACAGTAGTAGAAACAGTTTCCAGGACTGCCCTGCCTGTTATTGCCTACTATCTTTCTTCAAAATCCCTCTCTCAGTCCCCCAGCAGAGAGTTTGGACTGGCTGCAGGAGCTGCTTTCCATGTAAGACCCCAGTTTTGCTGCAGCACCTCTCTTTGAAAGGCACCATTCGTGTCTGCTGAAGTACAACTGGACTGGAGCGTGCTGACAGCAGCTCTATGGGCAGAAAATAGCTGTAATCCCAAACCCTAAAGAAAATTAAGCTGGTTTCATCCAAAGACCAACTGTTACGTGAATGTCACCTGGAGACAGACCCCTATGGGCTCGGGTTCACTGCTGACACAATGCAAAGCAAAGTCTGCTTGGGCTTTGCAGGCTTCCTCAGCCCTGGAGCAAGGAGCTGTTCTCACCATCCAGCTGGAGAGCAGGCAACCTCTGTAGGTGTCACGCAAGACCTCTAGCCATACAGACACTCCTCTGTGTTGCTCTGCCATTCAGCACTGCAAATGCCCAAGAAATGAAGAAAAACTTTGAAAAGTCCATCCTCTTCAGTCACAGCCATTCTGCCACACCAGTTAGGTTCCCAGAGAAGTGGTAATGAATATTTCTACTGCATTCTTGCTGGGCTAATTCCCAGGAAACAAGATCTCATTCTTTTATAATGGCATGCCTTTGCCCCTGTCCTAGGCATTGCAAGTGGGGGCCACATGCACTGGGGTGGGGGGAGGATTGATGCACTTGAGCTCATATTCGCCTACTCAGTGGACATGTGTGGTGTTTATAGTCATCATTTCATGTTCTCTGCCTGGACCTTGACATTTCTAAGTTACCTGCCCACGGGCTGGAGCAGCTGTTCAGTGAAGCAGACTGGATACAGTGGGCCATCCTGCACTTGCTCACAGCAACCTTACTCCACAGCTTAGTCTGTCAGTTCCCTTCATCTAAAACCAAACTAATCAAAGCCTGAAGTTGCCCTTCATCCATGCCTAAGCTTCATCTGTGGAGAGAATGAAAAGGGAATACGATAATTCTCTTTAAACACCCAAGAGGGAGAAGAGCTATTTAAGCACAAAGCCTAAGGACAAATGGGCTATGAATAAACCAAAGCTAGAAACTAAGGGGTTCCTAATCATCAGCAGAGAAAGAAGTCAAGGGGAGACAACCCAATGAGTTTTAAATGGACCTTGACCAGGTTATGAAAGAGATTCAATGACTCAGTCCCAGGTTTGATGACTGAAGATGTCTTCTTGAGGCCTTTGTCCTTAAATAGTAGGGACCCAGACAAGGAATTCATGGCCTAGGGAAACAGTCACTTAGCAAGGTCTAAGCTCTCCTTTTTTTTTTCCTTTACACATTGGGATTTACCTACATATATGACAGAAAGCATTGCCTGAGGATATAGAACAAGCAGCATCACTGAACTAAATTCCGTATAGGAGACTGCAAAATAGGCATTCGCTCCTCCCCTCCCCTGACGCCTTGGGACAACTAGCGCTCGAAGGCCATGCTGATGGAGCTCATTCCTGTGTGCTGCCTGGCACAGCTTTGGCTAAGATCAGCTGTAAAACATGATACGTCCTCTTTCCGGGAACTCTACCCTGCCCTGGCAGGAGATGGACTTCAATCAGCTAACAGATCCCTGACATCTCAAATCCTACTTAAGGTGGTTGCTTGTTTAATTTAAAGCTTTCCTCAATTCTTGTTTCCTCAGTTCCTTACTACTCACTCCTATGTTAAAAGGTCTTTCTTGCCTGAAGGACCCTTCTGTTCCCCTGCCCCTCCCCCCATATTAATTATTCCTGCGAATTCAGGACCGCACTCATTCTGAGTACCTGGTCCCAGCTCCCATCCACGGTGTCCCAGATTCTCCAGCGTTTCAGATGCATTGGCTTAGACTGACTCGGTCAGAGACTCGAGAAGACTCAAGAAAGCCAGCCTGTTCCTGGGAGCTGGAAGGGCAAGAATAACATGGAGCAATGGCTTGAGGCCCATGCAAAAAGGAAAACGGGCTGAATACTAAGCATACTTCTCACTGCCTCCTTCCAGCACTTATTGAAAGGAGCTGTTTAGTGCTGGTTTAAGGTGTTACTGCCCTCACTGTCTGCGTGACCCCTCTGCCAGACCTTTCGGTGCCTGTAGCCAACCTGGCTGAGGGAAACACCTATCTATGCACCAGAGTTCACAGCCTGGCCCATAAGGACAAAGCTGCCCTGGGAAATACTCAGTAGGACCTTCAGGGGCTGGAGAAACCTTTCCTCCTCTGCTCTCAAGGCAGAGAGCTCCAGTAAAAAAAGGGCCTGATTGATAGGGGGAGGGATGTGCTCACCCACACACAAGCACACCAAGCTGTCCTGTGTGGCCAAGTTGCCCAGCTGAGTCGGCAAAACAGCTGTGATGCAGTGCCAGCAAGCACTGGCAGAGAGCAACAGCAGGTGGCCTGTGCCCCGTGAGCTCTTGGTAGTGCAGGGATGGGCCCCTGTTATCTCACGGCTGGGGCGGCTGCACTTTGGCTTACAGTTCGCTAAAATTAGGGATGCCCAGTGCAGATAAAAATACAGCCCTAACTATGTGAAACCTTTGGGGAGGCAGCCAAAGAGCACATCATATGTCTTATTGGGCTCAGCTACTGCGTGGCAATAAATGCCCTCAGGCAGTGTTCTTGGAGTGTTACCTGTAAAAGCCACCTCCTGTGCAGGGCCTCTGCAGAAGTGACCTTTGGGTGTTCCATATTTGGAGACTCGCCTTTTAGTTTGAGGAGCAGCAACCCCCTGAGAGGGCAGGTTCAACAATAAACAGCCTCTCCCAGTGAGCTCAGCTGGTGGAAAAGGGCAGGAAGGTGAGATGAACTAACCCTCTCCAGATCCTACTGCCAACAGTGTGGCTTCTCTAATGGCAGCTGTTCAGCAGGCTTCTGCCACTTCTCTTTGACTACTGTGATGCTTCAGGACCAATAATTCAGAAACCTGAATCACATGAGAACCTGAAATCTTGCTGGTGGGAGATGTGAGGGGATGCTACAGCAGACAGCACAGCATTGGGAAGGGGCAAGATCCCCCTCTGCTCTCCGAAACACTGCCCACCTCTCAAGCGACAGGACAGCCAACCGTAGGGTGGTGGCAGGCACCCTGAAAAGGATTCAAAGCCTTTGGTGAAACAGTTGAGAAGCAGAAGGAAGAATGCATCACTTGAGGGATGTTCCCTCATCAGCTCCTGCTGCAGTCCTCCTTGCATTGCTAGAACTTTGTTCTTTCACTGCTACCAGCTAGGGAAACAAAGTTTGGTGGGCTTAAGAGAAGTTTACTCATGATGACTCTCTCAGAGACACAAATGTGTCTTTCCCAGCTCCTCAGACTGGTAGGCAAGGAGATCAGCCTTACTGTTCGTGGGAGCTCCAGACAGACGCTGGTGAAGTGAGAAGAAAATCCAGGCCAGAAAACCATAATGTCACTCCACAATGAAAAACTAACCATGCTGAAACACACACGCGCGCGCACACACACACACACACACACACACACACACCTCTAGCCCTCTCCACAGAATTTTTTCTGCCATTTGACAGCAAAACTGACACAAAATACAAGGTTCAGCACAATCACTGTTGTCTGAAGCTGCCATAGGATCATGGTCAGGTGGTCCATCACCTTTTTTTAATAGGCAAAACAGCTCTTTCATCCCTTCTCCGTTAACTGGGTGACCCTTTTGCTGCTATACAACCTAAGAGTTCAGAACAACCCTTAACAAATCACCTCAGCGTTTCCCAACACCAAGCCTAAATTCAGATAGGTATGGTAGGTATGAAGCTAAGATGTTCTGGCAGGGAGCTGTTTTCTTTACATCCTTGTTATTCAGATTTCTAGTAACTGTTGACACCATCTGAGATGAGGTGGTGCTTGCGCACTTGGCACTATTCAAGCTCCAGTTTCGGCTGGCACCTCTCACAGCTCCCAGAGGGCCAGGCACTCCCTCATGCTTGCCCAAGTTGAAGCAGGGCTATTACCTAAGAGAAGTGAGAGAAAGCAGGAGTGCTCCCAGACACAGACCTCCTGTTCTCAAGCCTGCTTGGGACACAGCTTCTGATTGTCAGGCTAAAAGGTGCATTACAAAGACTTCATGCACGTGACAGAAAGGCTGCAACGTGCGTACGGGATGTGAGCTCACAGGGGACTGCTGTCTTTGCTCATACTCTAAGCCAGCTCTACCTGCCCAAAACTTCTTTTGTACCTCAGGGACAGCATAGCACCACCAGTTAGGTCCAGTTCTTCCAGGGCAGTTTCTCCCCCCTGCATCTCCCTATGCAGCTGTTGAGGCTAAAATACTTGCTGTTGAGGCTGACACAATGACAAAGGCTCTGGCTGGCCAATACTTCAAGCAATATGAATTTAAAGGGAGGAGGAGGAGAGTCTGTGTTCTTATATTACAGCCTCTTCTGTCCCAAGGTCCTGAGCCAAAAGGATTGTCAAGATTAGAAACATTATCTACATTCAAATCCCACTAGCATTATGGAATCAGAAAATACTGTAAGGGGATATATAAATGCTTGATACTGTAATGAGCAGGGGGCAACCAGCCAAGCTGCTGTGCCTCTGGTGTGCGCTATACTTTACTGCTTGATGAGGTTCAAATATATGTATGGGAACAGCTTCATGCCTAGACACTGGTCAGACTCCCCTGCCCACCTGGAAAGCAAGGGCAGTGGCAATGGGCAGCCTCTGTGTAGCTGGTACTTGAAAAAGCCACCCTCGGGACAAAAAAACCTGCAAAAACCCCCTGTCCCCAGGCACTGCCACAGTAGAAAGAGCTCCCGAGAGTCTCATGTTGCAGAAAGATTTCCCCAGCACAGGACCCTCAGAGCACTGTGGATGGACACACGCTGTACTGCATGCCTCGCATTATCCTACCAGCATGAAAGTCCCAGCAAAGAAGGGAGACTGCCTGCATAACTTAAAGGCTGGTCCTCACAGACACACGTACACACACACACACACTCTCATATAGTCATATGCTGTCAGGTATCTTCTCCAGACAAGCCTCTTCAGAGGAACATCTCCAAACAATCCTCCCCACTGGTGCACACACCTCCTCCAAAGTTTGGCCAAAACACATCCACACACTTCAGTATTACCAGATCCAGCTAGCACTCTGCAAGGCTCTCCAGACACAGTCACACAAACCCTGCCACACAGAGAAGCACACCTCCAGCCTGACTGTGACATTTTTTGCCTCGCAAGCCCTAATGAAATGCACACTCCCAGAGTCTCACACAAAGAGGCTTTCATCCCATCACCCACATTTTCTATATACGTTTACTTTTTCCCCATCAAACTGCCCATGCTCACAGCTACATGCACACCCTGCTGAAGAACTATCTTGCATGCACTGCATGCTCACCTACATCGACTCCTGATCAAAGCCTCTTTTGCAAACATCCTTCACCCGCGGCTCACAGCCAACCACATGTCTGTAGCAGGTGCTCCAGCCACAAATGATGAAGGCACATTTCTGAGATCCTTAAAACCCCCCCAAGAAACTCTAGCCCCAAGAAACTCTAGCCCATCTCCTGTTTGCAGGAATCAGGAAAGATCAGACTTATACTGCCTTTGTTTTGTCTGGCACATGGCTACATAGCTACAAGTTAGTAGCCTGTAAACTTGTAGCTAGACCAAGTGTGTTTACATGACAGACAGACTGAATAGTCTTCTTCCCGTAGGCTTTCTGTATTTTACCTGTAGTGACAGTGCAGCCAGAACCTCAAGTGTTGACTCTGAGGAACCTGCTGCTGGTCCACACAACTGCTTTGGTGCAGGAATTTTCTGATAATGTCCCCTAGAGCTGATAATCCCACAGGCTCCATCCCTTCGCCCAGTAAAGGCACAGACAGATCCCCATAACATGGAACAGGAAACAACTTCTTCCACTACCTCCTGCTTTGCAGATGGCTAGAAAGTTCACAAGAGGCCTGCATCTTTCACTGCATTATCAGGTATCAGCTACCCTCAGGTGCTCTTACATGAATTACATTGGCCTGAGCTAAGAGACGGGACACCAGACTAGTCAGACCGATGCTCTGATGTAACCAGATGTGGAAATAAAGACTGATACTCCATTCTGGCAGTATTCACTGTAAGCAAATAATAGCCCTAAGTGTTCAGCCTCACCTTTATTTCAAAGAGCAAGAAAAGAACAGAAGGTAAAACCACCATAGAGAAGCACAGTGCGTTTCCTTCATAACATGTAGCACCCTTCTACCTCACACAGTGACAGTTTCACCTAAAGACAACAGGCCAAGCAGCTGCAGGGGAATTAAGATCACAGTACTTCTGTGTTCTGCTATTCTTTGATGAAGGTGTGAAGGAAACTGGAGCATGTTTGGGTATATATTATTGTAGGGAACATCCTCCAGAAAAAGGGGTTGTAACCGTATGACAGTTGAGAACATGTCTTTTAGGAGGGCTTAGCTACAGGCTCGGGAACATGTATTTGGTGGAAGGAGAAGACAACCATGTTTTCAAAACTGAGATTACTTTTAGCAGAGGGCTGAGTGTTGCCGGTGCAGGGAGCTGGTTGGCCCTGTAATGCCCCCAGAGCACAACAGGGGAGGAGGCGCTGCCCCAGGGCTAGCGGTCCTCGCCACCTTCAGTCACCACTCGCTCTTCAACTGCTGGGTGCAGGCAGACGCTATTTATAGCAGGGGAGCTTAGGGGCCGCCCGTCCGCAGGCGAAGCGGCACCAAGCTCTTGGGTGACATTCAAACCAGCTTGGGGGGGGAGGGTGCAGAAATGGGCCTGGAGGAGGGCACTCTTCATAAATCAGGCCATGAGCTGGCTGCAGCTTTTCTTCTGCCTCCCTTAAGTCTCCTGCAGCCAGTGAGGGAACGAGAGAAGGCAGCTATGTCCTAATAGGGACGTTGCTATCCCGGAGGCCTGCGGCCCTCTTCCCAGTCTCACAGTATCCCTCTGCTGCCTCATCCTGCCCCCAGCATGCTGGTTTCCACCCACCCATCTGTCCCCCGCAGGCGTACCCCGCAGCAGGGGCTCCAGGGAGGACGGCCAGGAGGCCTTTGGCATCAGAGGCATTCCTGGGGTGGAGAGGGATGGAAAAGGAGGGGGGTCTCACAGCTGCTCTGTGGTCTTCATACATCATTACGACCCTTGAGGGTCTCAAGCATTCTTGTGGCAGAGCTAAGTGAGTCGTTTGGCGAGTGACAGAGCTGGTATCCTGGGGCCGTAGCATTTCTGAGGGGTCTGTGTGGAATTTCTAGGGTCTTAGAAGGTGCCGTTCCCACAGCAGGGCACTTACAGAGCGTCTCTCCTCTGATATCTGTTTTCACAAAACAAGCAGGAACGTGATAGCTTCAAGAGGCCCCTTCATCAAAAATAGTGGAAATTGGGCAGCAGTTTCAGAAGTTATAAGGAGACAGCCAGGAGTGTGACTGGATCAGCCTTACTTCCTTTGGAAACCTGGCAAAAGAGGGGACCAGGAACTGGCAGGTGACTGAAGCCTGGACGGGAAACATTATTTAAAGCATTTCATAAGAAAAGGGACTGCTTCAGGTATTAACTCATCTGTCTTATTACTGTGTTGTTACTCTCCAACTCGTCTCCACCACTCACTGAAGAGACATGACTCCCTAGCTGGTTCTGGAGACAACAGCTCCCACTTCCCCTCCTTCCCCAGGGTCTCAGGTCAACACAAACCAGGGCATTTGAATGCTCCTGGGTTTGGGTTTCCTTTCAGAGACACAGCAAGAAAAGCAATAAAGAAAAGACAAGAAAAATCCAGGCCCAAAAGGAGACATGGGTATGGAGAAGGGTGTTTGGCAGCACAGGCCCAACCTTACTTTTGCAAGGCCCTCTGCAGCCCTCCCTTTAGCTTTGCTGAGGCTGTGTTTTTTGCCAGAAACAAACCATCAGCTGAGGGTTTGCAACTGAAGCTGCAGTACCATCACCTCCACTTTCCAGCCACTGTCGTCTGGCATTAAGCACTTCCAGAGTTAACACATCCACAGTGCCCAAGTGTCACATTCCTGTCCGAATGGAGCCAGAGCCACCAGAATGTGAGGGAGGAGAGAGCTCTTTGTTTTGTGCCAGTGAACTTTGTTTTTTGTTTTTGTGCCTTTCTCCCAGCCATGCCCACTCCTTGGTGTAACCAAGGTATTCCAAGGTAACCCCCTGCTGCAACACAGTGGGGAAAAAATCCAGTCCTTCTGACGTGCAGGCAGCATACCATGTGATGTGGCCCACCCATCAGTGCTACCTACAAGCAGAATATGGGTCACTTGTTTCTGTCATGCCATCCTGGCAGGGCATGACATCCTTCAAAAACCCTGTAGTGTCTGTACCACTAACTCTCAGCTCTCCGGGTTCCCCCACAGCTGGCAGCTCAGGTCCTGGAACCTCGGAGCATCGGCTTCGGGATGGTGGACTCCAAGAAAGATGCCAAGCTTGCCAAAAAGCTAGGTGAGTGCCACGTTTAATATCTCTGGAATAGCATGGAAAGAATACCAGAATGATGCCAAACAGCCAGCCCCAGAGAGGACAGTCAAATTCTTATCCCCAGGGCAGAGGGCGGCAATCGCACACTGACTGTCTGCCCACCCCAACCTGGGAAGGATCAAGTGGGAGGCAGGGATGAGCTGGGACCTTTCCAGCAAAAGGCTTCCTGGTTGAGAGTGCTAAGAAAAGCTAATAAAAAAGAGCCAATTCATGCTATAGTGATGACAGGGTGGAGGCTCACAGCTTGCTAAGCAGAAACTGTAAGAAAGATGTCATGGAATAAATGCACTCTTCATGCACTAGGCTTAGGGTCAGTAACTTTAAGCATTGTATATCAGACTGTAATTTTCTTTCCCAAATTAGAGGCCAACCCTGTTGGTGGACACTTAACCTGAGCCGAGATTTTCTCCCTCTCCAAGAGGCGACAAACTGCCACCCATATTGACCAGTGGTACCCTGCCATTATGCATTGCAGGAGCTTGATACTGCTGATATTGGATTCTCTACCAAGACATTGTGGCATTCAGTCCTCAGGCCAGTGATGTGTCATTCAGATCTGCCAGCCTGCTGTCTTTGGCATCTCAACCATAGGCTTCTAATCCTTTTCCTAAGGCTAGCTAAGCCTCAGAGAGTTTAAAGTTCACTTTGGCTTTCTGGTCCATTTTTATATCCATGTAGTTCAGTCTTCTCTAGGCAGAGAGCGCAACCATGAAGTCCAGACCTACATCGAATTCCATTTTCCCTAAAACGACAGGCTGTTCAAATTTGGGATGTCAGTTAGAGCCCAGTATTACTTACTGCAATATGGATAGCCAAACTAAAAAAGTTCCTAGTACAGCATTCTTCCAACTGAGACGAAACTGTGACCCAAATGAGAAGTTCTCAATGTTTGGGAAGAAACTAATGCAAGTTCTGGTTGAGGTCTGCCCACTGTGCCCTGAAATATAAGTCAGGAGATTGTTCAGATTGTTTCTAACTGGACAGGCTCAGTGAATTGGCAATTGCATTTTCCCAGGACACGTTCCTAGAACAACAAGCAAGATGCTCCATGGTAAAAAGAGCAATACTTTTAGTGATGTGTTGACCACATTATGTTTCCTGTCTCCTTCTTTCAGGCTTGGTTGAAGAAGGAAGTCTCTATGTCTTTAAGGAGGAGCGATTGATTGAATTTGATGGGGAACTGGCCACAGATGTCTTAGTGGAATTCCTCTTGGATGTAAGCACAGATAAGCCCAGAGCTAGATAAAATCTCCCAGAGAAGACCTTGCAAATACTCACCTTGCTAGAAAACATAGCTTATCTTTATTTACACCACTATATCTGTTTGCTGCACACTGGCATACAAATGACATTGCCAACTTCAATACTTGTCTGAATACAAGTTCTCAGGAAGGCCAACACCTTTATAAGCCACCAACCACTTACATCTTAGGGACATTTTGCTCTTTCCTACCATTAGGTGTCCAATTGCCTTATCAGGGAGCAAGCAACATTCCCCCATAATTAGTAGCTAGTCACCCACCTCAGTTAGCAAGCTGGTATGCAAACACATTGCCATTTGCAAAATCATTCACCTATTTTAAAAATATATGTAATTTTTCCAAAAGCATCCAAGAAATAGCATTCCCAAAAAATCAACTAATAAGAGATCAATTAATTGGGGGG
Source organism: Dromaius novaehollandiae (assembly GCF_036370855.1). Taxonomy (NCBI): domain Eukaryota; kingdom Metazoa; phylum Chordata; class Aves; order Casuariiformes; family Dromaiidae; genus Dromaius; species Dromaius novaehollandiae. The sequence goes on from NC_088098.1 coordinate 90,740,843, forward strand.
AGGGGGGCAGGAGGGGGCTATATGCGGTGAACTATTTGTCCATTTCTAGACAGAGTCACACAAACAACGTAGCATACTACTGCCACTTCTGTGAACTTACAGAACTGCAGCATGCTAACTTGGAAGAGAACATGGCCCTAGACTTAGTCCTCTCTGGTCATTTTGTCCATGGGCACAGCTACATACTCATCTTTGTGCCTAAATGCAAAAGGAATGTTGCCTCCCTCATCAACTTTTTGCACTTCTCTCCTTTTATATTCTATTCCTAGGAAGGGTAACAGGCCAGAAACAAGGTCTTTGTTTTGTAGTGAAAATTTTGGCCTGTTCTGTATAATGCTTTTCAGCCTGAAGAGCTCAAAATGGCCCCTCAAACCTTAGCAATAATTATTATTTATGCTCTGTAGATGGAGAAACTGAGGCACACAGGAATACTGCAACAGCTCTTAACTCTCTATCAGAAACAGCAAAATACAAAAATTGGAGGCAGCTTGCTGTAACTACAGGCACACTCTCTGTGCTGAGGGAATTCCGTGGCCTGCAAGTTTGAATTTACTTTGAAATGAGGCTTCCTTTATGAACACCTGTTGCCATAATACAGTTAAGAGAGGACTCTCTTTGGGAAGGTGAGCAGCAGAGAGACAGTGTTTGCTTCTCAGTTTGGCAGGACCTTAGCCTAGATGGTCACCTGCATTATTGAAGGCGAAGCACCTGTGGCGAGGGCCACGGTTCAGGCTGTGATTTCTTACCAGCTGTTGAGAGTAAGGCCCAGAGCATGTGCATCCTGTTTGTGAGAGTTCCCACACCTCTCCGCCCCACACCAGTCCCTCCAGTGCCACAGGAAGGACCATTCTCCACAGGTGCCTTCTCCAGTGCTGCTCTGGCAGCGAGGAAAGAGAAACATCTCTATGGGATGCCATCTCTTGTACAGCAATGCAGGGAAAGAAGCTGGGATCTTTCCCCCTCGACCCAGCAAGACCACAGGCAAGGCTTTGGCATGATCCAGGGCTGTCACAGGATCCTCGATTCCCAGGGCTTAGGCACCAGAGGGCACTACTGGAATGAGCACACGCACTGGTCTGGTGTTTCCCATGCCCAGCCCAGCAGAAAGCAGCAGAGGCACACACTTGCAAGCTGTTGCAGCGCAAGTCATTTTGTGATGCCTGTTTGCTGCACTTTGTGATGTGCTGCCTATAAAACATGTTTAGTGATAAAAGGAAGAAAGCGAGGATTTCTGTTTGTATCTTTTCCACTCAAGAGGAAAAATACCCAGCAAAGCAGGGAAATAAAAACAAACATCTGTGGTGCCTGGGCAGCCTGATCTCAAAGGAAGACAAACCCAGTCATCCTCTACAGGTTTTACAGTGGCCTGCCTGCATTTTTTTTTTCCTGGTACAACCACACCTGATTTACACCAGTACTGCTGAGCAAAGCCAGACCAAATCTTTTTTTCTTAACTAGCTGCTGCTGATGGGGGGGGGGGGGGCACTAAAGACAGACTGTAGCTGCAGATAGGTCTGGAACAGAATGCCTCATCAAAACCATGACATATCCCAGTCCAAAGTATGTGTTTAACCCATTTTATGTAGGATGCTCAGCCAGGAAAACACACATCTATACTTTCCACTGCTCCGCAACATCTTTTGCCCACCCTCTAGCATGCCATTTTTCACACTGTTGTCCAGAAGTGACCCCTTTATAATGACCTGTTCCAGCAAATCACACTTGAAAACAAATATATCCATCACCCACAGAGGCTCACACAATCCCCATGCCAGCCCCTTTCAACTGTTCTCCTCTTTTTCTCAGTCTCTCCAAAGCCAGCTGCTACTGCTCCTCCTTATCTCTCACCACAGCAGGTCCCTCAGCATCCATCTGGACTACCCAGACCTCTCTCCACTTCCCTGTCAATGCTTCAACCTATGCAGTGTGCATCCTAACAGCTCCCTCTGAAGGTGAGCTATTTCTCTAGGTTTCTCACCTTAAGGCAGGGAGCATTAAGCAGGGTATCCAGCAGCAGAGAAATGGGGTGACCTCTTTCTCCCCACTTAGGTCACTAGTGACATAGCCTGCCAGTCATAGATTGGGCCTGCAAATCATTGTGTTATCAAATGCATTTTTCATGGCAGCTGCTAGAAGACCCAGTGGAGATCATAAACAGCAAGCTGGAGCTTCAGGCCTTTGACCAAATCGATGAGGAAATCAAACTCATTGGCTACTTCAAAGGAGAAGACTCTGAACGTGAGATGAATTTTTTCCTTGTGGGACTTGAAGCCTTGAAAGGGGACCTGGGGGAGGCAGGGATTGATTCTTGGTCATGAATGTTTAGGGAACATTAGTATACAGTGGGACATGGCAGTGTCAAAGTTGCTTTCAGCAGGTGGAAAATGAGGCAGGGTTTCAGGGAAGTTTCTGCTGCTGCTATGCATGAACTTATTCCTCTGCCAACAGCAGTAACCCTTCTGCAAGGTGTCTGCTGGCAAGAGAAGGGGTGATAATCCAGGCTCTCCTACTGAGAAAAGTAACTCTACCTCACCCCAAACCACATGAGACTTCAGTAACACTGAGCGAGCACCTAAAGGGAGCAATGCTCCCCCTCTCACAAGCAGTGAACCCTAAAGGTTAAAAAAAAAAAGAGGGAGATGAAGGGAAAGAAGGACATACATTCAACACCATCTTGGGAAACAAAAAACAGCAGTAAGCAAGACACTTCAGCGCAACCTGGCAGAGGCTCTGACCTGTTTCTGCTTGCTGAGCTCAGGGACAGCTGAGGTAAGCAGCCACCACCCCACTGAGGGGAGGCTCATCCCATACCCTGAGGGACATATGGCTCAGGAACTCTCACTGGCATCCCGGGAGAAATGTCCTTAGCTCTCGCAAACCTAGAGAAACCTTCCCCAAAGTCCTTTCCTGGTAACCCCCAGTAGTCTCCTCAGCCAGCCCCATGCACTCCCTCGCTTACCAGGAGGTGCTGGCACTGCACACCCCACACTTTATACCACAGGGCTTAACACCCGTGTGAAGACAAACTCCTTTGGCAAAAAGAAAGGTGTTCCTCCGTGAACAAGTAGTGTATTAAAGGGCATGCTGCATTACAGCAACCCCTTCACCTCTCTCTTTAGTTTCCCTGATGGCTCCAGACCAGCTGCATGTGGAGCAGGGCTGTGCTCCCAGCACTCCTCAGGAGCTGGTGTTTTGAAGAAAGGTGGAAAATACCTGTAATAAAGAGTTCCTGCCAGGCTGAGAGTATCCTTCCCAGCCCCAGTTGAGGGCTTCATGTCAGTAGCAGTAAAAACATATCTCCTCCTTTTTCCCCTGCCAGCTGTAGGGGCACACCTCATTGTGCTTGGTGAATGTTTAGGCAATCTCAGCAATCATTAATGCTAGAGTGACTCAGTCTGAACTAGTAGTCTGAACTACTAGTCTGAACTACTGTTTTGTGCAAGGGGCAACTGCAAGAACCCTCACCAGCAGGCTGGAGGTGTAATCCCTGGACCTGTTCCTCGGGGCTGCAGATTTGAGGCCCCAGTTACGTGGGGCATGCTGGGATCTATAGTTTTCTTGAGCCCTGTGAGGCAGCACAGTCTATCCTATTTGCTCCTTATGAAGTGGTTCCTCTTTGTAAACCCTGGAAAGGTGGGAGAAACATAATGCTGTCATCTGCCATATTTTGTAATAATATATATTTGTTCTTCCCTAGTGCCTTCTGTGCTGATCAGAGCATGGCTAGCTGTGTGTGAAATCTTTTCTTCATTCCCCTTTTCTCCTTCCAGATTACAAAGCATTTGAAGAGGCAGCTGAACACTTTCAGCCGTACATCAAATTCTTTGCCACCTTCGACAAAGGGGTAAGCATGCAAGGACTCCACTGCGAGAGCTCACAGCCTCCTTTCTGCACAGCTTAGAGGCTTTCAGTTACAAAGGTTTAAGCTCTGAAGTAAGAATTTAGGAACAAACTTTTCCTAAAACTCTGTGGATGTGGAGGTTTGGTTAGGTTGGTGAAAAGAATGAAAGAATTGAGGGATTCAGCCAGCCATCAGTGCCCAGCCACACTTTCCTGAATCTCTGTAGCTGGTACCCGGGCCCTCCTAGGCCATGAGTTGCTGCATCACTTGCACGGTCCTAGTGGGCATGTCACCGTGAAGACAGAGCAAGACTGGCATACAGAAATGAGAATCAGGATCCTTTTGTCCCATTTTGCCTCATCTCCTTCTCTGCTGTTTGAGACCCTCAAATCTCAAATGGAAGAGACAGGCATATACCTGCCTCAGGCTCCCCATGTACAACATGAAGACATGCAAAGAACCAGCCTGTGAGGAATAAATGGGGGATGCTTGAATAGGGGTCATAGAGACACATGGATCAAAAGAGTTGTAAGGTGCAAAAGGACACTGTTTATCACAAAACCTCGCTCCATCCGTAACTTCCGACTCCACCATTTACATGGTGTTTTCCAGAAGCTCAAGATGGTCTCATATTTAATGTCCAGCTCCAATTTCTCATTTTGAGCACTCCTGTAACTAGTAGTATGTGTGTCCACATTTGGATTTGGCCCTGTTGACAGATAAAAGGTCATTTCTGCAGCTTGGGGGCAGATTCTGGCTTGGGTTTGGAAACCAGCCCCATCAGAGTCATGAGTGTGTGATTCTGGCCTTGGTCTGACCCAGTGCTTGAGACGAGTAGTGTAGAAAGCATCAGCATTTCTCCATGGCCACCTCCAGTGGAGAGAGAGTGCCTCAACCTCTGCTCTGCTATCAGGAGAAACCCTAGGCAGGCAAAGAAGCACGTCAGACTTACTTACGTGTGACCTTCTGCCATTGCAACAGGTTGCCAAGAAACTAGGTCTGAAGATGAATGAGGTGGATTTCTATGAACCATTTATGGATGAGCCTGTTCACATCCCCGATAAGCCTTACACAGAAGAGGAATTGGTTGAATTTGTGAAGGAGCACAAAAGGTACGTAGAGTGCAGGATGTTCCTGGCCATGGGAAGTGGGTAAAGGTGTCTGTCATCATAGGCTTGCCCCTCTATGGCAGCCCATCTCAGTAGAAGTGAAGATGACTACCACTTTTTGGCTGTTTCCTGATCCAGGTTTGAGATTTTGGTGAGACTTTTCCTAATCCCTGAGATACAAGCAGCTGTACCGCAGTCACAGCCAATCAGCACATGGAGCTATGACAGCACAACTTCCCTCCTCCTCCTGGGGTAGTCCTCTCTTAACTAGTAGAGAAGCTTTCGGGCAATAAAGAGTTGTAAGCCTGCCCTGCTTGCCCATACTTTTTATTTAGGATTGTATAGAAAATGATTTTCTCCTGGACTGTCAGGTGAACACCAAATTCTGTCCAGCCCTCTCCTTCCCCAAAACAGCTTCACTAATGGCTATACTCCTCTCCTGATGTCAGATAGGTCTGTACACAGACTCTGAGCTCAGACCAAGGTCAAGGAACCATGATGGACTAAGAGGAACGGCACCATGCTTCCGCTTAGAGTGGGTGCACAAAGTAAGCCCCTTCAGTTACGGCTGTGCTGGGCCTCATCTGGAAGGGTGCTGAGGACCTACAGTTTTTGATCAAGTCAGTGGAAGCTGTGGATGCTCCATGCTTTTTGCAGTCAGGTGTGTGGCATAATTAGTTAGGGACTTGGCTACTTGAGGAGCCCAGGAATCTGGAATTGACTAGAAAGCCTGATCTTGTGTCAATGCGCAGACTTAAATATATAGGCACAGATGCCTATGAGGTGCTGTATTTTTAGACCCTTAAAAATACAGTGCAGGATAGTCGCACCAGGCATCTGCTGCTCCTGCAACTGCATCTCTCGGAAGACATTCAAGGGACGAGAAAAAAGTTCAATAAAAACAAGGCCATGGATACTGTTAGGTGATCAGAAATAGGACTGAGCTGGAGATTTCTGCTCATACACACAGGGTTAAACATATTGCTGGATACAGAGACAGGAGATTGGTCACATACAGATTCAAAAGACAGACTTGGAAACAGATCTCTGCTTTTTCTGAAATATGAAGGGGTCTTCTATCTCCCATGTACTCTCAGGTCACTTTGCTGACCTCCTACACTTCCTGACCACAGCTTTTCCCATCTTTTTCCCCAAGTTCTTTCTGTCGAACAGCAGCATCAGGAGGCTGATTAAACACAGTCAGATATATGCTAGCCTAATAAGGCAAGCTCTCCATCAGCATAAAATTGCAGTGGAAACCCCCTGCGTCTTATATATTTCAAGATGCTATCTTGGGCTTGATAGGAGTGGGAGAATGTGTCTTTTATTTTGTAAGAGCCAAGGCTCAGAAGGGAATTAAAAGGAGTCTCATAAAATCAGATATGTGAAATCCCAAACCTGCCAAGGTGCTGTCATGAGAGGGGCATAAAACCTTTGGGTCACAGCGATATGTTCCCAGCAATTAATACTGCTTCTTCTTACCTTGCTGCTGGTAAAGCACCTCAAGCCAAAGGCTGGAAGTGGAATTAATCAGAGATGATCAGGCAGGTAGAGAAAATAAAGCAACTTCAGCAGTTGCTGCCTGCTAGTTCCCTTTAAACAATTTGGAAGGAATTTCTCCACTGCAAGATGATCTATAAGGGCCACTTGCCTCCTTCCCCTCACACAGCAGACTTTTTCACTTTACTCCAGCTGGGAGTCATGGGATATCCCTCCTTTAAGGTGAGAAAAGCCTCTGCCATCTCTCCATCCCTCAGAAGGAGGAGAACCTACCACATCACATCACTAGCAGAAGCTCCCCACATTCAGAAGTACCCAATTGCTTTGCACACCTTAAGAAGCCCCTTCAAAAGGACTCCTCCTTTGCTGCTCAGGCAGGCTTCACCACCTCTCCCTCCACCCTGTCTCATTCAGTTCTGACGTGGGATAATCAGAACCACAGATGTATGCAGTACATACTGGGGTGCACAGTGGAGTTGTCCATTGCCGTAAGGATATGCTGTGTTCTAATCCTTGGTCATTTCCCAACAATTTCTAGCATCCTTTTTGTCTTCTTGCCTTCAGAACTGATGTTTTCCTAAAAGTACCCACAGTGACACCTGGACCTCCTTCCTTAGTGGCAATAACTAATTATGACTAATTTAGAACCCATTGCTGCACATGTATAATCAAGGTTGGGTTTTTTTCCATGTGCATTACTCTCTATATATCTATCTATCATGCAGCTACTCAAGTCAAAGGAGAGCCTTCTGCAACTCTTTAGATGGTGTTGACCATCTGAATAATTGTGTACGATAAGCATTTTTTCATCTTGCTATTCACCACCTTTTTCAGACTATGTAAGAATATGTTTGGTCATACCAAAGCATATGCTATGAATTTTAACTGATTAATCCCCTCCATAGTGAAAACTGACCTTTCATTTCTACCTTTCATTTATTATCTCCTAATGTCATTAATCCACAGGAGGGCCTCTCCTCTTATGTCATTACAACTTAGTTTCTTTGATAGCCTTTAGTAAGTGACTTTGTCAAATGCTTCTCCAAATGCAGTAAACTGTGTTTACCAGAATACCTTTATCCTCTGGTTGACTTGCTCCAAGAACTCCAATGGATCTGTGAAGCACAACATTCCTCTAAAAAGTCATGTAGTCTTTTATCCTCTTATATTTCTTCAAATGTGTATTAATTCTATTCTTGCTAATAGTTTCTACCAGTTTGCAAATATGGAAGTCACCCTTCCTGGTCTGTGGTTCATCGTATCCTTTCGGAACCTTCAAAAATGCAATAGTCGCTCCTCGTGTCCACCCTTCTGGCAGCGAGGCACACTGAGCTGACAGATTACACACCTCTAATAGCACCGCATCAGTTTCATATTTGATTTCCGTTGGAACTCGTGGGTTAATGCCATCCGGTCTTGGCAACTCACTACTATTTGTTTTACCAATTTGTTCTAAAACCTCATCTACTGACAGTTGTCTTTGCAACAGTTCCCTAGACCTGTCTGCTATGAAGAACTGCTCTGGTGGGGGAACCTCCCCAGGCACCTTGTGTTACAGCAAGCAGAGATGCAAAGAATTACTTTTGATTTTTTGCTATGCCTCATATTCCTTAGGTGCTCCTTTAACACCTCAGTCACCTCTCAGCCTGACAGACTCTTTGACAGGCTTCCTGCTTCTGATGTGGTTGAAAACATTTACTACTCTTTTTCCTTGCCTTTTGTGAACTATCCCCAAAATTTGCTTTGGCTAACTTTATGATTTAAATTTTCTTGCCAGAGGTTATTCTGCCTCCTTTGTTTCAGCAGAATTTTGAAGGATTTTTATGGTGGAATTATGCTGGGGTAAAACTAGGAAAAGAAGAAAACAAAGCCCAATAGGCGAGCAAGAGTGTGCATAGCCCAGGGACTGCAATACAAAACTTTACTTGCTCAAAAACTGAATGGGTTATCTATCTCATGCTCTCAGCTCCACATGGTGGAACAAACTGCAATGTGTGGGGATAATTCACCAAAGTATTCTAGCACAGAGGGCCATCTCATCTTCTGAGGCACAAATAACAGCTACAGTGACTCTGGTGGGGGCAAGGGCAGAGTTTTATCACTGTAAATGAAAGGCTAATTTGACCTAGTGTGCCCCTAAACTTGCATTCAAAATGTGCTAGCTTATGGAGCTGACGCCAGTCACCAATCAAATGTGCCACAACGACCTTTTCCCATCACAGTGGACTGCTGTCCGCATCCTCAAAGCGTGTCCTTTCTTCTTTCCAGAGCTACCTTGCGGAAGCTGCGCCCAGAAGACATGTTTGAGACCTGGGTAAGCACATGCGGGTGGGAAGCCTTTCGTCTTCTGTGAGTTTCTAACAAGACACAAATCCTTTCTGGCTACCAAACTGCCTCATAAAAGCTCCAACATCTGACTAGGCAGAAACACCAGCTTTCCTTCCTCGCAAAGCATCTGCAGTATTAGAGACGTGCTGGCTGTTTGGGAAGAAGGGAAAGCCTTGGTTATGATGTCCAACATCTGAATTCAAGCTATACGCTTAAATACTTTGCTGAGCAAGGATGGACAGCTGAGCGGGGGCCCAGTTGCTCCTCAGAGAGAACCGAAGGCTAGCAAAGCATGCCAGGTGGCCCCAGCAGTCATAATCTGGGCAGGAATGGGAGAGGGAGGAAGTAGGACAGAAAAGCAATTTCCCAGCACTGTAAATAGTGCTGATTCCCAGGAACTGGCTGTTCTGAACAATGGAAGCAGAGAAGCTCTTCTCAAGTAATTAGTAATTAGCCTAGCTCATCCAAATGTATCTGTTGTTAAGGCTCTCTAGCAACCATGATATGATTATGTTCAGAATCTTTGGGAAGGATTTTCTCAGAGACATCCAAGTTGGTGGTAGGGTGACTTCAGCAGCCTGTTTGCTCGGTGAGTAATGGCTCTTGTACTGAACAGATGACTAATGGAAATTGTACAGGAGCAATTGTACAATTCAAAATCCAAACGAGGGCAGGCAATTCCATTAATTATATACACTACAGAGAAAATGGTGCATTGATTGCACTTCTCACAGCATGAGCAAACCACACATTGGAGGTTCTGCAGAATTAACCAGCAATTTGGAACAGATCGCACAAGGCTCTTCTGGTCTGCAAGTGTGGGGGAAGAGAGGAAAAGTGAGAATTAAAGAAAAATCATGAATTACATATTATTCCTTCAGTGCAAATGAGCACAATGTTAACAGCAGGTCAGGGAACTTCAAGTGCCAGCAGAATGCTGAAAAACAAACTGAACAGGTGCCTTAAGGGCATTAAAGACGATGCAGTCATTCCTCCAGAAAGCTTAGTACAAGATTTTTAATAGCATTCAGTTGCCTCATTGCATAACATGAGATGCTGTGCACCTCTGAGGCACCAAAAGCCTTGGGAATCTTTAATACAACTGAATCAGGAGTTAAGAGTCTCTTGGGCATGATAGCCTTCTCATTTTATTTTGAAATACATTTTTGATGTAGAAGATGGCTTCCAAGATCTGTTGAAGTCCCTGGAAGGTTTTTTTTCATGGGCTTCAGTGGGACCCAAATTTCACATACATGGTGGTTTTGATTTCATACTGAATATAATCTAAAATAACCTCAGGAAAAGTGTGCATTGTGAATGATGGAATGTTTCCTTAACAAACACTCTGAGAATACAGGGATCGTCCCGTTAAGATCAGGAGATTGTTACATACAACCGACAGCAGGTTTGATTCTAATCCCGCTGCAAATCGAGAATATCACCAGTGACATCACTGGAGTTACTTCAGTTTTAAACCACTGCATTGGAGGTCTGAATCTAGCCCTGGTTTTGTATTTTCCTGTCTGACAATGCTGCTGGCAAATACGGAGAAAAAGCAAAACTATAGATTTTGCCTGCTGTAAGCAGTCTGAATCCCGGAGTAAATTTGCCTAGAATGCCCCTGTGAAAATGTATTCCCAAAGATACCAGCAAAGGCCCAGCACCCACTATTGTTTCTAAAGACAATGTTTTCCACTTAATCTTTTAGGGTTTTTTTTCCTTTCAGTTTTTGATGGTGGCTTTGTTACCTCTAGGCTCAAAAGGGAAAAGAAATTAGCATTTAGATGGGAATTTTTTTTCTCACATTAAAACTGATTGAAATGGAAACAGGGCCCAGCAGCAGACGAGGAACGTGAAGCTGTTCTGTGGGATAATTCTGTGATGACATTCATAGCAGGCAGATGATAAACTGTCTGGCAGATCCATTGGCCTTTGCCAATATCATTACCAAAGCCCACAGTCACGTGGCTCATGGAGAAAAGCAGTCCGGCTCCCCTGAGCCACCAGGCTGTCGTTTCTTCCCTGTGCTCATTTGAGCCCCATGGCATTTGCACAGAGATATCCCTCTCCCAATTAGTTCCCCTCACTGCTCACAGAGACCCCTGCCTGGACTAGACCTTTCACCTCACAAAGATGCTCAAATAAGCCAGCTCGCCTCCAGTATTACGAGCAAACCCCGCTCACTGACCCTAAAGGAGTGTGTTTAGGGTCTAAACAGGGTAGGAGATATTTGTCTCCCCATGAACTGGCCTCTAGCATCTGTAAATGAACTGGGGATATGTGGCCTCAAGCCTTGGCGGGTGAGCCCATACACCCTATGCTAGCAGTCACGTAGCCTCCTTCAGAAGCAAACTTTTGCCCAACTACACCATGAGAGGCTCTGTCTCCTTCACTGCTGCAGTATCCACCTTGTTTTTAGCTGCAGGATTTCAACAATGCCACCCAAACCACCCTGTTCAGCACCTGCTACCTCCACAGCTCAGTCCTACCTCAGCTCTCTTTCTCAGTGTTTCAGTGGGGCTCCAGTCAAGCCTCCCTTTATGACTGCGCAGTTCTTCTGAAGGTATCCCACTTCTGCTGGTCTCCAGTAGCAGCTGGGCCCCTATCCTCTCTCTTCTGGCCCATCAGTAATGGTGTTATCGCTTCCAGGAGGATGACATGGAAGGAATCCACATTGTGGCCTTCGCTGAAGAAGATGACCCGGGTAAGAGGCTGTTTTCCTCCTTGCATGATCCTGTCACTCAAGGGAAGCGCAGTCTGATGGGCTTTATCTGCACTGTGGCTGTTCAGCGGGAACTTTGCATGCAGGTCTCCCTCGCAGCCCCCCAGATTGCCCCTTCTTGTCCCTACTCACATGCTGCTCTCCCTGCTTTGCTCCTCCGTGTGCCCATGAATGTACCCCTCATGCTCCCACAGGCAACTCACCCTCTGCTGCTGGCTCTGCCCTGGCTCCTCCTTCCAGGGTCCATGCCTTTCCCAAGCAAAGGCTGTCCCACTGGTAGGGCAGCCACAGGCAAGCCTCCCTGAGAAGGAAGGCTGCCTGCTGCCTTTTGGCTTAGCACTCCTAACTTGCCTTTTCCAGAGCAAAGCCAGTCCAGCAGCTGGGAGCCTGTCAGACCAGCCAGGCAGCCCCATCTCCTGCTGGGAACCCCGTACCCTGGTCGGGAAGGGGAAGCTGGCACCTGCCAGGACAGGGAGCGAGGCTGCTCAAGAGCGTTTGCACTAGGCATTAGCGGTTGCACTGCTCGGGAGTCAAATGCATGGGCTGAACTGTCAGCTCAGGATTTAAATTGATCGCCAGCTGGGGGGGAAAAAAAAAATTAACCCTTTCCAATCCAGCCTGGCACCAGGAAGTAATTCATCACTGGCTTGCATTGCCTTAGCAGCTTTGTATATCAGCCCCAGCTGTTGCTGACAGTGCCCAGCACAGACCTTTGATCTATTCTGCATGGCAGGTTATACGTTTTACAGCACAGACTGAGGAAGCAGGGGCCCGAGTGCCAAGATTTGCTCCCCGACTCTGTGGCCACCCTGCTATGTGGCTCGGGGAGTGTGCTTGGGGCTGGATTTGTCAAGTGCACTTAGAAAACTGGATTTTTCAAGTGCACTTGTGGGTAACAATTCCTGAAAAGCTATGGAAGTGGTGCTGCTAAATCCTCCCCAGCACATGGAAAACCTTCAGCCTCCTGGAGACTCCTTTCCTGCCTTGCTGAAAGAAACTAGTGACATTGTTCCACTCCATAGAAGGATTATGAGACTTAATCCATGTGTAACTAATTTCAGTACCCTGGGAGGATGCTAGAAATTAAAAGCATCATGATCAGAATAAAAAGAGTTGGAAGGCAGCATTTTCTTTTACAGAAAGGAGAATTATAAACAATTTCTGTTTTCACAGGGGGTGAGGGATGTTGAAAAGCCCAGGAGTGCAAATGCCGATGTGTTTTTAGGAGAGGGATGTAGTGGTTCATATATCATTTCAGATGGCTTCGAGTTCCTGGAAATCCTGAAGCAGGTTGCCAGGGAGAACACAGATAATCCCGACCTAAGCATTGTGTGGATTGACCCCGATGACTTTCCGCTGGTGAGTGGCAGAGGCTCATTTCCTTTCTTGGGTTTGTGTGTGGATGTGTGAGAGCACCAGCATTGCCCCAGAGTGTGCACAGAATATAAAAGAAGGGAAACTGGGCCTCAGGAGATCAAACTGAGGGCTACTCATTCAGGGTCTGCCTCCCAGCCACATTTTGCACACTAGCGCTGGAGAAAGAGGGTGATCTGCTATGTGGCTGTCTCCAGAACATCGCAAGGGTACGGCATTTTTCTCTGCTTTGTGAGGCAGCCCAAGTTTGAGGTCTAACTCTCTTCTCCAGATTTAATCAGTACACAGTCTCTTCACTACAGTCTGGCTGGCTGAATTAATATAAAGAGGTTTTGCAAAGATGCTTGCCTGAGCTTTGTTTTTCATTACTGCAGCTGATCACTTACTGGGAGAAGACTTTCAAGATCGACCTGTTCAGACCACAGATTGGGGTGGTGAACGTCACAGACGTGAGTAGCACAAGCCCAGAAAATCCAGTGATCGCAAGATTAGATTGCTAGAAAGGATGGGATCTAAGATAGAAAGCAAATCCACTGAGGTCATTAGGATTTTTTACTGTTAAGTTCAAGTATACCAGGCTTTTTCCCCAGGGGAAAGTATCAAGATCTCACCATTCCCATGCGCAAATGTGCTCCTAACACCTTCAACAGCAGGCTTCAGGGTTTCAGTCTGAGCACGTTTCCGCTGCTGAGTCACACACAAACTACTTCTGCCTACGACAATATTGGCCCCCTGTGGTCTGAACTTCAGGACTTTGTCTGGTTTCCTTTTCAAGGTCTCACATTTCCATGCCTTCACTCAGCGTGCACCTTTGTGCCTCGCCGGAAGGGTCTGCTCTGACTGGAGCCTGGTTGGACTTGAGGGGGAAAAGTGTTTCTGTGTGTAGGGGGAGTTGCATTTAGGGAGGCAAAAGCCAAGAAGAAGGAGGATGTTTTTGCACCAGAAGCAGAGTGACACAGCTTGAGTGTAGGAGTGAACAGATGACAGGGAGCAACTGCACAGATTTAAAAATAAATAAATAAATACACCGCCATAATAGGAAGACACCATAAACTCAAAACAGAGGGATTGTCCTGTGGCAAAGAAGGTAACTGGGGGATCTTCTAGGCTTTCATCCCATTGAACCACTGCTGCCACTTTCCTTGCACAAGCTGCACCCTCCTGCAGCCTGAAACTCGGGCCGTTTCTTCACCACATAAAAGTTCAGTCACAAACACACTCAGGGCCCAGAAGGCCTTGTGCAGGGGTGATGAGGAAGTGCAAGGCTCCTTGATGCAAGGGAGTCTTCGTAGGCCCTGTTGGGAAGGGTCACAGACAAGGTCCAGCCTGCGGCCAGCCCTGAGTCGTAACTCCCCTTCACGCCACCCAGGAGCATGGTCAGGGGCTCTGACTACCTCAGCAGCACTAACTGGGTGGGTGTGTGGGGGGGATCCCACCTCCCTGTGCCTGTATCAAAGCCAGCGACACATGACATCTGGCCACAGGGAGGAAGCAGGAACAGGGTACGGTGATGTTCCCGTGCACCCTTGCAAAGAGCCCACCTGTGCAAACACGGGCGGAAGCACAGCTCTACCCCCACTGCCAGCCAAAAGCCAAAACACAGCCCCCTGCCCAGCATCTGGGATTTTCCCCCGAGCAGGCAGCTCCAAGTCCTGCCGCTGTGTTACCATGGAAAGTGAAGCTCACCCCCCATGCAAGCCCCTGCGCTTTGCTGCAGAGAGGCCGAAAAAGAGCCCATTTTTCCTCCTTCTGACAATAACTGTCAAGCTGATCAGAGCACACTTAACACATGTTCCAGCCTGGCTTGTTTTCTACTTTAGTTTATTTTTAATGATTAAATGCTGGATGCTTTAAACTGTGGCTTAAAATGAATTTATCTGGATATGGAGAGTGTCTCTGGAACCAGAATTGTCTCCATCACAGAAGTATTCTTAATTTGATATTGGGGGTAATGACTTCTTCATGTTTGAAATGTCATCGCTACAGAGACAGATAATTTCATTAGGACAGAGCGGGGAGGGACTTGGCAGAGTTGGGGCAACCAGCAGGGGCTGGATGCTAGTCCTGGCCCCACCACCAACCTTGCTCTGTGACTCGGAGCAATCCACGTCCTCACTCCTGTACAGAGGGAGAGTGAAATTCCTGTGTGTCAGACAAGTAGTAGAAGATTGTGCCTCCTATTACTTGACAAGCGCTGCAAGATGGCAACCAAGCAGAAGCAATAGCTAAAATGTGAGATGTGGTAGAGAAGGGAAAGTAATGGTGTTATTAAGAAACCGATGGCCATGGATCCTGCCCACCACATTTGAGTGCAAAGAAAGGGAACTGCACAGGTGGCTCAGGAGTTACAGAGCAGGTGCAGAGCTGGCTGGATGTAGCTGATGTTTTATATTTAATATACCTGCATCCATCAGACCATTGGATAGATACCTAGAGATTGGGGACCGAGTGGGTTAAGACTTGTTAACAGAATTGTTAAGTGAGACAAAAAGGAAGGACAAGTTATCATGCACCACCTAAAATAATATGAGAGATGAATGGACAAGCTAGAAACAGAGCCCAAATATTCTAGCTTGTTGCTCTCATTACTAGCCCATGGTATCTCTCTTTATTGTATTTACTGCAGCTGGCCATGCTTAAAGTCATGTCAAAGTTACGTTAAATAGCTATGAATGGAAATTCATGGAAGTCAAATTGAAAGTAGCAATAAAATCATACACAAAGAGATATTACGCATGAACATATCCAACAACCACTCAGAGACCTGTAAAAACTCATGAATTATCTAGATTTGATATAGTAAATGTTTCAGGTTGTTGATTAGAATATTTGCAGTCTTTCTTTCATCCCTCTTAGGCTGTTTTCTATTCCTCAAGAGAGAGATCTAAGAAAGTTGTAGGTTGGCTGGTGATATCTAAAACAAACATTGAGCTCATTTTGTTATTTCAGTGTTACATCACTGAATTCAGCTGAGGTAGACAGGTACAAAGTGGGACTTACACAGCAGAGCACAAATAAATGTTCCTGTTGGCTTCAGTGGATGTAACCTCTGCAACCCCATCGCTTCTCTAAAAACCTGTCAATGCAAACACCACTGAGCTCCCAGAGGCCTCTCACTGGCCCATCACATTGCAGTGGCTCAGGACTGGTGCCACAATGCATTACAAAATATTGCTGCTTTATTCGTATAGCATCTTTTCTATGTGCAATGGGCCCAGTCCTATTCCCCTTATTCAAAGGCGTCACTTCTTGCCACACAAACAGTTCTGCTATCAGCACAGGATCATTTCCATGAAGTAAGAACTGCATGCCCTTCCATGCCTCTTTTTGCTATAGTTTTGGTGTTTTAGAAAGGAAATATAAGGGAGAAACTGCTTCCCTCGAGCAGAAATATAGCCTAGCTTTTTAGCAAACCATACCAAAAAAAAAAGGGAATTAGGCAGCACAGACAGGGAAAGATATGCAGTGAGTTTGTCAAAGCCCATAGTTATCTTCTGATATATGACCAGCACTTGGTTCTGCAACATCAAACGCTGACCAAGATAACCTCACAGCACCTCTGTGAAATATGATGCTGATCCTGTCTTACAGAGAGGCACCAGTGAAAGGAAAGCGTCTTCCCCAGAGGTTTACCCAAGGAACCTGTAGCAAAGTAGAGAGAAAAACCCTTCATCTCCAGGTCTCAGAGAACATCCAAGCTATGCTTCCTGTATTAATCTCTCCCTCCTTGCCTTGTGCAGATGGCTGGAGAGAAAGAACAGAGGGGACCTGTAAACCAGGGCATTGAGGTTGGTAGCCATTCTTCAGGTGAAGCATGGCTAAGATGACCTGGAGAAAGGCTCTTCCAAGTGAAGAAACCACTATCACATATCGAGAGTCCACAGCATCATCCTGAGGCAAAGCTGATGTGCAAAGAGGCAGGGGGAAAGGGATGCTGACAGCAGGGTGAGCAGGCCCAAAGGAACAGACCCCAGAAGGGCTTTGGGGTGAAAGAGGGAAAGGCTGTGCACTGGGGCTATGCAAGGGTGAGGCAGCATAGCCTCTTTACATAGATTTGAGGTCAGCAGAACTGGCCAAACAGGGTGAGGAAAATGCAGTGTGTACATGGGCAGCAGGGGTGAACAGCACACACTCCCGTAGACCCATAAACCAGTCCCACTGCTCCTACTCAGAAACACCAGCACTTTAGAGACAAGTGGTGAACCCAGCAAGGGGGTAGTGAGATGTTTTGGCTGATCCTGTCCCCAAGCTGTCAGAGAGGTAAGCTAGCCACCACCATCCCTACATCCCACCTGTGGTCCAACCCTTCCCCCTGCAATAGCAGCGAACCTGATCTCTGGCTCATGTCTCTGAGGACGGCTAATCCCCTCTGTCATCTGTCCTTGCAGGCTGACAGCGTCTGGATGGAGATCAGAGATGACGATGACCTCCCCACAGCCGAGGAGCTGGAGGACTGGATAGAGGATGTGCTTTCTGGGAAGATAAATACCGAAGATGATGATGATGATGGTGACAACGATGACGACGACGATGACGATGACGACGATGATGACGATGACGACGATGATGACGATGATGACGATTAGCTTTGACTGTGTACAGTTTGACTTGTGGGCACTGAGAGGCCTCCGCTGCAGCAGGTCACTCCATCAGAACACCTGTGTTTGAGTGTCAGCGAGCACCTGCCTGCTCCTCCTTCCCCCTCTGCCCTGCTCCCCCTGCCTTTGCCAGGAGGCCTCACAGCCTGATTCTCAGCGGTGCTGAGCGACCAGGACTCCCCCTGCAGTGGGTGACACCTGCAGGCACCCAGCACCGCTGTAAATCATGCTTCCTTAATACAGACAATAGGAATTTGCAGGGAATTTCCCCCAAATCTCCCCAAGGTGGGAGGAAAAGTGCCTGCCCACTCACTGCCAGAAGAACACATTGAGCCAATTTGTATTATCCATGCTCATCAGCCCAACACTTACATCCAAAGACCAAATCTCATTCATAGAGAAGGTCACTGTAAAGTTTAGTCCTTTTAATTAAACAAAATATGCTTTGCGGCTACCCTGCCAAGACCACTGAATCCTCCTGAAAGTTCTGCTATGGGAGTCCATAGCTACTCATTAACATGTTATGAGTAGCAAAAAGGTTTGGGAGGGGAGGAAGGCATTACAGACACTAGTTAAATTTTTGGCTATTCCATATAACAGGATATTCTTGTCTGGCAAAGCAGTGCAAAATCAAACACCACAGTCCCTGTCTGGCACAATGTCTTCCTAAAAGCTCAGGCAAAAGATATGGTTAGTGTGCGTGGTCTGATATGGGACATTGCAGCTTGGAAGTTCCTGAACTGCTGGAAAGGCTGATCCAGATCCGAGCCCAGATTCTTGAGGCTGAAGATCACTGTGCTGAAGTGAACTGTTGATTCTTAACCCCAAAGTTTCAAGAAGCACCAGACCAGATTCCTGCCCAGTTCCAAACATCTGCATCCAAATCTGGGCCTACCTTCTTTTTGAGGTGAACCTCAGCTGAATTAAAGGTTGTGCACTGACAGCATGAGATAGTCAGAGAGGAAATGTGAGAGTGCATACCCCTGCTGCTGGAAATATGCACAGGGGCCTGTCTTGAAGTCATCTTATTCCACGTGACCTTCCAGCTTTAGCTGACTTTTAACCCAAATCCCACATGGCATCTTTTCCCATGACCGAGACATTAGGAGGGAACACATCCATCCAACCATATTAGATATTGGATAACGTGAGTCAGGCAATGAGCAGTGAAAGGATTCAAGCTGTTTGGCTTCTAAGTATTCAGCTGCAGTTACTCTCTGCTTAGAGACTCAGCTGTCCCATGGTAGCCTGTGAGAAGCCTTCTGAGCGCAGACTGAAAAGGAGCTCAGGGTGTCAGTTTGCAGTCAAAAGGGTCACTCGCAATGCAGAAGGTCAGCAGCTCAGTCCTGGCGAAAGCAGCACCATCCATGCGCAGGTCACTTCAACAGTGTTAGGTCTCCCTGCTTTCCCATGCCTGCAGATTTCAATTGTCTTAGCTTATTAGGTTTGACAATAGTGCAATGAATGGAAAGTTTGGAGATAGTTTTATCTCTATAAATACATCTATAAATACATTTTCCAGTTGTTCAGACTTGTTAGCATAGGTAGGGTATATTTGTCTTCTCTTTCTGGAGACGAAGAATACTGTTCTAATCTTTCTTACATTGGCTTATGTCAGAGATAACAAGTGGTGTTAGTTAGCGCAAGGGACAGGAAAATCAAAGCTTGCTGTATGAATGTGAATCAGCCAGATGAGAAACAAGGTTTACACACCATATATTTCCTTTATTGGATGAATTGCAAAGCAAAGTTTTATAGATCTTTTTTCTGTCTATCAGTCAATCTCTTTGTCTCTCTATACACACAATAGCTGAAACAGAAATTTAAGACTACTCATATAAAAAGGCTGAAGTACTGATATACTTCTGCTTGTGCTATGTCCCCTTGGTGGACAGTGCCAGTACAAACAGCACATGGGCAGATATCCATGCACCTGTATGTACACAAATGAGTACTGTGCTCATAAAGGGCTGGTATATGGTATATGACAATAGACCACAGTAGCTTCTCTTTGAAAACTGAACGCTTAACAAGCGCTTTTCAGGCACATGCTCTTAATTGTACCAGGACATCAAAGCCCCTAGGCCAACTACTATCTTTTATATATTTGCCCTTTCTTGCTTCTTTATGATGCATAAACACTGGGTGGAAGACTTGAATGAAGTGTGTTTGGGGAGACTGTCTGGGTATTCACACTGGGATTATGAACAACTCAGCCCCCATCTTAGAGAACCCCATGGAGATCTTTAGAAGGCTCAAGATGCAGCATGCTCTCAGCTTGGCAGTCCTCTTTTCCTTCACACAGCCCTCTCTCCTGGTTGGAGGGGTGCACAGGACCTTTTGCCCTTTCCTTGCAGCCATTTCCTCCTTGCTGGCTCTGGGAGAGAGGGGACTCGGGAGGCCTTGTGGAGAGCAAGTAGGAAACTCAAGGCCTCATCTATGCATATGGGTAAGAAGTGAGAACTGGTAAAACTAGCAGTTTTGTAGTCTCTCAGCCCATGGTGGAGGAACAAATACTGCTTGTTTTACTCACCTGAGAAGAATACTTGTTTAACTTTACCTTGGGGCTATTCCCAGGTGTAAAACATGCAAGATTTCACCCTGTATAAGATAACTTCCTTGGCATCCTGCATAGGCCCTGCAGGCCAAGATTAGTCATTTCCAAGTCCCATGAATTTCTATAAACATGAAGAATAAATGAATAAAGCTCTACTGCCTTTCCCAGCAGGATCTCTGGACATCTCAAATGCCTGGGTACTTTCCTCATAGCTCCCCTTCTGCTCTGGATGCCTATCTGCCCTGATATACCCCTCTCTGGGTGCTCTGAGAGACATAATTTGCTAGCCCCACTCACAAGCAGAACAGACAAACCCTGTAACTGGCATGACAGCTCTGTGCAAGTGCACTGGTGTTTCATGAGCACAAATGTATCTCAGTGCACCAAGCGACAGAGATCGGGGTGGGGGGTGGAATGAAGGCAGTGATGCTTAGGCTAATACAGAGGCTCAGTGAGTCTGAACTCCTGCTGTGGCTGATGGGCTGGTGTCAGTGATTTGTAGAAAGTTTCTCTTGAGTTATAAGAGAAAGGGCTAATCACATGGCTGCCACTCCTCCATGGTGCCAGTGCAACCCTTTAAAGAGTCCACCTTTCTCCCTTCCCTCATTTCCCTATTACAATTTCCTCTAGTTCTCTTTGTCCATGGATGAGGTCTTTTTATCTTTAGCTATGAAGTTAAAACCTTCTAGTTATAGAGCTAAAAATGCCCAGTCTTCTTGACTTTCTTCTTTTACATTATAATCTCTCAATATGTGACCAGTCAGATATCAGAGGGATCCAGAGTTGTGACTGATAAAAACACTGTATTGATCTGTACAGGCACTAGTAGGCCTTAGCCTCTTTGGTCTTAGCATTGCTATATCTACTGCTCTGGGAGCTACTGGTAGGACGTGGTGCTTTTCCACTTACAGTCTGAGTCTGTCCTTAGTTGGATCTACAAAGTGTAGAATCACACATCAGTCACATGAAGTAAGATTCCCTCCTGCCTATTCCCAGAGAAAGGGCTCTTTTGCTGTCGGCCTTGGGGGCCAAGGTAGGGGCTGGGAGGATCCTGGGCACGAGCACTCTTGGGTTCCTCTGTCAGAACCAGGCACAAAAGGGAACAGCAATGGCTCCAGAGTTTCAAACTGCAGTGAAAGGCACTGACTGCCCTGAAGAGCAAAGTCAGCCTGCCCATAATTCACTCAAAGAGTGAAAGGTCAGTACATTTGTATGAAGAACCGGCTAAATAACTTTTTATTTTAAAAAGTGCACATGCATGGGGAGTGCTGAATGTTTCTGTAAGCAAGTCTGTTATTACTTTCCCGGTCTTAATAAATAATTCTTTTCTCCAAAGTGTTAATTAGGCATTCATATTAAATGGGTCTTAAATAAATAAAAACAAGAAATCTTGTTTTGCCCTTATCCAACTAAGACTGCTTCAAGCTCAGTATGAAGTAGCCAAAAATCTAGTGTTATCAGCCCCACAAAGACTGTGAGGACCCCTCTCCTAAGTGGCACATTGCTAGAACATGATTTCATATGCCACCTCCTCCCAGTCTCCAGACATCAGCCAGGGAGCCAAGAAAGAGGAGATCTTTGGCATGCTGTACCACAGGTTGACTGCATCCATTCCCCAAGATCATTGCCATCCCACGCTATTCAGAGGAGACCGGGGTGATCCTCAGTTAAACCTCCAGAGCCTTCCTGACCCTTCCAGGTAACAGCAGTCATAAAAGAGGCTGCTCCCACTCTCCCTTCTCCCTGAGTTATTCCAGCTGCAGTGAGACAATCATTAGTGTCAAACAGTTTTAAGCTGTCTCTCCACTCCTCAGTTGCTCAAATTTTATCCTTTCATTACTCCTCTGCTAAACTAGACATGAACTATTAACCCAGCAAGCACGGGGAAGGGTACCCTACCAAGAAACATATACTTTCGGGCTGGTTTTATAGCTATTGTACAGAAGCAAGAAGGAGAAAGCTTCTGCCTTTGCAGCTGACCTGAGGACATTGTTGGAGAGGCTCTGTGAACTAGAGAGAAGCTGCTCTGAGCTAGCATCAACCCTTTCTCTCTCATTCTGGAACTGTTTCTCAAAGGAGCCACACTGTAAATCACAGATTACTTCCTATTTTAAGGCTCAGCAGTTTTCCTGATGTTTATGAGAATGGGGGTGGTGAGACTCTGCTGTGGTGTCCTCAGGCACAGTAGGGAGAGAAACGGCCACTTAGCGACACTAGACATCTCAACAATTGCCCAACCTAGACCAGAGCTGCTCAGCCAGATGCCAACAAACACACAAAGCCAAGGATACCACCTGCTTGTCTGTGTCTGTCTGCACACCATACCTAAGAAATGATTCACTGATTCATCACCAAGACAGAACATAAAGTGCTGCCTTTTACTCTGAGGGAAATCATTAATTAGACAGGAATGTATCACTTCCCTACCACCAATGAATCCCCTTGCAGTCCTGTGAAAACAGGCCAGAATTGCCTTTGGATTCCTCTGTCCCCCTGCAAAGCTTTGGCTGTTTCTGCAAGCCCAATATGCGGCATTTGCACATGGACACCTCAGATCTCGGGGGCGTGAAGGGGGAGAACGCATCAGCAGGCAACAAGCACCAAGGTCCTCCAGAGGCAAAGCAAACTGCTTCCTGGCATGGTGCTTGTCTACTTTTATATCCCAGGTATGTCTACACTGTGCAGTACAACATTAATCCTCTAGAAGCTGGATGCAACAGAGTTGAGCAAGGTTAATTAACCTACGTTACAAAGCTGTGCCAATAGGGCTGTGCCATATCCAAGACCCAAGTGGGTATCTCTGTGCAGTGCTTCACTGTGCCACAGCATGCCCTGCCTTTGCCCACTTCCCCCCTTTCCCCACATCTTGTACCACCACCATCCGGTCAAAGCAGGCCTTGAAAAGCGCTACCCAGTGCAGGAAATGGGATTGCTCTTACACCCATTTGGCAGAAGAGGTCTAGCAGCAATGCAGAGCAGTGGGCAGGGGTAGAGCCAGCCCTTTTGGCCCAGCTCTGTTCCAGCAGAATGCTCCCTGCCAGGTTTAAAAGGTGATAAGTGCTAAAAAAAGCTACAGAGCTTCTTTGCAGCTTGAAGACTCATGTTGAGTCAGATTGCAAGCAGCTTTTGGGATGGAAGCAAAGATCCTTCCGGTACCCACTACCCTTTTCTGCTCCCCCCTCATGCCCTCCCTCACCTAAGCCTCTGTAGAAGGACACCACCGAAGCAGTTAACAGACTTCTGGTTTGGTCCCCCATGCCACAGAGAACAAGAAGAAAACATAGCTTTTTCGCCTTCTTTTCTTCTTCTTTCTCTCACCCCTGACCTATTACCATCCTGTTCTTTACCAGCTCCCCTAATTTTTTGCTCGCTTTGTTTTTATCTTGCCCATCTTCCTCTTCTCCTCAACCTGCCACCCAGCATATGGTGCCGAATCTCACTTAAAGACGAGGCCCTCCCCTGCCCCAGTTCCTTGAGCTCATCCCCCAGGGTGAACACCCAGCCATCACCCAGGACGTTGCCCAGAAAAGACTGCAGCCTCCTCTACGCCTCCACCCAGGGACCTGCTGCAGCCATCCCGTGCCAGCGCTGGGACCCACGGCTCCTTCTCACTGCCCCTGAGAAGGAGCAATATTTCCTTGCTAGAGGAAGGCACAGCTCAGTTTGCCCCACGTTGTGAAATCCCATTCAAATCAGGGGAAATGCAGCACAAATCAAGCCCAAGATGGGCTGTACAGTAAGGGCTAGAGGTAGGCGGCCTTTATTGTGCCTCTCCCATGTAAACTTCCAGGAGGGCTGCCTCCACTACAGGCTGGGCTCAGTGGAAAAAATGGGATTTTTGAGTGGGCATCTTTTCCAGTTGTCCCAGAATCCAGATGAGGAATACCGCCTTTCCACCAAGCCCTGTCTGAACGGGGAAAGGCTGGGTTCAGTTATTTAGGTCACTGCTGCAGAAAGAGAACAGTAATTCCCAGTGTCCCCAGCAATTACATTACACTGCCTAGGACAAGACAAGCAGCATAACTTCACGCACAAGAAATAAGTCCAGAGGGTTAAACGAACTGAACTTTGCTGAAGGGGTTATGCCATACTTGAACAGCAGTAGGAAAGCCAACTATCTGCCAGGAAAGACTGGCTGTTGTCCTAACTGAGCCCTTCTTCAGCCGTGGCTGGCAAGTGACTTAAATCGCCATGGGCTGCCTGCTTTGGTAACACCTCATCCTCTGCTTGCGTTTTTGAATCAGGTCCCTCCCTCAGTAACAAAGTTAGAAATAAAAGTGTTCAACCACAGAGTGGCCCTGAAATTTGCCTGTTAGATTTTTGTTTTAAAATTGAATCCGACCTGTCAAAATCCAGTCCCACTTAGTAACAAAGAACAAGAAATTATTGAATGACAAAAAAACCCTAAATGTTTGAAGAATATTTTAGTCTGCAAAATGAGATCACTGAAAGAATTTTGAAAGATTCCCACAATCTAGTTACTGAATTACTAAACCAGTTTCTCCCAACCACTTACAAAGCTAAATCATAATAAACTGTAGGATCCTGGTATTATGAGTGCTCAAGAATGAGTTTAACAAAATAGGAGCTAGAAGATTTACAGATCTGCTTCACATCTGTAGCCAGATATAACCCACTTCTCACTACCTCTTTTAAAGTGTGCCCACAACATCTGACTTGCAATGAAGACAGTTCCAAGCAGCTAAATAGTTTTGACTTTCTCTTAAAACTTCTAGAGAAGCTGAAGCAAGTGATTTTACCAAGTACTCTGCTTCCTTTCTCCATGAGCCCATTTTTCTTTCATGCTATCTTTTCAAGTAGAAAAAAACTGAAAACTAAGACTGTAGGAGTCTAAGCATTTGGAAGTCTGATCTTTGCCTTTAGAAAAGAGATTTAAAATATTGCGATTTAGAGAGTAGCTTCATGCCTAGAGCAATCTATGATGTCTTTACTTTTTAAAAAATCTTTGCTTTTCCCTTTATTGAACTTCATGAGGTTCCTCTCTGCCTGTTTCTCCAGCCTGTCAAGGCTGGAGCATCCTTGGAAACATGAAGGCACAAAGTCCTGCGCCTAGGGAGGAATAACCCCATGCACCAGTACAGGCTGGGGGGCTGACCTGCTAGAAAGCAGCTCTGCAGAGAATGACCTGGGAGCCCTGGTGGACAACAAGTTGAACATGGGCCAGCAATGTGTCCTTGTGGCAGAGAAGGCCAATGTTATCCTGGACAGCATCAGAGAGAGCATTGCCAGCAGGTTAAGGGAGGCGATCCTTCCCCTCTACTCAACCTTGGTGAGGCCACACCTGGAGCACTGTGTCCAATTCTGGATTCCTCAGTACAAGACAGATATGGACATACTGAGCAAGTCCAGAAAAGGGCCACAGGGATGATAAAGAGACTGAAGCATCTCTCATATAAGGAGAGGCTGAGAGAGCTGGGACTGTTTAGCCT
This sequence comes from Dromaius novaehollandiae, assembly GCF_036370855.1. Lineage (NCBI taxonomy): Eukaryota > Metazoa > Chordata > Aves > Casuariiformes > Dromaiidae > Dromaius > Dromaius novaehollandiae. Next base: position 90,766,322 of record NC_088098.1, read on the forward strand.
GGAGAAGAGGTGGCTGAGGGGGGGGATCTTATCAATGAGTATCTGAAAGGAGGGTGTAAAGAGGACAGGGCCAGACTCTTTTCAGTGGTGCTCAGGGACAGGATGAGGGAAATGGGCACAAACTGAAATAGAAAAAACTAAGTTTAAACATCAGAAAAAACTTTTACCGTGCGGGTGTTCAAACAGGGGAACAGGTTGCCCAGAGAGGCTGTGGTCTCCATCCTTGGAGATGTTCCAAACCCAACTGGACATGGTTCTGGGCAACCTGCTTTAGCTGACCCTGCTTGAGCAGGGGGTTGGACCAAACAAGCCTCAGTGATTCTACGAAAAAAAAAAAAAGCACTCCGTCTTCCCAGGTCTCTTTCACTGACTCACATTGCCTCCTTCTTTTCTCATCATCTCTCTCTACATAAAACTCTCATCTGATCCTTGCAAAGAATAAACCTAATAAGCCGGAGAACAGTTTTACACCTAGCTCTTCATCTAAACCAACCACGGCATTTCTGAAAGCAAAGTCGTTGGTGATCATCATTGTCTCTTAGTTTTGCTGCTTTCTCCGTATTTTGATACGCGAGTAAGGTGGCTGCACTGACCTACCCAAATACACACCCAAAAGTTAAAAATACCTTCCCTTCTTCCTCCTCTAAATTATATTTAATGTCACTCAGACAAAGCCAAAGAATGATTGCTCCCTTTGTCTTGGCTGTGGCCCTGCCAGCAAGCAACTGTTCTGCTCCACCCATGGGCAAAACCCACACGCTTGCTCTCAGAGGCAGGCTGGCAGTAGAACCATCATGTGACAGTTCTTGGCTTCCCAGGTTATTTACATTAGCAAAGCTCAAACTAGAGCAAACCCCAAGTCAAGCAGAAAAGTGAGCTTCTCCACCAGATTCATCATCTCCCAAATTTGGGGAGAAGGAATATTAGCTTAGGGCTTTAGAGTTAGCTGGCCATCTGCAGCAGGCCCCAAGCTGATTATGCGTCACTGTATTAACAGTGTCCAGAGACAATCCCCACTTCAAGTGCACTGCGGAAGCAGGCGGGGGATGAGGAAAACCTGGAAAACTGCTCTCTTTCCCTCTCTGTTTCACTAGCAACGTGCCAGTGTAAACCAACCCATGTGCTCAGAGCAGGGCTGTAGAACCAATTACAGCATTTCAAAGCAAATCATTATCAACAAGATTACTCTAGTTATGCATAAGCAGTCACCACACCAAACTATCCCTACAAACTTCTGCAAACATGCTACGTTCACTACTCCCTCTTCTTTCAGCACTTACTGACTTGGTGGCACATGGATGCACCTGTAAAAAGGGAACGGATGTTCCTGCACCAGTGGATTATCTGTCAGTACAGGAAAGGACTGTAACCTAAGCCCATCACCTTCCCAGTCCAAGATAAACTCAGAAGTGGTGTTGAAAGAAAAATCAAAGTGCTCAGTTTGGCCAGCTCCCAATGTGTCTTCCCTTCCCGCATGTTGTTGTGATGCGCCACATCCTGCTGAGAGATCCAATTCCCCTTGCACCCACCCCACCTGCCTGGGCGCCAGGGCCCCCCAGCTTGCTGTGTGCCATTTCCTTGGAGACCTTCAGTCCAATCACTCCCCACATCTGCACATCCAGATCTGGGGCTGGGAGAGCAGAGCCAATACACAGCACCAGTAGAAGCTGAAAGGTTGCTCACCTCCACAGCTAAATGTTTCATCAAACTATTAGCTTAGCTAACATTATTATGTGGTGAGGCATTGCTACTTCCCCCTGCAAGGCTCTGGTGCTAGTTGTCCAAGTGACAAACCCATTTCTCATTTGCTGCACCTTGACAGCATGCAGCCCCTTCGCCCCATACCTCCCCACCAAATTCTCCTAAGCTGATGTTTTCTCACCCTCCATAACTGTGGTCAATAGATCTTATGTATTAAGCCACACTTCAGCTGTCAACCCTGCTCAGCATCAAACACTCTCCCTCAGCTGTTGTTTCCATCCTGCATCAGGGCAGCCCCAAAGTCTTATGCCTTGAGAACCAGGGAAGGCATTGCAGAAAAGGATCCTTCTTCCCCAGTGACCTTGGTCTGTTATCTCCCTCAAAGGAAGACTTCTTGCTTCTGGACACTTGAGTTCCTCCAAGTGTTAGTTACCACTCAAAGCCTCCTTTCCCATTTTGTCAGAGGCCTGGGTCAGTAAAGTTTAATCATGCTCCAACATTGTACCTGAGGCTCCCTCACACCCCAAAGACCCTTGCAACTTCAGTGAAAGATTTGGCCAAAACAAAACAGCACCTTCAGCTTTTATTTCTGCTGAGCTACATGCCACAGTGCCCTTGTGATGCAGATACCTGAGCTCTGGGCAAAGGCCAAGGGAACTGGTCCCTCTAGCAAAGCCTGTTCCTTCCATCAGCTCCCACAACCCACAGCAGAAGAGAAAGCACAATCAACAGCAGCAGCAGCGGGGATTAGGTATTGATGTGGCATCAGCGCTAAGCCACAAATTAAACGAAGCATGCCAAACTTGAATGGAAAGACAAAATTCTCGAGGCTAAGAGCCTAGGATGAAACTGAGGCTGGTGAGCTGGTTGCCTTGTTTGTGCCAAATTCCTGGTTCTTACACCTTCCTGTGACATACCTGCCATTAGCTCCAACAGTGTCTGCCTACAGGGCTCCAGTCTGGCAAGTCAGGTCCTCTGTGGGGCAGGAGGGGACTAGCAATGGATACATACCCACCACATGCACTGGAGAGTGGTAGCAGTGTTGTTTCCTTTCCCTCCACATCTCCAGGAGCTGTGCTGCAAGTAGCCCTGGGCAGGACAGCAGCGCTGGGCGCTGCCAGAGGAACAGCAGGATAAGGGACACAGATCAAAAGGAGAGAGATCAAGGGAGGGCAGGAGGCAGGACTGAACACACCCCCAATCCACCCTTCCTGCTTCCTACTGTGCTTCAGTTCAGTGCTTTGTAACCTAAATGCATTCATCTCCCAAGCTGAGAGTTAGCCATTTGGATGTTTCTCTCCATCAGTGTTTATGCACGCACTGCTTATCTCACCAACTGTTGCGCTGTATTTTTCACTGCACAGCAGCATCCTGTGGATTTTTCCAGCAGTCCAGGACACAGAGGCTAGGGCTGACCAAGGGAGGAGATTTGCTTTGCAGGACAGAGCTGTGAGATGAGGTACCCCCATCAAAAGGGCATGAGGCCCTGCAGCGGTCCTGAAGAGTGGGTACCAGAGACTGTCCAGGGAAGGCTGCTCCCAAGACTTCCTCAGGTGGCTCTTTCCTCAGCCTGGTGGCAGATGCGGAGCAGGCAGGAATGGCTGCTGTGAGGCACCACAGTCTTTCAAAGCTCTCCGTTTTCTAGTTATGGAAGCTGGGGAGGGGGAAAGGAGCACCCACAAATACTTTCAAGGCATGAACGCTGTAAGTTGTTTCAACAGAACACAGGCCCAAATCCACAGCAACAAGGGGCGCTTCCTCATCTCACCACTCCTCCTACCCTCCCCCCGAAACAGTTCCAAATAAGGAATTCAGCAATGAATCCTGCACTTCATAATTTGTGTGCAAACTATGAAGGAATACAGTAGGTAGAAAAACCTGTTCCAACTCCGGTCCCATCTCCCCACACCCTCACCAGCTGTATTTGCTCCCCATCACTCGATACTTCAGGTGTTTAAAGCAGTCACCTACCAGTCTTACTTTAAGAGTAATAAATGAGCTTTCATTTTATTGTGGCAGGGCAGATTAGAAAGGTCTAGAATGAGGGTGCCAAAGTTGGCCTCAAAAAGGTTAAACCGCATGTTTGCAGGGCCCCTCCCAGCCACAGCTAAGGAATGCTAAGAGGCCAGAAAAACACTTTTTTTTGTCTGAAAGGATAAGAGGAAGGAGTGGGACAATAGAATTTCTGGTTTCAGTTTATTTCCAGAATTTTACTGTACAAAATATGCAAAGTGTAAAATGGTTTTATGTTTCAATTTAAAAACAACGAAAACCCATCCAGCTATAACTTAAGAGAACCCGGCTTGGAACAGAACAATTTACTAGGCTAGACCCACAGTGCATTAATGTCACAGACACCAGGAATTTGCTTATTTAAGTTCATGATTACAAAAGAACAGAAAGATCATGTACCATTGCAGTTAAAGTCACATGTGCAGAGACAGAAAAAGAAATGCTGGTTGTGTCCAGTAATTAGAAAACCTTGGCAAAACTCATCTTACTATACACACTTCGTGTAGAAAAAAGAGTATTACACAGTGATCAGAAAAGGGTTTGGGAGGGGAGTTCACTCCTATCCCCTTCCCCAAGACACAATAATGCTGAATCAAAGAAACAGGCACAGAAGAGTGTAAGATTCCTTCACAGTTAAATCCGTGCACGTTGCAAACCACAGCATCCACGTGTGCGCGCACAAGATACTCCCAAGTGATTTCAGCGCTGGTGGAAGGTGCCCAGCACGCAGCCATAGGGAAGGATTCCCTCCATAGCAGGGCTCACATGCAGCAGGGCTGGCTGCCTACCACCCAGAGGGCTTTGCTACAGTGGGATACTTACAGGTATAAAAACACAGTCTTTTAAAGGGAAGCAGAGAGGCAAATAATACCAACCGTGCCAATGGTGCCGTGAGGACCTGGCTCAAGAGTAATCCAAAGAGATCCACACCAGTAATGGCAACTGTCAGAAACAGCAACTTTTGGTCATAATCTGAGGCAGCAGCCTGAACACAAAAGGATGCATGTTCCTGTCAGACATTTCCAGCCACAAAGCCCTCTCTCTTAGGAGAGCAGAATTTTGTTTTGTTTTGAAAAGAGCTCAATCCCAAGAGTGCTTCTTTCTTAACACCATTTAAACACCAAATCACCAAGCCTGGCTTCAGGCCTTAAACATGTATAATGCAAACACGTATAAGGGAAAAGCACATACACACACAAACTGAGTATGAGAAAACAGACGTCTGTGCACACATCGCCTGAACAGCTCTCATATGGCAGGGTAGAGCTACTAAATACAACTGAATAGTAGAGCCTGGGACCAGACTACAGCGTTTTTCTGAAAGAAAGGAACATTTTTTGTTTTATCTTTAAAAAGGGCAGATTTGCAAGCTTTTGTAAGCAAGATGGAATTGGCTTAAATAGGTTTCTGTGTTTAGCATGGTACAAGTCTTTCAAGTTTCTTCAGTAAGAGATGTTGTAACAAGCTCATCTCAAACAACTTTAAAAGCTACTTATGGGCAGCCACTTTTTAGAAACTACTTCTCCTCAGCTTTTGGCATACCTGGAAACAGCTGATTCCCTAGGCTTTATGTCAAGATCTCCATCTAAAAAAAAAAAATGGAAGAGTTCTTCAGAGCCTCCCAAAATTGTGCCTTATCAAGAACTGTCCTCCAGCTCCAACCAGCAGCCTCAGCACCTGTCATCCCACCTGCTACTTGTTTTTCTCACGAGGGAACTTAAAAACACAGCAAGGGGAGGATGGAAGCAGGAGGTGCAGTGACTGAAGTTGTTGGCAGGAAGGTTTGAGAGGCAACAGAATATCAGAGGAACAGCCGGCAGAGGCTGAAATCAGATCTACCTTCCTCTCCAAGATCCCTCTCCAGGGGCATCCGCTTCCTTTGCTGCTTTTAAGGCACCAAGGACAGCCACAGAAGCAGGATGTATGCTGGACCTGACCGTACTCTGCAAGCAAATTGCATCATACCACCCTGTCACAGCCTGTAAATCCCCCTGTAGCTACTCAGCAGGGGTGGCAAAGTCTTCCCTCTGCAGACTGTAGGCAGGTAGCTGCAAGCAGACCCACTCTCCCCAGAGTGGCTTGGTCAGGGACTGCTATGCCACGGGGGCAGTGCTGAAGTGCTTACACTTATTTGGCTGCTGCCTGCTCTGCTCCCACAAGCAGGAACAGAGCCCGAGAGCAGGGCAGCCACCCGAGCCTATGCAGGGATGGCTGCAACCACCTGACAATGAGGGGCTGCCTAGCAGTTGTGTTAACCTTTTCCCAGCCCTGGTTGTGGGACTGGCAACGTATTAAGGGTCTAATATCTACCCCTACGCTCCTGGAAGCTGCAAGAAATCCTCATTTTCCACTCTTTAGCAATGAAAGAAAAAGCCAGCCTTTGTGGAAGCCCACAGCCATTTCCATCTGCCCTGAACAGCTGAAAATCTTTGTTGCTTCTGGCTTTAGCATGGTCTTGGATTTATGCTGTAACAAATCTGAGAGCAAAGTCTTTAAACAGTCTGTGCAGCACACTTCAGAGCCACAGGAAAAACAGCAATGTGGAAGACAAGAGTGGGGCAATACCACCCCTGCCTAGGCCACAAGGCACCCACACCCTATCACACAGTCCAGCCTGTAGCAAAAGATGCCCGGCTACCACTGGTCAAGGCTCTCCTCCAAGAGAGACACTGTCAGCTTCACTACAAACAGTGTTTTCTTATAAACAACTCTGTTTCTAAAAATAAATTCCCAGTCAGGTGCAAGCATACAGGCAGGGAGCCAGGGGGCAGAAGTATGTGCAAGGAGACAGGGCAGGATAGGAGAGGTATTTGGAGGGAAACAGCCTGTGCTTGGCTGGCAAATCTTACAAGCCTTATTTACACTCAGCTCTTGGCAAGCTCTGCAGGATTTAGATCAGAGCTTCATTCCCTGTGACTTGATTCTTCCTCACTAGCTGGCTATAAACAAAGTTAAACAAGCCAGTCTGCTCTTGCCGTTCAATACTTTTTATGAAGAGTCTGAATTGCTGTAGCACCTTCCTTCTTTGAATCTCAAAGCACTTTACAAAAGTTGAGTTTAGCCTCACAACACCCCAATGAGGTAGGTATCATCATGGTCCCCTGATCTTGCATTGGGACATGAAACAAGCCCCAAAACAAATGGAGACCCAGAGAAATAAAATGACATGAGAAGAAATATCCGAGTCCTGATTCCCATTTTATTCTGTTCTCACCACTAAACAGGTTGCTTCTCTCTCCAGTCTCAGGAAAGTGCAAAGAAAGTAAACAGACTGTTTGAAAGGTGAAGTTCTGTCCTTCAGATTTTACCAGGCAAAGCACTCGCTCTAATGTGGGGAAGAGCATTTAATGTAAGAACTGGTCCCTGTTGACAGTGTCCTTTTTAGTGACAGGCAGAAACAGCACTCTGACTCGCAGCACAGCGATTAGGAAGCAGATCGAGAACGAGCACACACTGCTTCCGTCTGGTTGTCCATGTGTTTAAGGATTTAATGCAATTAAAGACTAAGACATGAGTTTCCTGAGCAGATATTGTCAGACAACCCCCCCCTCCCTTGGGGGGGGGGGGAGGGGAAAGGAAAGGGGAAGGAAATCCTGGGAAAGAAGGTTTTGCCAAGGTGCCTGAAACAAGGTGCTCTCTCACACACACAGCACACCCAAGCCCCCGGCAAGGTGGTTCTTGTTCTGGCTTCTCACAGATGAGACAGTTCAGCCACAGCCAGCAGCCTGAACACAGGCGTAAGTGCTCCAGAGTCTCCCAAGCTACTACTAGGCTCTCCCATCCTTGCTGGTTATGCACATCATAAAAGCCAAATACATACATCTTTATGAGATCTAGGTGAGAGATACTATAAGCCCCCTCCGCTTTTTAAGGAGAGGATATAAAATGATCTGGTATTTTTTAAATTAAAATACTGCAAAGGCCACAAATCAATAAAAAAATCCCCAAGCAGACTACCAGGAAGTCTGACCTAGAAAAAACTCCAAATAGTAAGTTTACAGCAATGAAACTCTACCTACTTCTTGCCCTGCAAGGGGCACAGGTCTGATCCTGGATCCTGTTGCGTACCAGACCATCTAGTTTCTTGACAACCATTTCTTGCACATTGCACTGAGAGAATTGTATCCTGGTAAATATTATGCATTTGGAAGAAAGCGCCCATCAGCAGGAAGAGTTCAGGATGCTGTAGATGACACGCGGCTGGGGAACCACTGCTTTGGACCTTTACTCACCAGGGTGCTCAGACAGCAGGTAGCTCCCTTGATCCTGGCAGGACTATCTGCAGGTGTTGTTGGACATACACCTCCTTCTCAGCCATTGCTGTCGCAACCAAAAGAAGCGGAACTCCCTTGACCTTTTCCCAGCACCCCAGCCTGCGGTAACTGCTCCCTCCCACCTGCTTGTAGCAGGCACTGGCCAGCCCGGCTCGGCTACAGCATGCAGGACTCGCAGATCCCTGCTCTCCACTCTTAGCGGGGCTGCCTCATGCTGGCAGGAAGCAGCCCAGCAGGCTGATGAAGAAGCCAAGGCTGGGCCGGGGGAGGCCAAAGAGGACAATAGGAGCTGTTGCAGCCGCCCCCTCAAAAGAAAACGCACCCTCATAATGAAAGGCACACATTTATATACCTCATGAACCTGGGCCTTCTGTGATAAGACTCATCTGCATGGAAGGCAGGCCATCTCCCGCTAAATATAGGTATTTTTATGGTAAAAGAACAAATTGAGCTTTTCCATTCATGCATGTGGCTCTATCACCACAGAGCTGGGGGGCTCCAGGAGAGCTCTAGCAGAAGATCAGGTCACAGCTGGGCCCAGAGTTGGCTCAGGAGTCATACAATGCCCCACGCCAGCATTCAGAATTCAGTACATTGATTTAGCTCACCTTTAAAAGCAAGCCTTTCAAAACCCCAAGACAAACAAAAGTGTCAGATGCAAAAGCTGCACTAAAGGGCAAAGAAGGCCTTAAAAACAAAATTGCAGTTTTAAGAGCTAAGCATCTCTCTCACAAGAGCAGAGAAATAGCAGGCTACTGTCACTGAGCACTGAGGAGAGACTCCCACAGGAGAGAAAAGCCAAGAAAAGCAGGCAGATTTTCAACATTCAGATAGTTTGGTATCTCTTAGCTACAGCCAAAGGTGTATGGCAGGGAAGGACATACTGTGGTGTTTTCAGCACACAGGTGTTCTTTAAAGCAAGTGCACACAGCAGAGGTCAGCCCTTCCCCGGCTCTTCTCCTGAGGAAGGGAAGTGCTTTTGCCCCTCTTTTCTCCAGACACACTTGAAGCCCTGTAGAGAATGAGGTGGGCATTCCTGCGTGCATTCCCCTTCCTCTCAAAGAGGCTGTCAGACACAGGGAGGGTCTGTGATATATCTAAGAAGGAGCTAGCTACTTATCTACTCTGTCCCAGTGCAAATACGCAGCCCCTGCAGGTGTGAAAGGAAGAAGTGGTAAAGCAGACCCCGAGGGGACAGGGGCTAGAGAAACACGTTTGGAAAGCCAGACAGAAGGAACAGAAACGGGGAGCTTTGGGAGTGTCTGACAAAGAAAGGGGCAAGCGTTAGAGATGAAACAGTGGAGAGAACAAGGGATTTGTTCATGCAAAATAAAGACGTTTCACTTAACAAGCACTGGTAAAAAACTGAACAATTGCAAGATGGGCTGATCCAGTGCAAGACAAACAACTTCACAGAGACAACAGGCAGCACAACCACCCCACTATGTTCATACAGGTCCAGTGCTAATACAACAGGGGACAAGGGGAAGAGGAAAAACAAACAAACTAAAAAGCCCCCTTCAGTCTCAAGGTTATGTGGTTCGCAGAGGAAACCCCCCCACACACACCCTTCAAACTCCCTCTCCTTTCTAAGTGAAAAAGGACTGCACATTCCCCTGGTACCATGCAGACTTCTATACTGGAGAGGTGAGCAATGTGTTCTCAGAAATAGCTACAGGTAGCAAAAGCAGGGCCACAAAAGTGCATGCGCACACACAGTGTAAGGTAGCGTTCCAACAAAAATACAGACATTGCAATTTTGCAGAGAAAGAGAGAACATGAGATTTATAATATACCGGAGGGGAAGCTGTTCTGTCTCCAAAGCTGAGCTAACTGAGCCAAGTCACCCTGTCACCTCTTAAGATATTCCTTTCTAGACAAGATATCCGGAATCCCCCCCCACCCCCCACCCTTCCAAATAAAGTGCAGATGGTCAAATATTACTGGTCCATCATCTGCCAGTTTCAGTTAGCACTGGGGAAATTAAACCCAAAAGCACAACATTGAAAAAAAATCCCCAAACAACCCACCCTCAAAACCCCTTAAACTGAAGTCTCGGATTGTAAGCGAAGGACGAATTTATGAGATTTAGGATCTATGAACTCTTCTGAGAGTTTGATGAAGGGGATTTTCTTCACATTAACAACAAGGCTGAAGTCCAAGCACTTGAGGACAAAAACAATTCCGTCTTGTAACCCACTTGTGACCGCTTCCTCGCTAACGAGCGTCCACTGCTTGGAAAACCAGCGATCCCTGTTGTATTGGAGGGTTGGGCCTGGACTGAGGTAACGCTCCAGGAATGCCTAGTGAGAGAACGAACACATTAACGCCTGGGGAACAACAGTCCCATGACTCTGACTGCTTCGATGCTCTCTTTCAATTTCTAGCTACAGCGATGTGAGCACTGACATGCCACGCTGGAAATTATTTCAGCTCCTGTGCCTCAGGAGACATCCTTTCCCCCTTTCCTTCCTAACATTTCAGAACCCAAAATCCAACAGCACAATAGCTAGAGATCCTCTTTTGTTCCATCCCAGACAAATTTGCGAAGTCACAGACCTGACTTTCACTTTCAACACTGCCCTCTGAGCAGGACTTTGCAAACAGCAGCAGTTTTGCAGAGCAGACACCTCTTTAATTCCCACCCTCACCCCAACCCTGCAGTCCAACACAGGCAGACAGCACAGTTGGCCTTCCCTCCCTCAGTCCAAACGAAGGTGGAAAGTGTAGGCTTTCCTTCTTTGCAGCCTGACCAGTCTTGACAAGAACAGAATAGGAAACGTTGTTTGAGGTCTCTTGTGTTTTACAGTTTGCAGAACTGGCCCTTGCAAACCAGGGCAGATTGCTGGATAAATTCCAGGAAAGGAGTGCTAATCCATGTCTTGTCACAGCATCTCTGCTCTTATTATAGGAAGTCCTAGGTACAAGAGTAAATGCCTGCGTTTCTACATTTGGGTTGCATTCTCCAGGATGGTGGTTTTGGTATTGTGGGGGGGTTTTGGGGGGTTGGTTGTTGGGTTTTTGTTTGTTTGTTTGTTTTTTGGGTTTTTTTTTAAACCTAGGCTGTTTATAAGGCTCATTTCCTTCATCATTCAGTCCCTCCCAGTGTCTGCAGTTCAACAGTCACAGTCAGAGCATGAAGCAAGGAACAGATACTTGACTAAGCCACCCACAAGTCAGAAACAGTCAAACAGACAGGAGTTTAGGCTAGGATACAGATACTAGTTCTATAATTAGCAGCAGTCCAAAAGGCAGCACTGCAGAGGGGAAAAAAAAGTGGTCCTTTGCAAGCTGCCCTCTACACCACACTGCTGCTATGAACTAGGTCTGGAGAATTCCCTGCGACTCAAGACCACTACCTTGGACACTTCTTTGATACTCCTGTGCTGAACTGGATGTGAGAACACATAGCTAGTTACCTTAGAGGTAATTTCAGCTAAAAAAAGGCAGAAAGTGCTTTAGAGGAAACATCACTTTCCTTTAAGAACTGAAGCCATCTACGGCGCGCTGATCATTTCACAGACAACTACAAAAACTTCCACTTGCTGCCCCCCATGATTCTCTCTGCTCTGTGTGCATGCATAGATGTGCTATCCCTTCCTCCCTCCCTCCTGCACCATTAGAGAAATCATTACCTTTGGTGTCATGTTATTGGTGATGCAGAAGGACAAATGTTGCAAGATGCTCTCCATGCTGTGGTACTGCTGCTGACGGGTGGTGCGGAGGTACTTCTGCAGAGCTCTTGCCATAGAGGGGAAGATTGCCTGAGCTGCTTCTCTGGGATCCATGGTCTCTCCTGGAGCTTTCTGCTGTTCCTCTGCCTGGAGACGTTTGATATGAGTGAAAGCCTCCTCTACTGCAACCACAAGCCTACAGAAAAAAAAATATCAGGGCAGCAAGAGTCACAAGAGAGTTAGGATGGGTCTGTGGTTAACGCAGAGCCTAGGAGTCAGGATTTACAAGCTCCTATTCCCATCTCTGCCATTGACTCACTGTCTACCATCAGACGAGTTACTTAATCCTTTCTATCAGAGAGGTAGACAGAAACTTTCCTTTCCTTTGCAAGCCATCCAGCAACTGAGGGTCATAAACCAGGATTAAGACTTTAAAAGCCCCAAGCCTGTACATGGTTCTGCCAGTGCAGCATAAACATCAGCTACATGACTTGAACAAGACACAGCTGCCCTCATGTTTAATGCATATCTAGGAAAACAGTTCCAGCCTACAGTGCTGCAGCTTGAACCGTCAGGGCAGGCAGGAAGAGGCTGGCTATAGATAAGTGTGACCCAGCACACAGAGTGCTCTACAGACTCTCTGTGCTCACAAGCTGCAGTCTGCTCTGATTTACACCAACTCAGTACAGACCTCGTGCTCCTGGATGGCTGTCCTGTATTCCTCCACTGAACAGTGATTGGATTCCCCTGTCTTCCCTCCTAACACTGCAGCTAAAGACATCCTCTGCAAACCATTCCTGAGTTGGTGCAGGTGAGCAAACACCAAGACCACACCATAAAAAGGCAAACAGATGCCAGATGACACTTGCAAGTTAGCCCCGTCGAATTTAACAAGTGAGGGGCTACACTGCAGTTAGTGGGAAAAAGCAACAGCAATGGAAGAACCACCTGACAAAATTCTTTTGCCCCTCTAGACGGGGCTTGTTTCACATTGCATTTCCATTCAAGTCACCAGCTATCTTCTACATTGCCCTCAATACTGAGTTGATCTTAAAGCCAGGAGACACTGCCTCATGACAAGCAGAGGTACAAGATACTGCACTCAGACTATGCAAGGAGCAGCATATGAAACTCTGATCCTTGCCCTTTTTGGTTAATTTTGGGGGGGGGGGGAGTTAATGCACATAAAATCAGTTTCTGATCTCCTTGTGTTTTTGCTGCAGCTGTGACCTCCCTGCTTTGAAATGTCTGGCCTGGTCTTTTAGTGACTGATGGTTTTCCTCTGACTAAGTGACAGCTCTGACCAAACTTAACAAGCACGGGATATGTGCCCGAGTTAGTCAAGAGGCTAAACTTCATGGAAGGGAAAAATACAACTTCCTATTGTTCCGAGGCTGGAAGACAGCCTGAAAAAAAAAAAAAAAAAAAAAAAAAACAGTTACAGAGCATGGGTCAGATTGAATCAGTTCTATAGGGACGCTCTGTGCCAGCATTTTCCCAGTAAAATATAAACTGCCAAAAGAAAACACAAAACAAGCCAGCTCCTTCCAGTTACAGCACATTCCTTCCAAACATAGCCCAGTTTAGGGGTGCCTATCTGTAAGCAACTTGCCTCAAACATGTTAACTAGGTGTTGCCGGCATGTTAACTACAAACTATAGTTAGACTCCAGAGCAAACAGAGGCACTAACTATCTGGGGTCGCTTCAACAAAGCATTAAATCTACAGCCTAAGAGTGGCTGGGGAAAAAACATACCTATTTTCCAAAAGAAAATGCAACCAGGCTTGGTTATATCTTTCCTTTCTCACCATCTTCCCAACCCAATTAAAAGGATAGTCAAACTGCCCCTTCTAGGCTAGTTGCTTGCGAACGCAAGAATTCTTTACTCCCCCCTCCATGAGCTGGCAATAATGAGTGCTCCATGATTCTGTCTCTGGATCACTTGAGCTGAACTGACAAGCCTGAACATGGGGGAAGTAATGGGATTTCCTACACCAAGTAACTACAGATTTGTCAAGCACTGGACTGTTCCCTAATCCGTGACATTGCATTAGCTTATTGGGCATAATATACATAAGCTCTACTTAAGTATTTTCTTCAGATAATTCCAGTTGCAAGCTGTCACTATCCCTTGCGCATCTAGGTTTCATATGCTTCTTTTCTGTGACATATTTACAGCCAGCCCCCAGCCCTTAATCAAAAATTCTTCCCTCTTATCAGGCTCAGCAAGTCCAGTATGGCTGAGCCTCTAACAGTTCAGCTGAGCAGCACCTAGGAACAATATCTGGGAAGGGACAGCTTTACCTTGCACGACGTTTTTTAACTCGGCGCTCATGGTCGGCCTCTTCGTAGTACAGCTCGTTGTGACTGGAGTCCCTGCGACGGGCAGCAGCTGCAATCATGGCACGGGACTGCCCAGAGGCATTGTTACCTGGGCCTTCAGGAAGGGAGGACAAACAAAAAGACGCAAAAGAAGACACAAGAAGGTGGCCTTACTATCACAGAACTGGACCTGACAAGGACTAGCACCCAGCAGCATTTGCACAAGTGCCCTGTGGTCGCAGGCCAGGCTGTGCCCTACCAGGAAGGGCTATAAACCCTACTCCAGTCTTCATGAGCTCTGGCAGAAACCCCATTGGACAGCACAGGCTCAGAGAGGAGGCTTTTCTCCCTGCTCCAAGCATGGCAGCAGAAGAGGGAAGTTAGTTGGGATGAAGGATCTCACACAAAGTAGACAACAGAAGAGGCAAGATGCACATGCCAGGGATGCAACTTACTGTCCATTATGTATGTTTTCAGTTTGGCAGCAAGGGCAACTGGAACACACCACATTGCAGCAACGAGACAGTGTGAGAGCACAAGAAGTGGGGAGTTGGAAAGGGGAGAAAGAGACAGACAGAAAAACAAGAACAACAAGAAACATGGAGATGAATGAATAAAAACCAAACTCCAGACAGTCACACACAGGGAGGAAATACGATGCTGTACCAGGATGCAAAGGCAGTGGCATCACATTTAGCCAAAGTACAGACATTTTTTCAGAAGAGCACACGCTGTCAGAGCAGCAGTTCTGCAATAGGTCAGGCTGGGGTCTACGTACATAGTAGCTCCCCATGGCACTCAGAGCAGCATCTGCCCCTAGAGGTTGTATTGCTGTTAACAGACCCCACATAGCTGCAGGAAGATGGAAGCTGTAATCTACTCTGTAATACAGAGACAATCGACAGAGTTGTCTACTACAGGATCTTGCCTAGTGACGCTAAAACACAGAAAAGCTTCTGCAATTCCCCCATGAAGCTCACAACACCGACTGTTTGGGGAGGAGCAGGGGGTAGAGGGGAAAAATAATGTTGTCGCTGAAGAATCTACCAAATCCAGATGCAAAAAAGGGAAATCTAAGACACCCTCCAAACTACATTTTTCAAGAGCTACTTGTCTGACTAACTGCTCTGAGATCCCACAATCTTAAATGGCAGTGATTAAGGCAAATCAATTGCATAGACATGCTCAAAATTATTCTGCTCTTGCAAGAGCAACTTTTTATTTTTTCCTAAAAAGCACAAACCAGATGCCAAGATAGAAGCTTGAGACTTTATGGAGGGATGCAGTAGCATTCAAACAGACAGGTTCTTTAGAGTCTAAACATTTTAGATGCCATTTGACAGCCCTGCAATGGAGGACATGGCTCAAGGAGATACTAGCTCCCACATCTGGGTTAGAATTATTATATGCCTCACTGACTATGCCTGGTGACGAAAATCTGGAGTTTGAAGGTGAGACTACCCGCTCTATAGAATAGAGATTTCAGCAAAATGTTTTTTTCCTTCCTGGCTGCTGCAACATCAAATACAAAAGCTGCCAACAAATTAGACTGCCTTAATAGTATTACAGTCTTTTCACACGGAGGGTGTAAAAGACTGTCAGGATGCCAGGGTGAGTCCCAGCCAGAACTACTTTGCTCTGCTTCGTAAAATGCACTGGAATCCTTTTAAAGGATATGCCTCTAAGCCTGGGATTTCCATGACCACAAAGGCAAAAGCATTGCACAAGGAGCAGCCCAGGAAACCTGTACTACCCCAGATTGGAAGACACTAGTTTTCAGGCCCTGGCAGGCTCATGAGTTTGATGCTTAAAAGGGCTACCTGCCAGATCTCTAAGCTTGCTTCTGGCTTCTTCAATTCCAACAAAACTTTGTGAACTAGCTGCTCCTAAACTACTAATGCTAGTGGATTGGCAGTTTTTCCTCAACGCTTGGAAGTCCCAACTTTTCAGTGGGTACCAGTAGCTGCTGCAGGAACAGACACCTTGCCACCTCTTAAGGAGATGCTGAGTTGCGGGAGAAGAGAAGAAAGACAATAAACAGAATGGCATGTTCTGCAGCAAGCTTGGCAGGCTATTTGGTTTGAATGGCACGTGGACATCTTTGGGATTTGCAAGTCCTCACTTTCCATACACCAGGTCTAGCTGAGAATGAGCAACTGGAATGGAAAATTTCCATTCCTGTTAAAGCAACTCCATTTCTCTCTAATAAACTTTGCTCTAGAAAGGGGCTGACAAGTCAGTTTACATCCCCTCTCCAACTCAACTCATTCTTTCTCACCTGTGAGTTTCTTCACTCCAGGCAAAAGGGGAACCAAGGTGAGAAAGTCTGCCTGCCCCTCTCCCATTCCCCTGCTTCCTTTCACCCTTCCACTCTCAGAAATTGGCATTCTCACTGTAAGGATCTAAGCCTGCATGTAAATTTTATAGACTCGAGTGCTGCTTGAAATCTGAAGAAACATTTAGAATAAGGCCTTTGAAACATCTAAAGCCCCTAAAAATGTAGAAAAGCACAAGCCACTGAAACCTTGTTGAAGACAAAGAAAAAAACCCTGAGACATCTGATTCTGCATGACAGCTATTCTTCATATTTTAGTCTCCACATCCTGCACACAGAGCCACGCTGCCCTCCTAATGGGACTTCTTCCTTCCTGCTCTCAAGGTCTGTCAAAACTAACTCATCCATGTGCAGGACTGCCATACAAGATGTGCTTACCACATCTCATCACAAGATTTCAGCCATGCCGAACTCAAAAAGCTTCTCTGTGTAACTTAAGCCCGCCCATCAAAGGAATGCCCACTTTTATAAAGGCTGAGATGGCTGGGCACATCCTGCTTATCAAGCCTAGCTTTTACTGATAGAGTTCACGAGTGTCAAACAATTAAGTCTGGTTTTCCTTGCTTTGATAATCCACAAGGAGCCACCCAGCCATCTTCCCACACACCTCTTTAAAGCCCAAAAGCTTGAAACAGGTTTGCAGAATGTTAAAAGCTCCATGGGAATGGATATCTGTCTTTGCATTTGCCCATGAAGTGCTTAGAATCATGAGACTTGGAAGCACAGCCAAGCATAAGCCAGGCTTAACTAATTTACCACTAAGGCTACAGGATGATGAACATTTTATATTGGCAACAGCACTTGCTTGTTCCTAAACTGTTACCAATTGCCTTGATTTTCCTGAAGGCTGCCTACGGAAGCAGGGCAGTGAACTGGGCTGGGGAACTGATCTGGGTGAAGAGTTACGTTTAACATACCAACACAACCAAGAGGACAACTGGAGGGTGACAAAACAGTGGCTGCTTAAAACTCTCCAGTGGCTGAAAGAAGTGTTTGCCAAGACATAAAATAATTACGCCTGACCTAAAATTTGGCCATTTCTCCTGGTTAAGACAAAGGCCTTATTGTGGGCTAAACACATCTGTAAAGTCATTTGGAACCAGCAAACTCATCACTGTCAAGAAGATTTCCAGCAAGAGACAAGGATTTGGCAAAGCAAGAAGGTGAGAACATGTGCATAACAAAGCTTAACACTGACCCAGCCCTTCCCCATCCCACCCAGCCTCAGAGACTGCATTTCACCTCACCTACCATCAACATTGTAGACTTTCAGGCCAGCCATGTGCTTGGCTGCACGGGATTTGGAGGCTGTTAACAAGGTTGGATTGTAGACTGTGAAATCTTTGTAGTAATTTTCCAGAACGACCAGTGCAGCCCGCTGGATGCTAGGCAGGGGGGGGAAAAACAAACAAACAAACAAACAAGACTAAAGCCCCAAAAATGCAAAGAGGTCTTTTGTTTCCTTTTTAAAAAGAAGTTGTATGGAAGAAGAAATAGCCATATTATTTGGAATGTGGCTGTAACTCCCATGAAATTGTGCAATACCCAGGATCCATTGCTAACTATGGAGGCTCTCTAGGACCTAAAGTTTCATTTTGGAGATGTAAGAGAAATGTTTCTCCCTTCACCTCAGTTTGAAGATGAAACAAGAGCAGACCATAAATGTAAGTTTTAGGCTGCCTGCAGCATGGGAAAAATAGAACAAGAGCTCAGCCCATCTCAGCAGTATGGTAACCGTGATACAAAGGCCTTGCCTAGGCTGAAAAGCAGAGCACCGCACTAGTTTTGCTGTGGCTGGCCAGCCCGGGCAGAAGGACCAGCTCAGTATGGATGCTTTTCCCTTTGAGTCATTTCCAGCCTCACCTTGCAGTTCCTCAGATCTCCTCCATCCAAGCACTGAGAAGAGCCCAATCTTTTCAGCTTTCACAGCAAGATAAGATCACTGCCTCAGGAGTACAGCTGCCTGAGAATGAATCACCTCAGGATTTCTTGTTAAATCCCAGGTGAGGGACCAAATAAAGGATAGTGCCACTTCCTCCTTCCCTTTGAAGGGATGCCTCTACATAAAACAATGACACATGGGAGCAAAACAGAACCTGCACCATGAGCAAGAAAGGCTCAATCCAGAGGTCCTTTACAATCATTTTCACAACTAAGAGAGACTGAGAGATACGCCTATAGGCGCTGCTACCAACAAATGGTAGCAGAATATTTCAAAACGAGATAAAACTATGGAAAAAAAAAACCAACCAGAAAACACCACCTGATTTAGAATATAGCTCTCTTCACACTGCCCTGGCTCCGTGCCCCAAAACGGTGTTCAGCTGGCAGCAGTGGTCTTAAGACATCAAGTCACCAATTCAGTGATCTGGAGTTTGCCAAGAACCCACAGTTAATTTCGCTTTGAACCCCACAAAACATAGGGGAACTGCCAGCACATTTGTTGCCAGTTCATTGCAAAGTTCACACTTATCAACAAAGCCTCTCATAAGAAAAGCAACCAAGTATTCTTGCACATGTTATAGGAAAAAAACGTTAGAAGGATGGTAACATGGGAAAAAAGATATGAACAAATTAAAACCTAAATTCAATTCTCAGCATTGCCACCAATTCAATGTGTTCTCCCAGGGGAGCAATTTAATTTTCCTGTGCCTTGTGCTAATATTAACTTCTGTATCACACCCCAGTAATTTAAAAAACGCATACACACACATAACCTGCACCATCCTAACTCTCCATATGCCCCTCGCCTGCTGATCTGTGAATTAAGTCTAGATCCTAGCCCATCTACTAGCTCCTGGGAAGGAACAGGCCAAGACTTGTTCATGGTGTATCTTTATTTAGTATTATGGTACCCCTCCATTTCTATCATTAGCTGCATACCTTTACGATGATGACTTTAGCTTTTAAAGCAAATTTTATCTTTAGGACAGTTTGACGAGGTCTTTTGCATCCAACCAGAGCATCTCAAAGGAGCTTCACCTTTCGGGGCCTGTGCTTAATATTTCCTCCTATCAGGTTCCTTAAAAGCAATTCCATTTGAGCACTCAGCAACTGATATGCAATAAAAAGTTACTACTTAATCAAGACAATTATGTTCCTTTGACGTACAGACTGACCCACACATACACACTAACAGAGAACAAGTGAATACTCGCTTATTTCTGCCTGCTAAACTTTTGATTTCTACTGTGAATTACTGTGGTTTAAAAACAAAGTTTCATAAAAGAAGTCATGTGGCAGCAGCATACATTCTCCCCTCCTGACTGTGTTCAAACATGACTCAAGTTTTTCCACGTCAGCTTTCCAGGAAGAAAAGTGAAACTTCATGGAATTTCATCTCAAAAGACAACAGGCTTGGAAAACTAGGCACAATTGAGAAAAAAAGATAAAGAGTGACACTTTGGTTGCACTGCACTCAGTTCATACAGTGTTAGGACTTAAATTGCAGCAGCAGAAAATGTTTGGGAGGTGCTCCATTGACTGACCAGCTCCATTAGGACAAAGCACAATACATCCCAGGGGAGAACAGCGCATTTTAAAACATAGGTACTTTCCTCAGGCCCCACAGAGAATGTTATCATCAGGATGACAGTGGTCCCCACCTCCTACCCACTCCATCCCCTCACTAACCTACGAGCCTACCCCTACCAGCTTCATTGGCCCAGGTGCGTGCATGCGTACACACACACACACATACACACACACACACAATTAAACCTTTACCTTGCAATAAGTGGCCATCATTTCCCTGAAAGTGAAAGCCCAGTTATTTTATACTGATGTAAATCCAGTACAGGCTCAGTCCCACATATTCATGACACACCACCCGCACAGAGGGCCTGCTCTCTAGAGATGTAATTCTAATAAAACAACACTCTTTCCTAAACTTCTGTCAGCCCATGTTTGGCTCCCATGTAGTCCACCACACTCATGTTGAGTTAGGAAGACAGCTGGGCTAAGCCTCTTCAAATTCTCTTTAAAAAAATAAGTATTTAAGACAAGACGCCACAGATGAGAAAATTAGAAGGGTCACAGTAATTAGCAGAGCGAGGGAAGGCTGAATCAGAGCCTCTGAGCTGTGTTGCTCAACCTTTTCACCCACATCAAGGGGAAGCCTCACCCTGTAAAGCACACAACAGGCAGTCCTGCTCCATGCCGGAACTGCAAAGCAGAAAGAGTCCCCCGCCCTGACCAGATGCAGCTGTCCCCAGCCCGGCTGAAAGGGGCCCCGCCAGAGACCCAATGCATTTGTGCAACAGAATGGGCACCGACGATGCTACGTGGAAGCAAATAAACATCCAAAGCAGCCCTGGGGAGCGAGTGAGAGAAGCAAAACAACAAGGAAGCCTGCTAGCTCCTGACAGAAGCTCAGCTCGGGCTCGAGCTTCTTCAGGACTTTCCACTGCAGACCAGCCCCACGGCTGCTTTTGCAAACTGAAAGCAAAGTGGCTGCAGCAAGCCTTTCCTCCACCCACGCACCAACACCAGCTAGAATGGAAACTGGCAGAATTCCCGGAGCCCACATTCGGAGGCTTTTTCCTTGCAGAAGTCTCAGGAGGAGTTCAGCATCACGTCGTTCACTACATTTGTTCACTTTGCACTCCAGCAAATTAAGGCTTTCCTTGTATTTGCAATTTCAAAGAATGGGGAGGGGCAGGAGGAAAAAGGAACAGAAAGTTTCAATGCCTTATTGTCTGTTCAGAAACAGTCAAAGCAAGGATATTCCATAAGTCCCACAAAAGACAACTGCCAGTCCAAAATATTTGGGTCACAGTAACACAAATGCCAGAGCAGTTCAGACTCCAAAAACCTGTAAATCTATAACATGAGAAAAAAACACTTGTCTGGGCCAGTGGCCCAATGGAATCTGAATTTTCCTTGTACAAAGTATTGGTAAGGGCCTACATTTTGTTAGTTTGTATTTTGTGTCATTTCAGGTTTTCCCCACCCTTTCTTTTTATTCTTAAGGCAGCCATGTCACAGCATGCTGCCAGCAGGGAAAGCAAACAAGCAGATCCAACAGAAGCAGTGTACTTCAGTGGCATTTGGCAGCAGAGAAACGCAAAGTCCTTTACAAACAGT
Organism: Dromaius novaehollandiae; assembly: GCF_036370855.1. Taxonomy (NCBI): domain Eukaryota; kingdom Metazoa; phylum Chordata; class Aves; order Casuariiformes; family Dromaiidae; genus Dromaius; species Dromaius novaehollandiae. The sequence continues at coordinate 90,787,727 of NC_088098.1, forward strand.
AATGAATTAACTTTTACAGGGTTTCCAAAGAAGTGGAGGAGGGGACTAAGCGACACAAAGGCAGCAACTACTGCTTTTCTTTTTTCCTCCCTATCAAAAGATAAGTCCGGAACAGTTCTGCTCAACAGTTGTTGCTCCATGGGATTTGGGGTTTTAAGGTCTTGTGACACTCTGAGGCTCAGGTGCCCTTCTGGCTTTCCATTTGCAGCCTAGGACATAGCTACACCATTACTGAAACTGGCTTGTTAGAGGATTTCCAGGAAAACGAGCCATTGCTATACCAAAGCAAAGCACAAAAAAAAGCAGCCTGGTTTACATCATCAACGTATTGGCATTAGGACCTGCAGGTTTGTAGGAAAAATGGTTTGGGGTTTTCTGAAGTGTTGAGTGGGAGGAGGAGAGAAGAGAGACAGAAAGGAAGAAGAATAGAAGATCGAAGTCACGCTTGTGTGGCTGAAGTGGCCATTTAACACACTAACATCAAATTCAGCAGGCCCCAGCAGCTGTCACTCACATCATTTTAGCAGTTTCATGTTTTGCCGCTGAGCTAAAAACATAGCCTGTCATGGCACTATACCATCAGCCAGACACAGCTACCTACTGAAAGCAAAGGAATGTCTCACACATTTGCAACAGATACAGATCTAAATACACATCCAGAAACAGCTAAGCTGTTTGCTACTGAAGTACCCACTTCCTAACTGTGCTATGGAGGCAAGCCCTACAGCAGCAGAGTTTTGGGTGAGCCAAGCATCTAAAATGCACAAGGCTAGTCAGAGAGGCCTGATCACTGCTGTGCTAAATGAGGGCTGAGGGCAGAGTGAGCCTAGGGTCACTTAATCAAATAGTTCCCAACACACAGTCATCTCCTCCAAACAACATTTTCCAAGTGTCTCCAAAACGGACACAGCATCAAAACAAACTGAGGTCTCTGGGCATGCTAAAGGCATGCCACAACCAGTTGGGAAGCTTCGGTACCTCAAAGAGGAGCTGAGCAAGAATATCTCAAAGTAAGTACTCTTTCTTGCAGAGCCAGCTTTGAACTTCCAGGACGTCTCCAGTCTGCAACTGCATCAAGCTCATCTCATGTGTCCTGGAACAGTGAGCTATTCATCCACAGCACTTCTTACACTCTAGTAGTGCTGTCAGCTCATACCCAACAGGCTTAGAGGCTCAGAAAGCTTCTACAGCTTCCCAGCCCTACTCTGAAATCACATCTCCTTTCCAAAAGAACCCTTTCATCCACACACTCTTTTGAAAGGCACAGAGTTGGCTTTTAAAGGTACTTGGTCCCTCGCTACTCAGCTGCTCTTCCAGAGCACTCAAAGTCACCAGGATTAAAGGCTCAAAAATAAAACTGGAAATGCAGAATTAAAATGCTTCCTGCACAAACACCACCCCTGTTGAAAATAGCAACAGAAGCTATTTGCACCACCTATACCATCCTCTAAATAGACTTTGCTGCACCCCTTTTCCTACCATAACTACAAGCTATGCCAACACAGGCTGTCCAAACACATCCTTTCTCAGCAACATTGCCAAACCACAGGCTGTTTCCTACCAGCCAATGGAGCACAAGCAATTTGGCATTTGCTGTCCTTCCCAAGCAGCTTCTTGATACAAGGTTCTAAAGAGAATCGAGGTTGCGCAGAAATGCGTTGTGACAGCGGCAGTAGTAGCAATGTTTTAGTTTATAATTTTGTCCTCTCAAGTAAACAGAGACTGAGCAGGAGTCAGAACTCAGCAGAGATGCCAAGACAAGAAACTCCTTCAAAAGCTGTGGCCAAACAAGCAGAGCAGAAAAATGCCTTCTGATTGTCGTAGCTACAACAGCATTTCAGTTTGGTATAGAGAAGAGAACAAGACCACAGCCTCTAGGAACAGGAAAACCACATTTTCTTGTTAGACAACCACAACTGAAGTCTCCGCTCAGCTGAAGGAGGCAAACAGAAATCTTGCCCTCCCTAACGCCTGCCCAGAACAGACACCAGACTACCAGGACACAGCAAGTTTGTTTTAGATACCTAACTTTTGGCACTCGTCAGGCAGGGAAGAGATTTGCAAGGTCAATTCTTTAATCCTTAGTGTAGTAATGGGCTATCCTGTGGCAGCAGCATGGCTCCTCTTGGTAACACTTCCATCGTATCCCAAGGAAGTGAACATCCATTAATAGTGCAATTCATATGGAGCCCACGCAAGCACAAACACAGCACTGAAAGGATCTGCCCCATAGTTTTCCAGCAGCTACTCTTCATCCATCCATTCTCTCTCCCACCCTTTTCTTAAAGGGATTTAAGCTTTCCCCTACAACACTAGACATCTGCACAATTGCCACATTAATGCTGCAAGTTTAAGGTACAGTAATGTGCTAGAGGGAAAAGCACAACAGCAGGTCCCCCTTTTTCTGCAGTGTATGTTCCAAGATTTTGTCATGTCCACTACAAACCGCTATACACTAAAGTCACGTTTCATGAGACAAACCAGAATCAACACATGATCTGAGCAATACAGTAGTTCGTTGCTAATGCAGAAGAGACTTCAACATCAAGGTTTTCTGATGGGGGGTGGGGTGGAAAGTAGAGTTTGTTTTGTTTTGTTTTGTTTTTTGAATAGTAGCCTAACCACAACCCTCCAATATGAACTAAAAAGAGAAGGACCACTCCAAGTCTACCACAAATGCTGCTGTTAGCTTCCCTTCCAAATAAAAATATTAGAGCATGAGTAGGGAAATTAAGTTTTTACAATAGACAGTTTTACAGGATGGCATGACTTTTTTTTTTTCTTTTTTAAATCCACTCCTTTAAATGATATGACCCAAACAAACTATTTAATACCTCTGTAAAGACTCCTATAAAAATATTCCCAGGTCAGTACTAAGAAGATGCTGTACAGAAGTACAAAGCGCTAAGCTTTAGCGAGCAGCTATATACACCCAGTAAACCCACGGGCACACTCCCATTGCAATACTCCTTCTGAGAGACTTTCCAGCCTGGCATATGAAGAAGTTACCTGCTCTTTAGAGTACCTGTGTGCCTGCTGGACATTTTTGCCACTTTTATTGGCAGAACTTCCAATTTAGATTAATGTTTTGCAACTGTCACATTGCCTTAGCTTTCCATTCTGACAGTTGAAGAAGGCAGCTAGTAAAATTAGGACAAAACCCCAAGATACTAGTGGTGATAGACAGCAGGGAGGAGGAGAGAACAATCCTTTTGTTCCAAGAAAGGTCCAAAAGGTCTAATAAGATGATTTATCAGGGAAAGCAGGTCACTGCATTGAGGTCATATGCTGTGACAGCATCGCATGCCTCCCTTTCCCCAGTAACACAGTAAACATCTCATTTCACACTATAAATTGCCAAGGGAGGCAAAGAGGGTACCTGTTACCCTGGCATCATATTCAATGAATAGAACATGAAATAAGATATAAAATACAAAATGGTACCATGAGTTTTAGAAGCAATGGAGGTATCAGAGCACTGCATCTCATAGGAGGCTGATCTGGTGGACTCTTTCACAAGATGTAAATCCTTGCTGAGCCTAAACTAATTCCCAGGTTCACTGCATGTAATGCCAGGATGCCATATTGCAAGGGGTCAGCTTAGGTAACCAGAAAGGCTGTCTTCCAGCCCCCTCTCAGAATAACAAATTCCCCTTTACTTGTATGTGGCAAAGGTACATTACACTGATTACCTCAGCCCATCCGCTGAGAACAGTACATGAGTGCACATCGAGAGCAGCTTGAGGGACTGCGTTTGAAAGGGCAGTTTGTGAAACGCTGGGCACACGGCGTGGCACACTTCTCCCCAGACACCTGGGGAAGCCAGCTGCCCTAGAAAGCAGGCTCCAACGCAAACCGCTCACAGCCTCCCACACCAAGACCTCCCCTGCAGGAGGAGCGGTATGTGCGGGGTGGGGGGGGGTTGTTTTGAAGCACTTATTCATCATGCAGATACCAAGCAAAGCCACTAAATCCAGGTGATGTAGTTCATTGATTAGCCAGTGGACATCAGCAGCTTTCAGACACTACCAGCTCAGCCTGGATTTCAACTAGTTCCTTAGACACCAATAGCCTTGCGCAGATGCCCCAACAGCCCTCATACTAAAAACATCCATTTCCCTTTTGATCAGATCTAACACATTAAAATAAACAAAGGCATTACTTTCTCATTAAGCAGAGAGCCTTTGCTACTGACACATCATGGCCCCAAGGTCTGCCACAGCGCACAGAAAGGAGAGCAAAGCAGCTGCCTGTGCCCAGCCACATATCTACCACATCCCAGACACCCACAGCGAAGCAATCCAATGCCTGACCAGACACCCACATCACAAGCCCTACCCAATGCCCTCAGAAGCCAACAGCAGCTGAATCAAACCCCGAGAGCAGCAGCAGCTGGATCAAAACACCAACCCAGAACTGTTTTATTCCAAGCACGCTACCAGCATACCAAGCAGACTGTCTCCACGCCACAGTTTTGCAAAGTGGCCAGGTGCCCCCAAGGGAGTTTGTGAGAATACTAAGTTGCTTATTTATGAAAAAAATCCCAGCTACCAACTGCTCACACTGAAGCACACCAAAGCTGTGAAAGGCTTCCTTTATCTATTGAGCAAATTGGCAAGTTGGGGAGGAGGGCAGAGAGAAGAGAACAGAGGGGACGACCTAAGCAAAGAGACAATTGCAGGAGGATGCTGCTGAGTTGTCCCTAAGAGCCTGCACAGCATCGCAGACCCAGGTACAGGTGCACCAGACGGAGCATGGACAAGCTGGCTGCCCCAGACACCTCAGGGTGCTGCACCTGGCTGCCAGCAGCCAAAACATGTGCCACTTGCCAGGACCCAACGCTCCACTGACTCATGACTCTCGTGACTGATTTGAGAAACCTGGGGACACTGCCCAAGTCAGTCTTGCAGCGAAGATGGCCACAGCTGAGCAGACGGTTGATGCCAGAGAGCCCTGTGGCAGGACACCTGCATGGCTCAAGGTAATAGTTTACAGAGTCCCACCTCACAGCAGGCAGTCTGACTTTACAAAAAACCTGCAGCAAAAATAAGCTGTCATGTGGTACACAGTTTTCAGCTCTGCACCTTAAGGGACATGGCTTGGGGCATGAGTCCTGTCCTTCATGTCTGGGCCACAACTAGTGCCCTGAAGGCCTGCCAGGTAGGGGAGGAGAAACACGGACATGGGACTCTTCTTTCCCTGTGGCTCAGCTGAGAAGCACACTACTGGCAGGCAGAGCACAGGCTGCCAAATGCTGCTCTGGTTCTGCAGGCAGACTGCACCAACCCATGCCCACAACCCAGCTACCCCGAGGCAACAGCATTTTGACTGTGTTCACTGTAACTGCCCTGCCGCCAGAGGATGTGATCCTGCCCATTCCCCTCTGCCTACGTCACGACTTTCTTCTACCACCACAAGCATCTGTAAGCCTTAGGCACCAGAAGGATAGTTAACAAAATTGTAGAAATTGCATAAGTGGGGTGAGGCAGGAGGTAGATACACACACACACACAATACAGTATCAGTTCCCTCATTTAGATCCCATGCAACCAGATAAGGTTTCTTTGGGAGGGCTGGGGAGAACCAAATGGTTGGCAGAATACTTTTTTGCAGCAGCATCAGTTGAAGAAGTGATGTGAAACTATAATCAAACATTTATGTAACTGAGGCGTGGATTACACGTATTTTGAGGTTCGTAAGTAATCCAGCAGAGCTGCCCGCACCTAAGTCTATTTGCATAAGCTTCTCTGTTGTGCTGTTGTCTCAGAAAACACTTAGCAAGCGTTGATAAAAAAAAAAAAACCTCAAGCAACAAAACCAAAAACCAAACCAAAGCAAAGAGAACTCTTACACCAGCATTTCATCTCAAAAAGGAATTACAGCACAAGACAAAATTCAGTTTTGCTCCTCTCCTCTCTTTCTCCCCTTGCACTCACTGGGATATGTTAGATAACAGGTAACATTAGCTCTTGAGTTAGCAGTTGTTCTTTGCAGAATAGAGAAAAAAGTATTAATGAGGGATCCTTGGCCTCCTCTACAAGTTTCCACACACTTTAAGTTATATTTAGAATTTAAGGAGTTTTGAACAACTCTGGCGGGGCTGGAGGGATGCAGAGGTTTTGTACGTGTTTTTTTCTTTTTTTAATATGAACATTTTTAAAAATGTAAGTGAAACAGGCACTTAGCACACACCAAGAAGGGCTGAAAGACCAGGCTCCCACAGCCCTGGACTACAAGGCACCCACTGGCCTCCAAAGACTCCTCTAGCTTGTGCCCTGCTCCTAAAGCATCTACAGATTTTACAGCAGCCAGCACACACAATATCCTGGATTACCACCTTCAGTCCCTGGGACTGGTGCATCTGCAGCAGTGACATACACTATGCCTACAAACAATCTAAGCCCCCCACCCCCTGCTCCTCCCAAACAAACAAATAAAAAAAACCCCCACAGATGCACAAACTCTCAAGTGTAACAAAAAAAGAAGTGAATAAACGTCCACTTGACTATGCATCATAAAAAGCCAAAGTCTTCAGACAGCTTACAAATACTCCTGAGGAATTCTCCCTGAATTCTATTAATAGTTATGAAATAACTAAGTTTTTTTTTTTTTAATGAAAGCTAAGAAATGCAACTTTAATTCCAAAGAATTAACAACAGAAAGTGTCCAAATCTTCTACTGACAGCAAAACCTTGGTGCAGTAAGGGGTCTCTGCATTTAGAAGATGTCTGTTTGCTGCAATGAAAAACAAATACTCAGCTCTTGTTCCAATGGCAGCTGACAAAGCGCTCTCCCAGGAAAGAGGATCACCTCATACTTGACTCCCAGCAGGGGACAGGATTAATGTGGCCAGACTTTGGATGAAGGTTGTCATCTGAGTCAATACAGCAGCTTTTAACTTCTTCTAGGATTTCTCTCACAAGATCTCAGAGCCATTCCAAGAAACTATTGCTGGCTGAATGGGGCTCTCAAGCAGGATGATGCAATCAAGATCTGAGCCATGTTTTAAGCCTGGCCTAAACACAAATTTGAACAGGTTTAGTTAACCTGTTTGCTGAAATAACTAGTTCTGGTCAGTTTGACAGAGGAAGCTGTCATAGCAAGATTTCACTGCTTTTGTCCATGTACTGAACACCTACCCGGATACTTGTCCCACTGCAGCTTGGTATTATTTCAGTGCCAGTCTGCATGCGTGGACCTGAAAAGGCCGCATCGATACTACCCAACAGCAGGCCCTTTACTCAGGGAGGAACATCAGCTCACAGAAACTAGAGTTCAGCCCTCCTCTGCATGGCCCCCCTTCACAGCAGAGCCAACACCCCCTGTTCCACCCCGGTTAGCTTTGCCCAAGGAAAAGCAGCTTCATTTTAAAGCCAATGCTTGGTGACCTTACAAACACAGTCTACAGTTCTCCAAACTAAGCATCCTCAAATCCATCCCCCAAAAGGCTGCCACTGACTCTTCACAGAGACTTAGGGAATACAAATCAGAGTCAGCAGCCTTCACACAGCAACTAGGGTCCTTTGTGACAAAGACCTATTGTGCTGTCAGCCAGAACAGTTCTCCTCAAAGTTTCAGCCTATGTCTCCCCTCGAGCTAAACTGCATAAGGTGAAGTTAAGAACAGCAGTCTATTTAAAGGGGTGAATTTTTGAAGGGGGATCAAGTTATAACTTGAAATATTGCCCTCAGTTTTGTAGCAAAGAATTTTCTTTACTGCCATCTAACTCCCTCTTAACTTTTTCCTTTTCCTTCAGGGTAAGGTCAAGAATTAGCTTCCAGTCTTCTTAGACATATGATTTGGGTTGTGCTCTATGATAACTGTGAGTTTACAATTTCTTGCACACTTAAACTAAGACCCCTCCATTCCACAAATGGCACACAGTTCACTCCTTTGCAGAATATTTTTATTTCATCATTCACCACAAGAAATGGATGTTGAAGGCTGAGGAGGTGGATTTTTTTGCAGCATTTTATCTTAATGGCTACAAAATTCGTTCAGCAGCTTAGAGAGACCATCTGTCTTTGTGGGTGGTACACATCAGCAATTTGGAGGGTACAGACAGCAGGGGGGAAAAAAATGACATGACAAACCCCTTCAGTACAGAATAGGCTGGAGTGCATGCTTTTCTTGTATTTCTGGGCACTGCTGATTTTGCAAGAGCAAACCAAAAAGAAGGAAAACCTTTACAGACAAAACCAATGGCATTTCCTCCACACCATCTCTTTCATGACAAAGCTTAGCAGCTCCCTGTCAGAGAACAAGTAACACTGTGCTAGCCAGGGGGATTAATAATTGACTGCAGGCCCTTCACTTACAAGTACACTTGTAAACTTTTAAAGTATTAAGTATTCCAAAAATGTGAGACTGCTTCAGGGTAAAACAATCACCCTGTGCTACCAGTCATTGCTGCTTGGTACAGCTACTGGAGCAGAATGCAACTGTTAGCTGGGCTGTGATCTAGCGTGCTCAGCTCCATGCTCCTCTTGTAGAAAAAGACAGCAAAGGTTGTGGGGGGTGATGTGCGGTGACTGGCAGGAGGGATTGTAAATGCACCCTGGTCCTCTGGAAAGCAAAGTCTATGAGCCTCTATCAGTTCAGGTTTATATTATTTTATTGACACATCTGGTTTTATTGAACCTCACAGAAGGTTCCCTACCCATAGTGGGGAGATACATGTAAGAGCAAGCAACATAACCAAGATCAAACAGAGGGGAAAGAGGCAGGAAAAGGACCTTGGAGACTAAGTCCCTGAGCTCTGTCACCCCTAGCAAAATGAAGAGAAGCTCTAAGTGTAAAGCCATGTATAAAACTTTCTGAAGTGTGCACACAGAAAAGAAAAAGGCTAGGAAAGCATGCTCCTTTCAGAAGGACAGAGCCCTCCCAGGCTTTAGAGACAGACTTCACCACACCACATGCAGCCACATACTGATGGTCCATCCTAGACTCTTTCACCTCCCCCCTGTAATGAGAGACATCTGGCACTCCTGGACTCTGCTCTTCACTACTGTCACCACCAAGCACCATTTTAAGGAGGTGTTGCTCTGGCCCAAGCAAGAAACCCTTGTTAGTCTTTTACTGATGACATATCCCATGCACCATCAAACAGACCCTCATTCAGGCACTGTTCCCATAACTCATCTTGAAGGAGCCTGTTCCCTGCTCTGCAAGAAATAGTACAAGGTTTTTCAGAAATTGCTGGAAAATTCACATATGTGATTCCACTGGTATCGTCATGGCAAGAGCAACCAGGCAAACTGCTCTCCTCTGTGGCACCAATCTCCTGGAGGTAAGGCAGCAGACAAAGGGGGAAGGGGAAAGGCACAGCTCATGACTAAGAAGGACTAAGAACGAGGCTGGAAGTTTTTTCCCCATGAAATCATTAATAGTTCAGCTCCAAGCCAGAGCTTCCCTCAGCTCACTACTCCATGGTATGTGGTGTTTGAATGGTCTAATGCTCAACCGTCCATGCCGCACAACTGTGGACAGCGAGTTCTGCAAGCTCAAAGTATAGGTGCACAGAGAAGGGGCCCAGCCTTGGATAATATCAGTTGCTAAAAGGTCATTCTAAACACCCAGTGATGTGAACTGTGTGAGCTGTCGCTGAGAAGACATCTGCTTGGAGGTCACAAGTCTGACACCTATGAGTTAGTGCTAAGAAGCTGCTCTGGAGCAGAGAGCTCAGTTTCTTCAGGAGCTTCACAACTGCAGATGCACTTAACAACGATTTAGCTGGCCATTCAAAACTTCTTGGGAGGAAAGCATGTTTAATGGTGGCACTCATCAGGTTTCATGAAGAGGGGGAAGGACATGCATGCGCTCCCCGCTGCCTCATGCAAGCAATGTAACAGGCTTCAGGACTGAAAAATGCATTTGGGAACAAGGCTAGTTTCACATAGACTAGAGGCTTTAGTGACAGAACTGCTGTGCATAGTAGTTAGTTTATGGAACATGCTGTTCTAGGAAGTTCATATAATCAAGGCAGTAGGACAGATAAGATGTTTTGCTACAGAACATGGTAAAATCCACCAGCTCAATCTCTTTCATCACAGTGTTTATCACTGTGGAAGATGGTGAGGGTTGAAGAAACTGCATGGAGAAAGGAGGGTCAAGGCAATTCTTCTAGCCCCTGGGAGCAAAGTCCAAGCAAACTGTATGCATATTGCAGAGGGTAGGAGTGCACGAGCCCAGAGTGCCAGGTACAGCATTGCACCAATGTATGCCAATGGTCCTAATGCTCCACTGCCCATGCCACACAGCTGTGGACAGGAAGTTCTGTAAGCTCAAGAATGGGAGCATGCAGAGTTCTGCAGTCCCACTGCAGTCCCACCTCTGACCACCTGATGGACATCGTGCATGTTCTCTCACCAGAATGTAGCATGATTACAGCAGCTCCCACCCCAGGCAAGAGATCCAGTTTACTAAACCAGTGGTTATGCTGATATATTTCACCATGCTAGAGAACAGGAGCAAAGCTGTCTGTACATACCATGGAAGCTTTCCTTTTTGTGGAGTACGGAGATTTTACAACAGCACAATCTAGAGAGAAGTGTGGACACAAGTCTAGGCAACAGTTCTCTGTGCAGCTCAAATATTGCACCATGTGTTCTTGCTAATTAGAAAAATGTCACCCTCAGTAGGGGAGGCATATTTGAGCAACACCTAGCTGCTTCAAAATCAGATACCCAACTCTGGGAAAGGCTTACAAATGCAAGCTATGGTATGAAAAAGCTCCTTCCCAGTCTTTAGCCCTGTGTTCACTCCTGTTACCTTCCCCACCCTTACTAGGTAACATGGCTCCAGTGGCACCAAGGGACACACATAGAAGAGCTTATCAAATTAGGTCAGTAAATACTGACAGCCTAGAGATCAGTTTTACAAGTGACAGGTTCAATAGATAGAAGACTGCTAACCCTAAGGAGCTGGATCAGCAGAGACATCAGCTTCCACTGCACAATTCTGTTACAACTCCTGGTCTGTATGAGAGGTATATGTGTGACCATCACCTGCAGGCCAAGCACCTCATAAAGAGGCAGCAGAGTAGCTGTTTCAGTTCGGCTGGGTGACGGGCTCCCCTTCTGGTAAATCTGTTTGTGCATTTGCTCCACTGGTGCATCTACTCTCCATGTTTGTGAGCACGTACATGCTACAAGATTCTCATTGAGATACAGACAACTGCTCTAGAGGGTACAGGCCCTGCAGAGCCATATGCCAGTTTTGAGGAAGCACCTGTTCCCTTCTTGGGTTTTTAAACCACAATTCAGCAAATGTCCATCCAAATGCAGACATCTCACAGAGGGACAGGCAATGCTCTAACAGACTTTTTTCATATGCAGCTACTATTTCTGAGTGCAAAGCTTCTCTTATTTAGATCAGCTTCCGGCCAGCTTGTTCATAAAGGTAAACCTATGCCAGGGAGAATGGAAAAACAGACTGGATCCCTCAGTGCTTCATACAGCCCAATACACAAATGAACAGTCATGATTGTGCACCTCACATCCCCACTTCAGAGAAAAAGGTAGGAGAAAGACCCACTAATAGATATCCTTAACCTCAGAAAACCAAGACTATACTGGGCCCAAGCACTCAAGTCTACGGATACAGGTCAGTAATTACCACGTGCATTTGAAGCCATTCATTTTCCTGAGCTGTCTAGACTAGCAGTGCTCTAGGGTATGGATAGACAATTCACTGGAGAAGAAAAAGAATACATTTAACATCCTAATGAAAGGACAGGAGGGTTTCCTCCAGCAGTGTTCTTCCTACATAGTTTCTGAGCCATCCAGAAGGAACTGAACTGTGAAGACACACGCTGCCAATGTCCCTATCCATAGGGCTTGCAAATCCAAGCCTCAGCTCAAACTACCAGTGTCTCAACAGAAAAGTTATCTACGGCCTCTGCCACTACTTTGTCTCCTTTTGTTCTTTCCTCCACAAATCCTGCCAGCATCCCCACCCTACCTCTCTTACATTTTGTCAGGCTTCCCTGTCTTCTATCTACTCTCTTCCCTCCTCTTTACCCATATATATCACCATAAAGTATTCCTCCGTGCAGCAAGTCTTTCTACCAGGAGCAGCCATGCAGTCAGTAAACTGAGATTTGGCATGATCTTCATGGGGACTCCAATTTAATTTTTATCTCCCCCCCATCCTGAATCACTGCCAAAGGGAACACTCATTTATGCAGTCAAGTCTCCCAAAAGAAAAGTTACAGCCAAAGTGCTGGGGGTTGGACCAAGCCAGTCTATTAATAGGTTAATTATAATTATGAATTTGGGGAACTACTCCCAGAAACGCCTACTCTCCTGGACCTAGAACCCTCAGGGGCAGAGTGGAATACCTAACTCAGCACATTCAGCTTCTTTCCTAAACTTGGAGCCAGGGAAGGTGGAAAATCCTGTCCATACTCTGCCTGGCAAAAAGCAGTTTTCCAAAAGGGTGGCTGATTTCTTCCCTTCTCCCTCAAAAAGAGTTTTCTCCTCACACTTATATAGCAGCTCTCTGCACCCCATCAGAAAAAAACCAAAGTTTGAAAGCCTCCAGTTGGATTAAAAGGCTGATGTCAGCAATTTTGCTATGAAAAATCTGGAGCTGGTCTGACAGGCAACACTGAACAAGATGTCCTGAGAGTCTTCTTGCTGCCAGCCTCTGGAACACACTGGGCTTTTGAGGAAGGGGGATTCCATGGAGAGCCAGGGACCAAAACTTTCCGAGATTTGGGAGCTCTAAGAGGACAAAAGGCAAGACCAAGGAAGCTTGGTATTGATTTCGGAAGGCGGTGAGATTTCTATGCCTGTTAAAATACACTTTTTCCTGTGAGGCAGTAGCCAGTAACCTACCCAATACACCTTTAGAAGTACTGGGGTGAAGCAAGCACACACTGTGGTGAATGAAAAGAGCCCACAGGCAGCAACAGGTAGTAGATATACCCCATCATAGTTACAACCATCTCTGCAGCACAGATGCAAGACTGCTTCCTGTCTTCCTGAACAATCCACACCGTCCTTGTTCATCTCCACATTTCTGCTGCCCAACACTTTTCACCAACAGACCTCCTGTTCCAGTTCAGTGCCTCAGCCAGAGGGCCAACCAGACAGAGGCAGGCCTTCCGTGACCCTGGCTGACATTTCATGGACAAGCACGTCAGGCCTTTGTGGAGACTTTGCTAAAATCACACTGCGAAGATGTTCCACATTCATGACTAACATTTTATATAACTTCTGAAGACTCAGGATTATGAGATGAAGGAGACATCACCTTCACTAACTTCTTACAGTGTTTACCATACTAGGGCCAGATCTCATATTAAGACCAGCAGCTCTTAGGATTTACACACAAATAACTCTCCTCCGTTGCTTTTTGGAAAAGTGAGGGAGTGAGAAAATGAACTCTCTCTTAGCTAGAAGACATCTGGCCTCTAATCAAATCTACACAGTTCACCTTTACACTAACAAAGACAAAAAGGCAATCCACGAGCTTGAAAATGTGTCAATACATGTTATACTCATCTGCCAGAAACTAAGGAAAAAGCAGCACTAGTTTACTTCTACTAGACACATTTGATGAGACTCTCCTGTAACACAAGACTCAAGCTCCTACATTCTGTGTGGTTTGGATGCAATATACCAAACAAAATTGCAGTCAGCTTGCCAACAAATGAGAAATTAATAATTTTTCATACATCTCAAATTTCATCCTAAATTTAACAACTCTTTGCTGCCCTCACATCACCCAAAGCACTTCAAATACCTTGCTGCAAGGAGAGTATTTGAGAGAACACTGTTCCTAACACTTGTGCTACAGGTCCTTAGCCCTTGATTCTCCAGAGGTTTAAACAAATTCTTTGCCTCGGATGGTAAGATCACTTACACTGTTAAAGCCCTGTATGTAGATATTCGCAAGAGTAGAAGCTTAATTCTTCTGAACACAAACCTGTGATCTAGTCCCAAGTAGTACCATCAAACTTTCTCAAGCCAAACCTGCACACTGCATTACTTAGGTATGGACACACAGACGGACACACACACAAAATGAACTTTCAGTGCAGTGTGCACTTACATGAAACTGCCCTGGCCACTTCAAGATGCAAAACCCTAGCATAGGGGAACTCTTTGGTAGGCCTCTTCCCATCTTCCTAGTCCAAAAGGCTGCCACTTACTACAGAGGAATTCATGAGCGAAGTCTCATTTTTGGTCTCACTTCACAAGAAAACCAGCAGAGATCAGGTTATTTTTTTAAGCCCTGAAGGTGACCTTTCAATAAGTCAATAAAACTCCCCTCCATTACAGAAAAGGGGCTCTCCTTCACATTTTACAGGGGAGGAAGACACAGCAGAGTCCAGACCTTATTCAAAAGACCATGACTTCTTTCGTTAAGCCAGGGACAACATCCACGAGTCAAATCCCAGACTCGAGCATCAACCACTAAATCTGCTTCAAAGTAATTCCACTGCTAAGCTGATGGTTGCAGGAGACTGTTTCTACATCCACTTAAACTAGCAGACACTAATCTCTCCATCTGCAATAGATATGCATGCCACAGGGATCTGGACAAGATGAGTTGAACAGATGTTTAAGTGCACACATAGTCTGGGAAATCATCCACAGACTTCAACTGCTACCTTCACAGCACACAAGAACTAAGCAGATTTCTAGACAGCTTCATAGGGCACGGGAATTAAGGAGTCTAGCTTAAGCTGTCTTTTCTTGTACCTTTGTTGAAGAAAGCATTAACCCCAGCAGGAAGGATGAAGCTGGCATGCATGAGTCATATGCTTACAGATAATGCACAGCTCTGAAAGGTCTAATCACTTCCAGGTACATCTAACCCAGCAAACTGATCTATACCAATGATAAAAACTGCAGATACTAGCATGCTACACAACCGAACCAGCAGCATCACAGCACTATCAAGAAAAATAAGGTGCCTGCATCTACACGTGCTCCAGCATTCATTAAAAGCAGTATTCCTAAGCACCCAAACTGCTGGGAAATTTTGGCTGCATCAAGGCAACTTGTTCAGAAAGAACAAATGCTATTTCCTCCATGGCAACACAAAACTCGGTCAACTGCTGGCCTCAAGAAGAAGGACAGAGTACTCAGTTACTGAAAGCAGCCTTCAGATCCCACAGTGTAGCTATCCGGCCGAGTCCTTCACAGTAGTCCCTACTTGTCACAGTAGCAGGCTTCAGAGCTCAAACATCTGAGGTGTTTCAACCAGCCACTGATGGCTCACACAGGATCCAACTAATGATGCTGGATCCGACTCAAGGGACCTTCACTCAGTCCCTCACATGATTCTTGGCTGCACAAGGCAGTAAGGTCAAACAGATGTTGTCAACAGCATGTAAGCTGCTGAATGCTTTCTCACACAGGGCTGCTTACTTCCTTCAGCCCCACTGCATGAACACAAGGGACTGGCTTGCTGTCAGCAGCCTCTGAAAAGTGATATAAATGGCTCCACATGGCCTGAAGGGGTGCTCTCAAACTGGCATCTGGCCCACATAGCCTAAGAGCACAGACACCCTCCGCCAGATAATAACGAAGCCTCTTCCCTTTCCTCCAGTGAGGAGACAGGGCAAGAGGCCCAGAGAAGACTTAAAACAAGAGTCTCATCAGGCTTAGCCCAGTGACCAGCCTCAAGTTGTGCTATCAGCTCTTTTCATTTACAGAAATGCACACTAGCTCTCTGAAGCAAGGATGGTCCTTCCCAAGCTCACAGAAAGGAAGAGAGGTTCAATCTGGTAATTTCTGAGGGACTCTGGGATTCCTCTGGGGGAAGATTCAGAGACCAGTGGTATCACTGGAACAAAAGCAGTTGATGCTCGGTGCTATACCATAGCCACGTTTGTCTACACCCCTGGACTTCAAGTGTTTGTACCTACCTCAAGTGTCCCAAGCTGTAATACCGCGATTCTCCATCCGTTGACCGAACTACCTTGACAGCGAACATGGGCTGCAGCTGCCGTAGTTCTAGCAGCACAATGGCCAGGTAGTGAATGAAGAGTAGTGCATCCACCAGAGACACCGCATACTGCACTATTCCTTGGTAGTTGGTGTCCTTTGAGTCCAAAATGCGAACACCATAAAAGAGCCAGTAGGAAAACACAAACAGAAATATGAGGACCAACAAGAGGGCCCGAAACACAAACACCCTGGGTATATCTGCCTTGGGCTGGCGGAAGAACAGAGCCCAGGTCCCAATCAGGAGAATGAGGAGTTTAAATGCCACAGAGATGAACAGTCCCTCACAGACAGTACCACATGGCTCCAGATCATCCCGCCACAGGATCTGGGGTAACAGAATGAAGGCGATGGGGGTGAGGAAGACAAGGAGTCCGAGAACAGCCGCCACAGTTAAGCCCAGGTAACGTTTGCAGTCCAACCCAACGCTGTCCTCCAGATCTTTACTGATCCTGGCAATGTCCTCCTGGGATATGCTGTGCTCAGAGGTGCCTGTGATTGCTGTTGTGGTCTCACCCCAGTTGTCATCCTGACAGAGGAAGAGAGAAACAAAACACAAAAGTGAAACAGTCAAGTGGTTTGTTCCAGGTCTTACATTGTAGCAATCTCTTTCCAGCCAAGAAAAATGAAACAGACTTAAGTCTCAGGAGAGAAAAACAAACAAAGAAAAAAAAAAAAAAAAAAGCAAGGCAAAGCAAAAGTACTACCTTCAACATCAAGCCTGAAAATTAATAAAGATTTAGAAACAGCAGCAGCTTGCCTAAACCAGTGACTATAAACTTTAGGTGCTGCTTACAAGGTGCAACTGCAGAGCAGGTAGTTCAGCTTTCTGTGCCATTCACTGCACCTCAGAGGTTAACAAGTAATATCACATAACTCTTGGAAACTGCAGTAATCATCAGTTCCCATGTGCAGGGCAAGGGCTAGCACTCTTCCAGCCCACAAATTCCATGGTGCAAGTGCACCACAGAATCACCTGGAAGGGAAACTTTCATTGCAGTGTTTCAAGACAATCATAATCATTACACAATCAAAAACATGTCCACACATTATTTTTCCATCAGTACAGAAGCAACCATAGTTTCAGCAAGTTCCTCCACTTTTTTCTTTTTCTCTCCTATATTGGAACAGCTCACACAATAGCTGACAGTCTAATAAAAGTTTAGTTAAACCAACAATTCACAGGTAGTCAGAGATGATGTTTACAGGTATAAGGCTTTAAATTTAGGGGATCTAGACTACCAAGTAACTGGTATTAGAGTCTAGGACATTGTCAGAAGCCATTCAGCCTCAAAGAAGCCTACCTGAAATACAGTTGCCATGTAGTCAAGCTTCAGATTATAGTAAATTCTCCAAAAGTCAGATTTCTACCCTAGCAGACTTCAGAGGACATCTGCAAGCTAGTACTCCCAACCCATTATGCCTCTAATTGCTTCTCCCTGGTGCTGGCATGGCCAGGGACTTAGGTTGACATGTACGGATTTGACTCACCACTGCTGTTTAAGTGACTCACACATGTGAAGACTCCTGACACTTCACACAAGTACACACTGAACAGCAGAAATGCTTCTAGATAGCATATGTTTTGTTCTTTGGCACCTTGTGTCTTTGTAGTTGAAACGCTCATTCACAAGTTTTGTTCTTTTGCCCACCCTCCCAAGTGTATCCTTCTGCTGCCCATGTCATTAACAGGATTTCCATTTTCCCCCAGAATTCTGCAACTGCACATGCTGATGCAAGCATGTTGTTTTAAAGAAACAGGTATTATTTTTAACATGAGACATGATACCTACAGAAATAAGCATGCTGCAGAACTGCATGACTGTGGAGCCTCTGGCTTATCAGAGCACCTTTAAACCATTATTCACTTCTTTTAAAGAGTTACAGAAAAACATCTTCAAGAAACCTTGGGAGAGGAGTGGACAGAGACAGCATGACTACACTGAACAACTCCAGGAATTTAACTTCTAACGCACTCCAAGACATGAATACCTCTCTGCCTAGAGCAGTAGGGCTTTGAGACAGAGAGACCACAAACAGTCAGCATCTTGAATTAATTTGAGTAGGGTTTTTTTTTCCCCTCCTCTTAAAAAAAAAAAAACAAAACAAAACCAAAAACCACACACACACACACACACACTTCTCATCAAAACAGAGGCCCCAGAAGAGATATCTGCATTGTAGTATGTCCTGAAAGGGAGCATAATTATATCACATTTTCCTCTTTGCTGGTGGCTCCAGTAAAGGAATCTAAGCATTTCAAGTATTTTATGCTTACATATGAAATAATTCTGCAGAATTTCTACAATTTTATGGACTGAATAACTGTGCAGAAGAGAGATATATTCACATAAATACCACAGCACTTTAAGGCTAAGCCCAGAGAAGAAACCACGCAGCTCTAGTCTTAGTCTACCTCTTGTAACAGCTCTTCCCATTTTAAGAAGCACAAGCAAAAATTCATGCAGTTACATCGAAACACAAGTCTAAAGCTCCAGCTTTAGACAAAGCTATTGGACCCAATCTAAGGCACCCTGCTCTCTAGGAGACAATTGTGCTCATGCATCAGCTTATTTTTCTTTGACTTTAAATTCACATTGAGGAGGTCATCATGAAAACATGAAGGGCTTATGAATTCACCAGCACCTTTACACCTATTCAAAGTAATAGTTGAGACTCATGAAAACAAACATCACATTACAAAACACCAAAAGGAGGTACATAAATTCAGTCCACCTACCATCACATAAATACTATTACAAGTACTACCATACATACTACCATACACATCTTAGGTGGAAACAGTACAGCTTTTTTTTTTTTTTTTTGGAAAGGGCAGAGCAAGAGCCCAACAACCAAGAATTGAAATTCCAAAAATTCAACCCAGGAGGCGCTGAAACATCCTGCATTCTGCAGTCTGTCTTGCAGCATCAGCCATTCCTTGAAAATGAATATGCACCTTCACATCAATTGCTGGAACACCAGATACAGAGCAGGTACTGGACCTATCCTACACGCAAGCTAAAAACAGTATTTTTCCATTCTTTGTTTGGCCTAGTGTTAATACGCCAGCTTCACTGTGAGGTTTTTCTTTTCATTTGCTCTCCTTCCTAGCTATTTCACATTTGCTTTACACTTCTTGCCTCTCTTCCCTATTGGGATCCCAGCTCCTAATGTTTTACACTATTACCCCTGAGCAAATCCTGTTTAAAAGCAAGTGCATATACAGGTGAATGAGCTGACCCAAATAATGCACAGTGAGATGATGGAAACAGATGTTTCTATAGAGCTTGGCAGATGACACTCTTTGGAGACAGAGCTAGATTAATGCCCCAAGGGTAGTCACACCAGCATTGGTGCTGTCAAAAATAATGCTCGCAGAAATGACATAAAACTGACTGAGACCTTGGCTTTATGCATGAATAAGTATATTTATATCAAAAGCAGAGGTGCAAAAACACTCTTGTTTTACCAGGCTAATTCTAAATGGAACTACAGCACTGGAGGGTACCAATAAATTATGATTGTTCATTACCACCATGCAAGCAACATTTTCTACTCATGTGCTGGTAGCATCAGGCAGTCTGTTCCAGAAACCAAACTCCATGTTCGTTTCTGCTCCCTCTTTACCTGGCCCTCCTCTGTCCGAGAGGCATCGTTCCCAAGCAGCGGTTCTGCAGGCGGTGTCTGGATAGTGACGGACTTCTCCGATCGACTGCCATCTTTGCTTCGTGGTGATTTGTGCCTGTCCCGACTCCTTGTTCCAAACAGAGCAAGAGGAGAAGAAAGTTACCAGAAAGACAGTCTCTGGAGCAGGGCCTCGAACCTGCAACATCTGCATTTATGGCAAGTACTCTAACATTAGGTTATAGTCATGCTTGCCCGATCTCTTAATAATGATTCAATTTGTGATAAAACAAGCTTCAGAAGAGACAGAAAGAGACCTTGCCCAGAGCAGACTACAGCCTGGTGGGTGGGATAGTCTAACCCCTCAGCTATTGCAAAGGGAATGGCAGTAACTTGCCACCACCTCAGCTTCTCTTAAAATGGTTTCTGACAGCGCTGCACTTGAAAGAAAAGGTTGCATTCTCTCAAGAGCTAGCCACTCCATTTGAAATTAACTATTCTACACAATTCACTACCTGCAACAAAGTTTCTCGCAGAGACACATATAGTTAACACAAAGAATTAATCAAGACAGCCCTAGTTCCTGCAAGGTGAAGTCTTGCCAGCTAGGACTCTAACACTGCAAGACAACTGGTGAAGTTTACTTCCACTGGTTAATATCCCCCCACCAACCTCTTACAGAGAGAGAGCATCAAGGGTACCGGACACACAGGGTGCTACTTACTTCTGCCTTACCCTTTAAAACCTTATGGCTTCTATTCCAAAGATGCCTCAGGACAAGTTAAGCCCCACCACTCCTGGCACCACTAATCTGCTCACCTATGTTTCCTTCCCCCTTCCTACTTGACCAGGAAAGCAGCCTTTGCACCAAATGACAGAGGCTCTAGGATTTTGAATGTTCTTTCAGGAACTTTGAAGGCATCTTTCCACATTGTAGTCTAAACTTCAAAGGGCAATCCATATTGGGGGGGGGGGGGTGGCTTAAGGGAGAAGGAGAAAAGGCAAATGAGACTTTACTCAAGAACTGGACTGCAAGCAAAAAGACTTCTTTTCACAGAAGAGTTCTTTTTCCAACCACACAGGATAATTGCTTCTGAAATGTAAAGTTACCTTGAACCAACTCAGTTCTAAGTTACAAAGACCATAAATAGTACAAGTTTTACATGTAAAGCTAATGATAATAAGGGGGGGGGGGGGAAGAGATAATGTTTCCAAGTAATCAGATGTTTTTTCATGCTACTGAACTATTGCAGCAGTCATGCAGAAAAAGGACTTGCTATTCAAGTTCAGAAAAGCCCAACTTCCAATCCAATTAATCCTGATAAAGGACGTGTTGCAGACTCAAGTACCACTCAAATTCTATTTAAACAATAAAGAGCAGACAGGAGGATGGTGAGGAGAGGAAGGAAGCCTTACTGCTACATGGTAAAGAAACTGCATCAAAAGGGAGAAAGGGACAAATATCACTTCAGGAACTCTGACAGGTCTTCTCCCCAGAGACTCTATTAAGCCCTCTCACTTCAACAATACAGTTAAGTAATCTTTTCCTTCCACCGACTCTTCTCCACTCTTTCCAGCCAAATATGACTCCAGAGTGCACGTAACTGGTTGATTACCACTAAATTAGTAGGATAATTGCTGCCAGTCTCCTCACTGGCTTCCTCATAAAGTCTCTCCACCTGTATCTCCTCCATGTAGCCCCACTGATTTCAACCTGACTTAGAAATTTTTCCACAGGACATATGCTAGCTTAGAGCAGCCAGTAATTTAGAATAAACATTTCCTTACCCTTGTCTGTGGGCTTTTTTGGAGTGACCTGAGTAGTGGGAATACCCTGAATACGTTGATTCTGTATCCATGGTAGCAGACATCAGGACTGCGCAGCAGGGGCACAGACTGTATGTTATTTAAAGGATGAGTTGCTGGTGCTCCCGAGGTGGAGTCCGTGGTAAAAGTGCTTTCCTGGGTACTCTTTGCTTCCCAGTCATCAGTGAGGCCTGGTCCTCAGGGAATGAGTGAGCTTCAGTTACAAGGAACCCAACCAGAGGAGAGGGGAGGGGAGGGAGGGTGCCGTACTCCTCAGCATTGACCTAGGGAAAGACAAGCAGCGATGGAAATGCACTCTACACAAAGTGAAACAGCACTCTTACTGCGGTAATTCCCTCACCCTCTTCACCCCAGCCACACATCAACACTCATCACACTGTCTGTGCCCAAATCACAAGTTCTTCTTGGCCGATACATCTCTTTTGGGTCAGAAATACACAGAGAAACACACACAGTCGTACAGCTTTAAATAAGCTGATAACATACCTCTGTTTTGCAAAACCTAGTCCATTCATCCAAAAATCAGAAACAACATAAGCCACTTGGAAAAGACAGTGATTTGGAGAGGACTCAGCAGTCTAGATATAGACATTCGCTCCCAGAAAGAGTATTGCCTTGACTTCCCCACGCTGTCTTTACACCTGTACAAAGCACATCCCAAATACCACCAGGTTCAGAATCACAGCATTATAGTCTGCTTGGGGAAAGGCGTGGCAGGGATGTGACTATCCCAGAAGAAATGCAGGAACAGATCAGACCACCATGCCTGAACCTGCTTTGTTTTCATAACTGCAAGGTGTGCCCATTTTACAAGCATTAGTTACTATACAATCAATGGCACTATAGGCACCTCCTTTTCTTCGCAGCCTTTACCTCCAAAAGTTAATTTGGGCCTTGAAGAATTGAATTTTATTAAAAATTATATCTATATATACACACATGCACTAATAACACTGAGGAACACTGATTAGAGAACATATCTAGTTTATATGGGCCAACATTTCTTACAAAGTGCCTCCATTTGGAACAGCAGCTACAGTCCTAACTTTAAAGGGCAAAAGAGAAGCAGTTTTGGGGACAGGAACAGGGAGATATCAGAACAATTCCTAATAGTTACATCTCAAAAACTTCGAATCCTGTGGGAGAGAAGAATAGACACCAACTGCTCCCAAGCCCGTATTCTGCATTAGGTGATAATAGAAACAGAGAGGAGGGGATTAAGTCACCAGCTTGGAGGATGAACGCATACTATAAAGGGGTGTAGACAGAGGGGTTGCAGCTATGGATGGTAGTTTTAGAGCAAGGAAAAGGCCACTTGAAATTAAACTAAATCCCTCCATTATTTTCTGCTCACAGCAGCTTTCAAAGCTGTTTGCAATAAAACAGTCAATCACTGCCTTCTGCCTCCCTAAACACAGAAAGGAACAACAAGAGAAATCAGACTTTATACTTGGCCAACTATTCTTTCTAGCCATAACACAAAGATTT
Source organism: Dromaius novaehollandiae (assembly GCF_036370855.1). Taxonomy (NCBI): domain Eukaryota; kingdom Metazoa; phylum Chordata; class Aves; order Casuariiformes; family Dromaiidae; genus Dromaius; species Dromaius novaehollandiae. The sequence continues at coordinate 90,810,631 of NC_088098.1, forward strand.
CTCCTCTAACACCTTCAGAAAAGCCTGTAAGCAAGCAGAAAGTTGAGTACAGCCCTCTGCCACACACAAAACATGCCAAAGAATCATATCCCTTCACCACAGGATTGCCTCGTTCATGGTGCTATCTGTAACAACATTGAGAAGTGGTCCCTTTGCATGAGGAGCTGCAGGTATTTGCCCAGCACTTGGGCTTGCCAAGGCTCTTTGAAAGAAGTAGTAGAGGATGGGACCTTTTGTGTACTGAATTCCCATGTTGTAAGGGCGAAGAATCCCAAGGCTGTAAGGGCGTATCATGCCTCAAAAGAGCTCCTTAAAGGCAGCGCAAAATCTGGGAAGCACAAACAAGGGTGGAACCATAAGGCCTGGTTTGGGGAAGGGGAAGTGAGGATGAATTTAAACTGTATAGGCACAGCAAAACAAAGAGCCAAGGCACAGCACAGTTTGGAATATGTCATCATTAACCTAACATGCACAAAAATCCTCCAGCTTGGTACACCTGATGAAACACTCATTAACTCACTAAGTTCACACTGCCTGTGGCTTATGGCTCCAGCAATACACTTGTACTCAGAAAAGCTGATATTTTTCTCTGCCCTGCTACTGCCCTGCCAGGCAACCTAGGATAAACCCCTTCCTCTGCACCCATCCTTCACTGATAAATGGGGCTAAGCCTCTCCTCCCCACTCCCATAAAGCACTATGGTACTCACACTGGGCATGGCCATGCAAGAGCTCATAAACGTCAGGCACAACAAACCAGGAACACTCTCAGTTATATGAATGGTGTTAACAAGTGTCATGGGCTTAAACTACTGGCTCTTTGAAAACTTCTTAGAGTTGCTTCTTTGAGGGTAGACACTATCTTTACAAACACATACTACCAGATTACAGGAATAGCAAAAACAAAGGGAGCTGTTGGTGTACCTCAGTAAGGGTTACTAATTTTTCCTAGGCTTCTTATACTGAAAGCTGGCATAGATGGCCCACTAGCTAGTATTTCAAAGGACTTTGCCTTCATGCACAATTCTCACAACCTCCAGGGGAGGCTGAATGGGGAAACCAAGGCACAGAGGCATACTACTCACCCAGGATCACATGGCAGTGCTATGGGGGAACCCACGAGAAAAGTGTCAGTTCCCAGCATTTTCCTTTAATTACAGGACAGAATTTCTTCTCAACTCCCAGACAGAAGAATCAGAGTTGAGACACAGATTAGGAGAAGAGCTTCTCGTGCCCCCTGCTATCTCCAGCAACACAGGGTCACATTTCTCTGGAGACAGAGAACACTTCAGCAGGTAGAAACTGCTGTGAAAATACACAAGCTTCCTAGACACGAACCACAAAGTTAGCAGTTCCCATTTTATGGCAGGGTAAAGCAAGGCAGTGAGGGGTACCAGGCACAGAAGTCAGGCTCATGGCAAGGCGAACACCAGAACAGGGGGCAGGCTGGATCATGCCAACTCTCCTTTTCTGTGTAAACAAGATCAATAGCCTTGACACAGCTCTGAAAAGTCAACAAGAGAATCCCCAGAAAACGTTAAGGCTCCTGGATTGTGGTCAAAAAGCAATATATTGAACACAGAAACTCTGCAACACCTCCTGGCCCCTGCTGCAGGGCACACTGATGGTTATACAGAGCTTCCTGCTGAGGCAGCTACAGGCCCACTGAGAACAGAAATATATCTGCCTGACAAGAACTGGAAAAAGGAGAAGACCACTGGCTTTGTCTGGTGCTCAGCTAAGGCTGATCTTCAAGGCTTCCTAGATTTGACCAGCAAAGTTTAGCATGGGCAACTAGTTAAACACCACTCTCAACCTGAGCAAGACGAAATGAGAAAACCAAGGAGAGAGGAGCACAGCCTGCAGAGAGAGTGGTCCAACCATGCACTTCTCATAGCCAAACCAAGTAGGTTAACTATCTCCTGTCTATGTTATGGCAGAAAGGAGACTAGCCTTACCCCAGAAAATTTTTCTGAACCGCTGAGGAAGAGGTAGGGAGGAGACCAAAAGAAAAACAACAGCCCAGACAGTCTCTTATTTGGAGCCCTTTTGATGTGAGAAACAGAAACCAATCTTGGACAGGCCACCACCCCAGTAGATCCCACTCCTAGAGCCTGAACAAAGCTACAGTAGGCAAGTTGACAAGTGCAACCTACCTAGCACAACTAGATCCAAACTAAGTTCAATTTTTAAACCCTCCACTGCAGAATTACTAGTCATCACCATCGTTATTCTACCCCCTCTGGATCAGGACAACTATTCTGCACTAAGCAGCAGCCCATCATTTAGGGCCTCATCCCTTCACAAACAAGCAACAATTGAGAGTCTGATTTAATTAGTTCAAATGCTTTCACAAAGGATCATTACATCTCACAGGACTCTCACTGAAGACATGGTCTGTTTGCAGAGCTTTTGGCCCTTTGTGAAAGGCGGCTCCTCTGGCCTGAGGGTACAGTTACACTATACCTCGGCTTTGACAGGAAAGCCAGTGTAAGTAACTTCCACCTCCACATCATGGTTCACCACTCAGTTGTGTCAACGCAATTCTCAGAGAGCAAACAGCACCACTGAAAAAAATCCCTATTCTCCCCCTTGCTGTGCTTTTGTCTTGGATCCTTTCCGTGACCTAGTTCACGGCACAGCCCCAAACAACACAACCAACGCCATGATGAATAGCAGCACAAGCAAACAGCTAGAGGGCAGACAGGAATTCCTCCTCCATTCAAACCAGCCTGTTGTGCAACTACACACTGAGCACTGGGCTCCCAGTAGGGCTGGGACTCTCATTTTGCCTTTCCCTTGCTCACAGATGACAGAAGCACACTTCATCTTACTTTGAACTACAAGATGGGGAACAATGCTAAGGATGCCTAAAAGGAAGATTTGGGACCCTGTTCTGGCAAGAAGGGTGGCTACATCCTGCATGGCAGTGAAAAAATGTAGTTGCCCCTCCCCGAGTGCAGTAGTGATTGCAGTAATTGCAGTTTCTACACAGCTATGCAACTCATTGCAACTCCCTCTTTTCACATAAAAAGATTCATAAATGTAAAAAAAAAAAAAAAAAAAAAAAAAAAAGTTCTTTTCAATTGCTATTTTCCATGCTTGCGGCCCAATCCCATTTCTAATGAAGTCAGCTTTGTGATAGTCTTCAAGGGAGCACAATTTGGCTCCTAGCCCAAGGGAAATTTGAAAGAACGTTACATCTTTAAATCAAAGAAGGCAAACGTAAACAAGAACACCCTATATCCCAATGGATTTTCCCTTGTGAAGTTGAGGCAAATAACTCCACAGCAGCTCAACTTTGAAATCCTTATCAGTATAGTTTCAATCTTACCCAATTTAGAACTTGCAATGAATTAGAGTTAATTTACCAATTGGCTCATGAAATTACATATATTTGAAAATGCCATCTGGAGCACAAACAGCCACCAGTGTCTGCAAGTATGTGCACACATTTAGTTCAGTACACTCTTGGCTTCACTTGTTAAACAGCACCAGCTGTCTATAGGATAATGTAAGCCCATTAGCTATCACGCTGAAGAATTTTTCTTCATTTAGTGAGGTGAAGAGCTTTGCAAATTAAACATGCAGAACCCCAAGAGCTATGCTAAGGGACAGCACTAGGCTTCAAGGCTAAATAATATGAAAGAGAAACTGTAAGGCAGTTGAGAAATATTCAACTGTAGCATTAACTCTGCTACATGGTACAGCTGTAGCATATTCCTATTATTCACTTCAGAAAAATGAGAGGTTACATAACCTACTATATTCAACTGTATAGAAAGATCTATGAGCAATACAGCAGGAACTTTTCGCTTTTGAATTTCCTGAGTAGGCCCCAATCTAACAATCTGATCTGTAGGCACCTAAGTTCACCCATGTTTATCTACTTGCAGAGCCAAGGGCTTCAGTTTCAACTACCAACATGCTTTTGGAATCATTTTTTCCAAAAGCTTTTTATTTTTCCATATCATTAAATAAGGCATATTTTGGCCTTGAAATATATAAACTAAAATTTTCACTTTTTAATGATAGATTTTAATTTGCAAGCCCCTCATCCTAAAAAAAAAAATGTTCAGTAATCAGCAAATTCAAGCCCTATAGCAAGAGGTTCTCTTTTCTGTATTGCTTCTCACAGGTCTCTTAGAAACAGCCCATGGACTCCCAGGAATTTGCATCCCTCAGGCTGGAAAACATAAGTCCATGACATGGATATTTCAAAAAGATAAGCCACTGTATTTGTTGAAGCAATCCACTCATATGCTTAATTAGAATATGCAATAACACTGTTCTGAAAATGTAGTGAGGCTATGCTATTTGACAACAAAGAAAAGGCCTGAACAAAATCAATACTCAAGCGAATAGTGTTTCCCAGCAGTAAGTCCCAGCGTCTTGCCTCTGTTACATAGCTGACCCATGGCTTGGGAAGTTCTCTGCACAGGATCCACCAACCCACTACTTCCCCAGTGGATGTCCTTCGCCTATTCCAAGAACCACATCTACACCGTCCAAATCTTGGAAAGCCTACCCAGCATTCACGTCAGTCTTGCAAACTATACCTTAATTACCAATCTGGTAGACTAGTGAAAACTCGTACTTCCTCATCTGTGTATCTCCTGAGTTGTTGGACCTTCGAGCATACCTCTGATCTTTGTGATGCAGTCTCATGTGCTCTAGTACACACTAACACAGCTGTCAATACCAACACTTAAAGCCCTGCAGCCCCACAGAAACAAACTGAGGCAAGATCTGTCTTGGAGCTGTTCCTCCAAACGCTGCTTGTCCAAGCAAACAGTACTCATATCTTATTTTCAAAGTTTAGTTGTAGCCATAGCAGTCAAATATTGAGAGAACATTAAAGGCTATAAATTACAGAGGGTTTATCTACTGACTGTGTACTCCCTCCTTTAGAGCACTCCATGTCTTCTACAGTCCCTATTTGGATTTTAAAAACAAAAGAAAAAACCCCCACAGGTCTAGAGGCCCTGACCAAACACCAGTACACAACAGAGCTGGATTCCACAACACAGCTTCCTTCTAACCTCATCCTTGCGATCAACCCTTTATAAAGCCAGTGCCATTCTGACTCTGCAAGGAGGAAGGGTGGGAGTGCTGACCACAGAGGAACTAACTACTTTTTTTTTTGGTGACCTGAACAGCATGGTATTTCTGAAGTAAAAACTAAAAAGAAAGTTTTAAAAAAATTACTGAATAGTTTTGACGAATACTTGTTTTCTCCTTCCACCAAATTCCCCAGCAATAGTACAAGATACAGAGGAGCATGATGCTACTTGTGCCTTGTACAAATGCTGTTTCCCACTGGCAGAACTGGACAGCACAGCTCTCTACTCAGGTCAGTCTCTCAGGTCCCTATCCCTACACAGCAATGGCAACAGGCCCTGCAACAACAAAGCTACATTTCTGATGTTGTTCTTAGCTTTGGTTGTCAGAGGTGTGGGTGGAAAGGAAGGTTACCACAACAACACAACATGCAGTTTTGCTAGAACTGGCAGAGTCATGCTGGAAGCATTTCTGCAGTACAGTATCCTACTCTCTCCATTATGGTAAAGCCTCCCTAGGTGCACATATTCGTAACACACCAAGGTCTACCAAGAATACTGCCAATACTAACCAAAAGCAACACGTCACTAGCAGCTACAAGGGGCTTTATATTAAAATAACTACCACCAAGCACAGCTCAAGTATCCGCTTTCCTTTCAAAGCCGCTGGCCAACGACCACAGGCCGTTAGCTACTCGCCTGGGTGGTTTGACACAGGCTGGAAATCCTTCCAAAATTTCAGCTCATAAGGAACATTTTTTAAGTGAGGCTTTCTGTAAGACTCTATTCACCATTTATTTTTCAAAATTAACAAGCAAAATGATGACTAAGCCAATACAAGTCCCAGAGTTACAGCCAGCTTTATAGCCAAACCCCAGAGGGGGAAAGAGAGCCAAGCACATTCAAAATGAAGTTCCTCAAAGACTACGCAGCTTCAGCAATGGTGAAGCAACTTAAGGGAGTTTCTCTCTTTGCCTCAATGTGAGTATGCTCTAGTGATGGGCTCACAGGCAACAATATCATGGAACACACTCTGCAACATCCTAATTTCCTCTTCCAGCCAGCATCACTTAACTTCTTAACTCTTTATAGCTGCAAGGACCTTGTGGGCAACAGACTGTCGACAAACCTGGGTCCAAAGAAACAATGCTCCAACTAGTCATAGAACTGCTAAGTCTGCCTCGATAGACTAAAAACCTGTCATCAAGTCATTTAAGCTTCCACAGACCCTGCAGTCAAAGAACTCAGCCTTTGGCACAAGAAAGTTAACTTACACCCTCAGCAATCTTTTAAATAAGAAAACAAATGTTGTTTCACAGTGGCCATCCAAAGTTTGCCGTTACTGAAATTGAACAGCTAATGCAATAGCTTTGCCCTCTATTGGGCACACTCAGAAATGTTCAGCTGTGCATCCCAGGCCAATATTTCTAAGATACAGAAAGGAGGATCTCCTTACAGCTACTGTGCTGCAGCCTGTGTTTTTGGAGCAGACATATCTCCAGCCATGTGAGGTTCCACATACTGTAACTTGCGGAACAGAACCAACCACTCAGTCCTGCAAGCCCATGATTTCGGCTGTCACTCCAACTGACCAAATCAGGTTCTAACCAGAGAAACATAATTCTGTGTTGTGTCCCCATCCCCCCCATCACGCCCCTAGCCGCCCAGATGGATGAGCTGAAACACAAAGCAGCTTGTTTTATATGATTTGGCCAACGATGCATTGGCAGAGTCTTCAAAACACTCTGATTTCACTCATGCTGGCTTGTTAGTTGTGCACCATTTCTTTCAAACACAAGGCTTGGAAAAGAAACTGCTGCCCACTGTGAGGGACTAAACCTACAGCTCTCTCCTGAATTAAAAGGCTTTGTTCGTAAGAACTTTAACTCTTCTTCGTTGCAACGCGAGAAGCATCAAAGCCAGGACCCTACGACGAAGCAGCTTCGCTCCCCGCAGCGAAGGGCGCGCGTGGCTCCACGGCCGAGACTAGTCCCGCCGCCGCCAGTGCCCGGGCGGGCGGCGTCCCGGATGCCCCCCAGACCTGCCCCGCTCCCGCCGCAGCCAAGGGACGGGAATCGGCTCCCCGGCACCTCCGGGAAACTCCGGGCAGAGGGAGCCCTCGCCGCAGCCGGCACCACTGCCCCGCCGGCTTTCGGCCGCAGCCCCCGGGCTCCCAGCAGGCAGCCGTGGGCGCAGGCGGCCGCTCCGCCCGCCCGGCGCCGCTCGGCTCGCAGTCTGCGGCCACAGAGGAAGCTCCGGCCGGCTCCCAGCCGCATCCCGCGCACGCCGCCGCCCCGGGGTCGGGGGCTGCAGGGGCCCGGCGGGACATGGGTGTCGGCCCGGGGGACCCCCTCCCTCCGATGCGGGAAGGCCGAGAAGGCAGCTTCGCCGCCTCCCCCACTTCGGGCTGCAGCCTCCCCTGCTCCCGCCGGCCGGGGAGAGCAGCCCGCTGCGGCCCCGGCAGGGAACGGTTCCCCAGGGAAGCGGCAGCCCCAACCCGGCAGGGCGGCGGCGGGTCCCAGCGGCAGAAGGCACGGCAGCGCCGCAGCCCCCCGCTCCGCTGCGGACCGGACCCCGCACCGAGCGAGAGACAGACCGACCGACCGACCTACCTCCCTCCCGCAGCTGCCCCATGCCGCTCTCGGCACCGACCCGCCGCCACCGCCTTCCCCCGGCGGCGACCGCAGCCGCTGGTGCCGCCGCTTTCCGCTTCCTGTGCCCGGCACCGCCCCGCCCCGCACCCCCGTCCCTCTCCCGGCTACGGCCGCCCCGGCCCCAGCCCCAGCCCCAGCCCCGGCGCGCAGCGGCTCTGGCGGCGGCGGGCGTCCCGCGCCCTGCCCCGGCGGAGCCGCCGTCCGCAGCAGCCACCGCGCTCCCCACACGGGGATCCCCCCCGAGAGCCCCGCACAGCCCCTCTGCGACCCCAACTGCCCTTTGCGAGGCCGGGCCCCGGGCCCCATAACCTGCCACTTCTGGCACCCCAGCCCTACCATCCACACACCAGACCCGGTCCCCAGCATCTCCCACCTGCACCCCCGCCGTTGCTCAGCTCCCCTGCACGAACCATCCGCACACCAGACCCGGTCCCCAGCATCTCCCACCTGCACTCCCGCCGTTGCTCAGCTCACCTGCACGAAGGCTGAACCGCACCTCGTGGGCATCCAGTCCTTGCTGCAGCCATGGCTTATGGGGACTGGGAGCCAGGACCCACTGCTCACACCCTCTTATGGGGACTGGGAGCCAGGACCCACTGCTCACACCCTAGAGACTTGACTTCACCCTTTGAACCTCTCACTACAAATTTGCCTCCCTGTCTCAACCTTTAGACAGGCTCCCTCACACTTGCTGCTGCTGCCTCTCTTCCTGAGACCCATCCCTTGGACACCTCCCTGCTCCAGCCCCCCACCTGTTGAGCCCTTCCCACATAGCAATTTTCCTCCACCCAGCCTTGCCCTACTCACCTGTTCTTACAGTTACACTCCCCTCCAGGATGAAGACTAGTCTCTTCAAGGTCTCCCAGCTAGGATGCCCATGTTCCCAGGTTTCTCTCCACCAAGGGTGAATGTATCACTAGGCACAGCAAAATCTAGCCTTCGGGATTGCTTGGTGTCCTCCTCCACCTGTAGCCTGCAGCTGCAGCACACTTTCCCCCCAGCAATGAAAGGTCTGCAATGAAGAAGGACTTCTTGCCCCCCAGAGAGGATGGTCTAGTCTGCCCAAAGCCTCTAACAGGCTTCCCATCTGCCTTGGCACCTAACTCTTTACACCACTTGCTCTAGGCAGCTTGGGAGGAAAAAGGCAGAGTTCTGCATGCCGTGCAAGGCACCTTTCCTGTCTCTGAATGCTGCTCCTTCTCCATTTCACCTTTGGGTTGTCTCACCCTATAAAAATAGTTAAGCCTTCAGGTCATACAATGAACTAGCAGCTGACAATGCATAAAGAAAATGTAGACCACCTACCTCCTAGTCCTGTGCTTTGAATTACTGAAGAACAATCCAGTCTACAAAAGGAACAAATACAGAAGTTACTGAAGTTATTCCTACCACATAGTTTCTGCATTGTATTATTGCAGCTTCTGTGGATTGCATCTTTAATTTTTCCCCTTCAACTTCCCCTCACTCCCCTTTTCCAAAATAATGTCATGATTTTATTTGTAGTGCTTGTCCTCTACTCAAGTTCTGTACAATGTAGAACAACTTTACAATGAAACACAATCAGGAATTAGAAGAAATGTTTCCATATCCCTCTGATTTGGTAGGTGAATTTCCTCCTGTATTGCATGGTGTACATGCTTACCCAACCCCGTGACTGACTGGAAAAGGCCTATTTCAAATGATAGACTCCATCTTGTATTATGCATCAACATGTGTCTAAACTTGCCCAAGGCCTGAGTACTCTGCTGCATTCCAGACAGTTGCCCTGCCCTGGAAAGTGCTTGACATCTTGCTGAAAGCCTGTCTCTCAGCATCACTGGGTGCTAATGGCTCCCAACTGCTGAATTATCACAACAGGACTTTTTTCCTCCTTGCTCCGGTGCTCAGAGGTGGGGCAAATGTGACAAAAGGTAACAGGTTGGAGTTAATGCAGGCCACTCACTGTAAGAGAGAGAGCAACTCACTGTAAGAAGCAAGATTTTTACCCATGCAGAGTGGGAGGAGGACAAGGAGGAGATGCTGCCTTGGCCGAAAGGCTGAGGAAACTAAGGAAAAAGAGCTTCAGCAAGGAAAAGGGGATCTTTTCAAAGGTATTTAATTTCTTTTCCTAGATCTTTAATTTCTTTAATTGGAGTTCTCTCAAAGTGACCAAGAAACTCTTCTGCTAAGTTCATATTTCTTGTTCTCCCACTATGCTGTCCCAGCAGCTGCTCAAGAAAATTTTCTGGGTAGACAGAGCCAAGGTAGAGTCCAGAAGCAGCAGGTGTAAATTGGGGCCAGTAAAAGACTGAGGAGATTTAGAGGAGTCCTGAATACTAGTTTCATGGTATAGGGCAGCGGGACTTCTTGCAGTATGCCAAAGAAAGATGATGGCTACAAGATCTAAGCTGAGGGTGTACACAGACCTCAGAGATAAGAAGCATCTAGGCCCTGTCCAGACCTAGGTGGCTTAGAAACCTGTTAGACCCAGCAGTGGGGCCTACTGGTACCTGACTGGGTCAAGCTGTTGCACAGAGTATTGGTAAAGAAGAAACACAGTGAATATGGGCTCAGAGGCAGATGCTGATGTTACAAGACAACCCTGAGAAGCTCAGAAAGAATGTTTGAAGTAGGCAGATTTGGATAACTTCTATCTTAGGCAGAATTTGCTTAGCATAAGTAGCTAAATTTGCTGAAGCCTTAGGCCGCGCTCCCAGTTCGTTAAGAAAAGGCCTCAGAGCTGGTGCAGGCTGGAAAGATAAGGAAGTCTGAGATACTGCTACATGCTTATCTTCAATCATCTGTTTAAACCACTAAGACGAGAGGAAATGTTTGGCATGAGTCAAGCTAGTTGTATGGTAGGGTTGTAATTTAGAAATTTGCAAAGTGCTATGCTCATGAACACTACTGGATAGATAAGATTAGATTTTTTTAATTTTTAGAGTATCCAGAACGTACCTCTCTCAGAATCCCAGGACAATCGTTGAGGTTGGAAGGGCTTCTGGAGATCGTCTAATCCACCCTCCCCACTCAGAGCAGGGTCAACTAGAGCAGGTTGCTCAGGGCCATGTCCAGTCAGCTTCTGAGTATCTCTCCAAGGATGGAGACACCACAACCTCCCTGGGCAACCTGTTCCAATGTTTGACCACTCTCACAGTAAAAATGTTTTTTCTTATGTTTAAATGCAGTTCCCTGTGTTTCAGTTTGTGCCCATTGCCTCTTGACCTTTCACTGAATACCACTGAGAATGGTCTGGCTCTGTCTTCTTTAATCCCTTCCATCAGGTATTCGTGCACATTGATACACATTTATACACATTGATTTCACTCTGAAACATCTCTTCTCGAGGCTAAACAATCCCAGTTCCCTCAGCCTCTCGTCGTATGTCAGATGCTCCAAACCCTTCATCATCTTAGTGGCCCTTCCCTTGACTTGCTCCAGTATGTGCAAGCCAAACAAGTGGAGATCATGTCTGACCCAGACTGCACTCTGTCTTCATGTAATGTGAGACACTTTAACTGTTCAGTTTCTTTCTGTTTTGGTCTTTACCTGTTTTTGCTGGTATAGAGGCTGGGGGAAGTTTTAGGAAGGATCTGTGTGTGATCAAATACATAGACTGGCACTACATTATGGCAGGCTCTTTTTCCCAGAATAAAAGGCAGCAAGGATGCACACACAAAGGAGAAGGATGAAGACATAGGTCACCCATGTTAAGCCATGCTCAACCTTGGTCTGTTTCATAATGTAGCATACAGAAAGGGGATATGATCTCAGATTCTGCATCCCTCTCTGCTGCTCTCTTGCATGAGATACAGAATAAATACATTCGATTTGCTCCCAGTTTGTCTCTCTCTTCCCTTATTTGAAAAAAAATCCTTATTGTGAGAATGGCAATGCTATAGCCATGAGTTAATTGGAAGCAGCAGAGGAAGGCTAGATGCTCTGCACTTACTTCAAGTAAATAAATGAGTAATTTTTTTCTGCTTAAGGTAGCAAAAACTGAAACTTCATCAGGTCTTACAAGAAAGAGCTTCTGGCTTTCCTTTACACTCCTTTGGTTTGTTTTTCTAATAGATATATGACTAACATATTCTGGTTTCATATATCTCCTTGAGAGGACCGTTTCTTTCCTTAACTTTGAAGAAATAGTCAGAAAAATGGTAGGAAGTGCAGGCTGTGCTCAGAACATTATCTTCCTGGTTGAAACACAAGGATTGAGACAATTTTTGTCCTTATCAAATTTTCAAATGGTTCTAGGCATCTTCCCACAGTGGCAGTATCATCTGATCAACACCAAGATGGGCAGATGGTAGAGTCCAGCATGGAAGACACACAGAACCATTCATGCAGAGAATTCAAGATAATACAGAAATCTGCTTTTCTAGAGGAAAAGCTCATGCTGTAATTTTACTAGTCCTGCTACTGCATTATACAGGCTTGTATTTTTCACTGTGAAAAGCATGAGTTGGACAAGAGAGCAGGGAGAGATGGACTTTGGGTCACATTTATGTGGAACACAAGTTATATTGGCTCTATTAGAAGAGGTAGTTTCAGGAATGTGGATATTATCTCTTCTTCTAATAAATCCCATAGTATTTTGAATCAGTGTCTCACATTTTGATTTGCCGATCATAGTTCATGCCCAATCTGCTCTCCAAGCAAACTAGCTAAGTAAACTTTTATGCCCTCCCTTCCAGGATCATCTGTTCTCAATTGGCTTCTCTTTTAGTTTGCTTTCTTTGTACCCCTGGGAGCACTAGATCCATGTCTTTTTTTAAAAGTCTAACTACTCACCCTTCTATTTTTCTACAATTTTTCTTTTTTGTGGGCCAGAGTTTGCCTTGTTTGGAGACACACACATACAGTATTTCTGTTAAAATATTGAGGCTTAAGCTACTGCAGATCATCTCCACCACCTTGGAAATTAGTCTTCCTCTTTCTTCCCCCAAAACCCAATACACAGCACACAATAAGTTGTTTGGTGACAAAAATCACAGATCTATACATGTCTATAAAACTTGATTAGTTTCTCCAGTTTCTTATTGTTTACTGAGCAGGATAAAGAGATCATTATTCTTAAATTATGGACCATAGATTTTCCTCACCTAAAACAGAATTTGTCTAGACAACACCTTGAGAATCAGAGGCAGTGCCTTGTCTCAAATTAGAAACAGAAGCATGAGCTGAGCTAGCAGAATTATGAATGTTATTCTGAATTACTGCTCACTTCTACATGGCATCAGCTGGAGCCTTCAGCATGGGGTGGAGAGGACAGCTTTTTGCCTGAAAGACTGGATGCCCCCTTGCAGGCCTATCAGTCAGAACTGCTTGTTTAGTCGATGTGAACTGTGCATGATCTCTCTGTGACACTGACCTTGATCTAGCAGTATATATCTGAGCTTTAGGTAAATGTACAATGACAGATATACACAAGAAGCCACATTTCAGCTCTTACTCTGCAGAAAATCTTGTTTAGAGGAAGAGGGAAGCCAGAGGGACAGGACTACAAAAGAACTCCTTCCTTCCCTTTTGGAGTGGTTGCTATTTAGAAAGGGAAAATGCGTAGTACTGCACAGCTGAAGAAACAGCATGATGCATTTGTTTTGCATAGCAACTTGCACAGAAGCTTTATGGAATCAGTTATCCAAAATGTATGATTTCTGCCCGAATAAAAAGAAATGGTGATGGGCAGCAAACACTAGAAAAAACTTCACTTGGCTGGGATTCTGCAAAACCCACTTCACTATTCAGTTGAAATCTCTCTTCCATTTCAAAGCAGATGTAGTTAGAAGTTGGACTTCTCTTTGGGTTAAACAGACTTAAATAATACTATTTAAAAAAGAAAAAAAGACTCCATAAGCATTTCCAAAGTAAAGGGAAGACGTTAAGGTAGATTTCATTTGTACAGGCCAAGAGGACTAGAGGGCGAAAAGGGAACACCTCCTGTCTGACTCACCCCCACTTGGAGAGCTGGAGTCTACTGCATGCCATGATCCTTTTTCTTTGTATACCTGCACTTAGAGGATGAAGGACATCAACAAGCAGGTAATCATGATCCCCTCTCCTCCATAACCCCAGTCAGTTTTGGGGGGAGGAGCACAGGACAGAGGCAGAGCGCTGTTTTCTCAAAGAAGGAGAGAGGAGCATGAGGTCTCACATAGGAATGAATACCTGACAACAGAGGTGGTAGACTCAGTACTCAGATCAACTTCATCCTGTTCTGGGGGTCTCAGCCTTGAGACAAATCCTTCCATGACACAGTAGCCAGAGAACCTGTAGCTGGGCTTGGATTTGGCTAGAGGTGTGGGTGAGGCTGAGGAGCAAGACTGCACACTCGGGAACAGCTGGGAATGAAATTTTTTAAATGAGGGCAATAAATGTAAAGGAAAGGAAGAGGCAGAGAAACAGAGCCTTGAGCCTTCAGACTGATATTACATGTTAAGTGTTCAGAGAAGGCCAATATTAGCATTTTAATTCCAGCAAACGGAGTGTTTTTCCATGCTGGAGATCACAGCCCTGATCTCTGAAGGGAGGCTGAAGACCAACATGTGCTTGCTGCAGCTGACTAACAGTGCCATCAGCTGGCCAGCTGGAAGAGTGCCAGTTCATGTAACTGCCAGAAAACAAGGTAATGTGCATGTACCTACCACCTTATGCCCCAGGAAGTCTCTGCAGTCAGGCTTTGATCCCGCAAACCCTTCCCACACACATAAGGGCTATTCCTGTGAGAAGCTGCAACAAAGGTCTCACCCAGAGAGGTGCCAAGCAGCTAAACAGCTCATGTAAGTTTCAGCAGGGTTAAAGGAGATGAGAATTGCTAAGGGTCTTCTGGCAAAGAGTGAAAAGACAGCATCCAACTCAGGAAGACTTCTCCTAGTGTGGAGCACACCAGTCAGTGTGATGACATGTCGGAATTAGGCTTGATATTATTAAGTAACCAGATGGTGCTACAGAGACAGTGTAAGTTCAGCAAATGAGATGTGTGTTGCCAATTAGATATTTAAAGACATACTTTCCATTGCTTGTGGGATAATTTCCTTTTGGAAGCTGAACTTACCAATAAACTAAGCTTGGCAGCTCAGTCTCTCTCCCTTTGGTTGAAACACTTATTAGGAGAGGTATTACTGCCTGGTTGTACCTTATATACTAAAGACAACATTGCCAACATCATAACCCACAGGAAATTTCTGTTGCAACACAGACTAAAGCCAACAGCAAGAATGCTGCATTAGGATTTCTTTGCATTGAATTAATGGTTCATGGTACTTTTCATCCAGCTTTTTGGACAGCAGTAAGGAACTGCTTTTGCCCAAGAGCTGCTACAAACTGTGTAATGAAAAAGCAGTTGTGGGTGGAGCAAAGGTGTCATTTATAAAGTCATCTCAAATACTGGCAGCCTTGCATGCCTTTGCCAAGAATTCTGGTCAGAAGGATACTGCTGGATTGTAAGCACATGATTATGTGTCTAAATTTTATATTTGAACACATGCAACTTAAACGGATTTCTGGGGAGCTCGAACTGTTTATACTATGTGGGTGTCATGCAGTGTCATTAATGCAGTCCTTTCCACAGAGATGTTTATGTGTGCATGTACATAGAGTCCCAAGTAACCACTAAAAAAAGCCATCTGAAAAAAGGCATAATGTGACACAAGATGAAATTTAAAGAGCAGAAAAAAAATGGTCACACAATACTGTATTCTAAGCCCTGGCAATAACTGAATGTAAGGGTAACAACTGACCATCAGTGAAAGTTTAATTTTCCATTTCTAAAACAGATTTAGGGTTGAGCCAACATCCTTGTCCAAACACTCTTTGAACTCTGAAGAAGTCCAATTGCACTTCAAAGCTACTGGCAGTATATAAATGTTTTGAACAATAAAGGCAGAGAGATACAGAGACAAATAATGGCTGTGTACGCCATGTTTCTGAAGTGGATGCATACAGACTGCCTGCATGATGCTGAAAAGATCTTTGACTTTTTGCACATGCTTCTCAATTAAATTGCTGTGTCTTCATGACTTTGAGACTGTCATTGTAGATGAAGATAGTTGTGAAGCAGAGGAAGAGCCTTTATTCCTAGGGAAGTAGTATCTAATAACAAATGTCAAGGAAATGCTGCAGGATGTGAGACAATGTGTCTACTAACAGATTCAAGGAGACAGAATGCCCTGTACACTACTGTCTTTGTTTCAGATTTTCAGTCTCAGAGCATTGCTGACAGTTGCATTATTTAGCAAACGCATGTCTTCCTGGAGAAGTGACAAAACAGAGCCCCCTTGTAGATGTTCATTTCCTTTCCTGGAAGGTGAAAGCAGTGAGCCATTTTGTTGCAAGTCTGTCCCAACACCAACTCCATCATGTTCAGCCAGGGAAGCAGGTTATCACTTGCTTAGAACATTGGAGTATTTTTTTTCACGTGCTCCATTTTGATACTTTCTAAGTCACTTTTGTTATTCTGAAATTTCAGTCATCTCCCCCACCGACTTGACCTGACAGGTAAGTTGATGGCTGTCAACATAAAACTAGCGTGCAGTCCCAACAAACTCTGATAGACATACTGAATCACGCTAAAGTATCATTATCACTTAAGATGCTGAGCTCTCACAGTGTATGGAATACTTGGATGAGAGCAGAATCAGATAAATTTAGTTTTCAGCTGGACTGTCATACTGTGGCAACTGTTCCTTGCCTTTCTTTGCATCCACCAAGATCTTCAGAAGACCATTTCAAAGCTAAATTTTGAACCAAGCAGAACATATTTCAAAAGGATACATAAGAGTGGGAATACCCCGTGCTGACAGATATTTTCGGATGAGCCGCTCAGTACCATACCAGTTGAAACCTTTTGTTGCGTATCCAATACGTGGAAGATGCACACTTGCTGAAAGGGAAGGGAGAGTGCACACTCTTTAGGACATGATACACTTACAGAAAACAATCTGGATAAGGAGTTCAAGCTACCCAGCAAGAACGGAAGAAGTATTTTGGAACACAACATGCCATCTGCCATGGAGACCTTGCTCTTACTTCATTTCAGGAAAAACAGTACAGCAGACATGGAAATTGGTCATCTTCTTTAGGTGGAATCACACATGCAGGCACAGGATTCACTATTCTGCTGCACAACCACTTACCATTCCTTTTCTTAGCTGCTAAATAAATCTTCTTCAGGCCCTTTTCCAAAGCAGGCAGCTTAATGCCAGACAAGTTGTTGGACCGATCCCGGTGCTGAGCTACAATCAAGGCCAACTAAGGAAAGAGAAAAAGAGTCTATCTACAGTGCTAAGAGACAAAATGATAGCTGCTAAAAAACTGCATTATGCAAGTATTTAATAAACTAGAAAAGCTCTCCTCGAAGGTTTAAATGCAACTTAGCCATATTCAGCATTTAGTGTCACTATTACTGGGAAGAACACATAATGTTCATTTCATGAAGCTTCAGAAACATCTGGGCAAAGTAACACAAAAAAACCCTTCTCATTCTCACCAAGTCTTGTCCCCTTCTCCTGGATTTTTTGTCATCAATGGGGAATAACAAGGTTCCTCCTAACTTCAAATCTGTCCAGAAAACAAGAACAGAACAAAAAATCAGCCCTGAAGAGTCAATAGTGAATCAGCACAGTGGTGATTTCACTCTCATGTTCTGTACTCCTTGGCTGTCTTTATTCCCTCATGACTTCAGTGGAGTCAACCAGTCATTTTCTCTGGTGAGGGAAAAAAGACAGACATCACCATCTCCTTTCGTCCTCATCCTCCTTCCCTCCGCTACCCTTCGCACAAGCAGTCTGAGGCCACAAATGGAAATAGAGATATTGAAACAAGTTAAAAAAAATAAACTCCACCAGGAAATTAAGAAAACAACAGACCCATCTACAGATCTACAGCAAGATGTGCATTCTTAACCAGCTGTTTAATGTAGCTCAAATCTCTTAACATGCTCAGGAGAAAATTAGTGTCTGCAGGAACCAAAGGTCCAGCTGGATACTGCCTGAGGTGGCTTTCATTCTTCTTAAAAGGACTTCGACAGAAGATCCAGGGCTCTGTCTTATATAGTGAAAAAAATCCTGTGAGTAATGGACAAGGGTTTTTTTTTAATGACTTGCAGAATGGATCAGAATGAGCAGCCCCTATGCACAGTTCTCACACTCCCAACAAGTTAAGTTAAAGCACACTCTCTGTATGCCTACTTTCAGAGCTAGGGATGCAAACACCTAGAGAAAGAAGAAAAACCATCACCATCAAGGTATTCAGGTACCTCACCACTGCAACATCAATGGGATTGAAACTCTTTCAAGTATCTTGGCCTAAGGTCACACTTTAATCTCTTACCTTTCATCTTTCCTGCCATCTCATATATTTTCCTTGGCTGATCAGAACGAGCCTCCAGAGCTGTAAATAAACCGCCCCTTCCCCAGCGGCCGGAGTCATCTAGAGTGAAATGGAAAGTTAGATTCCTACAAACTGAGGTTGAAGACGACCACTGCAGGCAAGGCATCTACTTTGGTCAAATGTGATGAATGATCATCGAAAACAGATGTGGGAACCATACATGAACTGAAATTGAACAGCACTCAGGGGACTGTCCTAGGGTATAAAACTGAGCCATTGAGAAAAACAAACTTGCCACAGTTTTTTGAAAAAGGCTGCAGGAAGAATTCCTTATTATGTCCAGTGGAGATGTACAACTGAGCACTAATCATGGAGGTTATCATATAAACCTGTCAGTATCCTTGTATTCAGGAAAAGTATGCATCCATTATGACCCCAGATTGGTGGCATGTGCTTCAAAGAACTTGTAACTTCTGTTTTGTAATTTGTAACTAAACTAATTTCATTTGTAATCTGAGGACTTTTACTTTTACTTGTTATTTCTACTTCAAACAGGAGTTTTCATGCTGAGCTTAAATTAAGCCAAACAGATTACAATGTTCTGCTACAGCCTTGCTCAGGAAGCAGCTCCAACACTGACTCAAGAGAAGCTCTGTAGCCTGAATTTATGCCCCTCAGCTTTAGTGTCTTAACAGAAGCCCTTAAATTAGGAGACTAACCTAGAGCCTCTTGCTCAGTGTAAAGAGGTAGGCACCACATGAGGGCAGCTCTGATCTCAGCCTCTGGAAGTGCCTGTCTCTCTCTGCTGGCTATATAAGGAAGCTGATTTTCAGTATCTCAGTTCAGTGCCTACAGCTTACATGAGATGAATAGAAGGCCCTCATCTCAGGAGGCACTGTCCTCATTTGGCCACAGACACATGCAACTTTAAGGCACAAATGCACCTTTTGAGAGGCTCTCTAGAAATCTACAGAAAGGGCATGAAAATCCCCATGTACCCCTTCAAAGCACTTATGTGGGTTATACAGAACGGAGCTGGAGCCTGTGTTGCCTCTGCACCACTCAAGGGCATGTTGCACTCAGGCCCAAAGTATTTCAGGCTGGATGGGAATTAGAAGGTACTGAGCTAGAAGGAACAATTCAGCCCTTTCCCTACTGAACAATGTTCCTGTTGTTTTGAGTCCCACCTAGGCAGTGGACAATGATGACATCCTCCTCTTCTGCTGTGGGGTGGGTGACATCTCCCATGACGTACTTGATAGAGTTCAGGTCTGGGTCTCTGTAATCTAAATTGACATTTAGCCCAACATCATCCTCCTCAAGCTCTTCCTCAGAATCACTCTCCTCTGAAGGGAGACAAGCAGATGTGTAATGATTTGCCTCCCACCAGGCCATCCTGAAACAATATAAAAAAAGATGAGGTTCAATGAAAATGAGAGGCAGGGGACACACACACCTTGTGTTTTAAATCACTGCAGTGAAACACAGGCGATGGGGTCTTGAGTTACAAATCTCAAACTCTAGATTCAGACCTGCATTCTGTCTGCTCTCCTCCCCTATTTTAGACAAGGTCTGAGATTACCACAGTTATTATCTGTGCTATTAACAGCATGTGCCAGTGTGATAAACTGACCGAAGGAACAAAAAGAGTGAGTATATGACAAGGGGAAAGAGTTATTTAGAGAGGTAACAAAGAAGAACGAGGAAGCAAAGCAAGGAGAATGAAGAGAGTCACAGATGGCAGACCAACACACAGGGGCCAACAGTTTCAGGTAAAGCTTCCCCTAAAAGTTGGGTGTACATTCAGACATAGGGTTCTTGTTCATGCCAATCTCTACAAATTAAATTAGATGTGAAGGCAGGCCCCTTGCTCAATGGCTTAAGCCATTTTTCCCACTTCACATCCCTACATTCTGCAGTTCGAGCACACACCCAGAAAGATGGCCTGTAGCTGTTTTGTCACCCTCTCTTCCCCTCTTTCCTAGCCCCGTCTGCCTAAATGGACAGAGGGCATGACTTGTTTTCATCAGACACACATTTCTAGAGCACAGTGTTAATAGACACCAGTTTATAAGTAGCAGACGCAGTACAAACCCTACCTTTTCTTGTGTTCTGCTTCTGCTTTTGCCTTCCTCTTTTCTTCCATGAGCCTTGCTCTCTTTGCTGCTGCTTCTTGGCGCTTCTTCCTCCTAGCCTCCAGCTCCTCTGTGCTCAGCGAGTGCTTCCTCCTGGATGACTGTTCAGGGAGACCTGTGAGAAGGACCTGGAGAAAGAAGGAAGTATCACAGAAACAAACTGCTCATCTCAAACCCTTGTCTGTTGCCCATCTTACCCAACACCCCGTGTATCTTTCCCATTTGTCTGCTTGCCCCAGGTATTTGCCATCAGATCCCAATTGTCACATAATACTTGCTTTTGCGACTTAAGTTTAAATTACTGCCCTGAACGTTAAAGCCATTAAAGCCCCAGCCCTCAGATTCAAGAGCCAAACTCATTACATTTGTGTCCACATCTTTTAACATCTTCTGCAAGCTGTATGCAACCAGGGAAAATCATCAGCCTCATTTTCCACAAGCAATTAAGAGCATCATATACCTAGTCACGTCTTTTGTCTTACATTTGCTTTCTTCCGGAGAGCTCTCCCTTCCTTGTGGGTCTCTTCAATCAAGGCTTTCTGAAGATCCAAAAGCTGTTCAAATGCTTTTTTATCTTCTCTGCTAGGTTCTTTTGAGTAATCTTTACCTTCATACAGATACATGTGATCTTTAAAAAATAATTAAAAAGTGTAAATAGAAACTAAAAATTGATAACACCTAAATTACACAGTGAGATTGAACAAAAAAAATTCGCTTCTTTTTGACACTGCTGTACCATCTATAAGAAAGGACATGTTTACACTCATAATTTTTTGTATGGCCAGTGTCAGCATCCTGTCGAGACAACAGAATCAAGATCTGTCTTGTCAGACAAAATCTTTTCAGTTATTTATTCAGTTATTTCAAGTATTTATATTGGCAAAGAACCTTTTGCCTGCTTCAGTCAATTAACTGCTTTAAGTTGTGGCTCTATCACCATTCTCTTTGTAACGCCACCTCTGCCAGCAGTCAATCCATTTAGCTTTGCTATTCATTTGCAGAGTTACTCTTGTAAATGGATAGCACACCTTCTGTTTTCAGCTCCCAAACAAAATAAAGGCACAGAACTCTGGAAATACAGAGTTACTGCTCATCAGGTCAACCATTCTCCCAATAGCTATTACACAGCATGGTACCACTGCTCCTCTTTAAGTTATCATCAGAAAAAATCACCTTCTGCTAACTGCCAGCAAAAAAATACTTGTTGCTGGCAGGACATGCAATACCTATCCTGCAGGGCCATATTTCTGCTTCAGTCATAGATCTCTATTTAAGTTCCATCATGTATTCAAGATAGAAATTCAGCCTTTCTCATCATGACACTGGAAAGGGGAAAATATCCTCAGAATTTATTCTCATATAACACAAGGCTACAAAGACTTTACCATAATTGTGCGCATTTAGATTGGAAGGTAGAGTATTCAAGATAGAGTAGAGCTGTTGTAGTTGTTTAGACTCCATGACTCTGCATTTCTTATCTCACATATTGGAATTCTTTAACTGGTTTACCTTTAATTACCTCTAACTGGTAATTTTCATGGCCAATAATATTTTGTTTGCAGACAAATACAGAACACCTGCTACATAGTCTTTCTCTAAGTTCCTGTTATATCTCTAAAACTGTAGTTCCATCTTAAGAGTTCTCTGTGGGAATAACAGCAATTGCAGATGACTCTTTCCCTTTTTCTCATGCATTTCATCTGAGGTCTCAAAGTATTTGATGCACATTAAGGAATTCTGCTCCCCTAGCCACCTCATGAGGAAAATATTGTTACCATTATTTTACAGGTAGGCAAACAAGGAAACAAGAACAACAACAATAAAGGCTCATAATTTACACTTGTGAATAGGCCACAAACAAAATCTGAGTCACCTGCTTAATTACAAGTTCACTTTACTTCTTGTTGCCTGAAAAACGCCATCCCTGTCTGGGAAGCCTTCTCTACTGGCATTCAAGTGTCAGGCATTTCGTTAGATATTTAGATGCTTAACTTACTCTCTGTATCCTCCTCTTCACTCTCGTCTTCATTTGGCAGCACCACATCCATTACCCACATCCCTCCTTTTGTTTCTCCAAGGATGTTTTCTAGCTCCACATCCTGGATAGTACTCCCCTCAGATGAGAGCAATTTATCCAAGCCAAATTTCAGGATTTCACTCAGCTTTAACAAAGAGAAGGGGAAGTTCAGTATTAACATCTCCTAATTCAATCAGTTTCTTGAGCTTCTCAGGCATAAATGCAAAGGATGTGCAAGTGAAGCAATCTAATCCTTAATGTTACCTGTCAAAACACTTACTGTTTCACACACTTAGCTCTCCCGACACTTGATGGGATAGACCCCTATGACAAATCTCCCTCAGCACTACTCATCTAGACCTAAATGGTCATTTTTCTCCACTGGCTGTATGACATGATAGCATTGTATTAACTGCATTTACTCAGTTTTCTTCATAGCCAGAAATGCCAGGCTTCCTTTCTTCCCCTACTCCTTTAAAACATAAGCTTAAATCCCACACAAACCCATGCAGAGAAAAATATCAGCACGGAATTTCCTATGGGCTCAGTTCCACTTCTCCCATGGAAATCACAATTGTGGAGATGCATGCTGGCGGGGGGAGAGGGGGGATACAATTTCCAACCCTTCCCTAGGTTTAGCTGCACACAGGGTATATATTCCTATATATTTCTCTTTGCTTGAGGTTTGCAACCCCAAACTCTTTACACAAACTTCAGCTTTCAGGTCAGAACTACGTATTATGCCCTGATTCCTGAGAAATTATGTTTACTAAGAGGTCAACATAAAGTTGGCCAGGTTTCAGACTGGCAATCAAAAGTTGGCAAAGCACCTATTGTCAGCTCTGTTTGTGATAGAGAAGAAAGAGAGACAGATAAGTTCCTAGAAAACAATGAGTCAGCTTCCATTTTAGACCTGTCATAATTAAAAATACACAAATAAAACAAAGTGAAGTTCTGCCTTTCCCTCTTCTCCCAGAAAACACACCCTTTTTCAACAATGGATGAACCTCAACATTATAACACCTGTCTTCAAATTTCAGACCTTGTCTGGACCTGAGATGTCATTTTGGTTCTTAAGACACATGCAACAAGCTATAATGTCCATAATGTACATCTCCCCCCAAAACAAGTGTTTGAATAGGTCCAAGTCAGATATACATACAGGTGGGACATTTCTGAAGACATTATTGGAGTAAAACTGAGGACACAGCTATATTTTACCTGTAACTCTGCTGCTCCCTGAGGCTTGGGTGCTCCCAGAGCAAACTGACCTCCTTCTACAATGGCATTTGTCAGCCGGAGCTTGGAAGCAGCTCTTCGGTAGATTATTTCTTCAATTGTATCTCGCCCAATCAGGCGGATAATTTTTACAGGCCTTGCAAAGTTTAAGAAAGTTGTTGTTATTTTCCTTTTTTGAGGTGCACTAAAACTGTTTCCTTGCATGGGGCACTAAACCATCATCCAATCCTTTGGTATGGACAAAGGCAAAAGCAAAACCAGGAAAGATAATCAGCAGAAATGTAATGCTGATACAACCGTTACTTGACACAAGCAGAAATGCTCACTGCAAGTATGCAACAAAACTCCAGATTCCCTTTCCTCCTCCACATCTACAAAGCTCCCACCCTGGACACATGACAAGAACTGCATGAAGCTGCAAGAAAAAATAAGGACGTAAAACCCTCTCTGTTCTCCTCCTTTGCCCTTCGGTCTATTGTCCTTAAACCCTCCATTGCCTGTGGAAAGGGAAAGCAATACTGAGACCAAGAAGGTCAGCAACTAAACCAGAAGTACCAACGTTTCTTACTTGTGCTGACCAATCCGGTGAGCTCTTGCTATTGCTTGCAAGTCATTTTGTGGGTTAAAATCACTATCAGTAAAAATAACTGTATCCGCTGCTGTCAGGTTCATGCCAACTCCACCTAAGAAGAAAGAGGATCACGAAAGATATTGCCAGCAGAAAATAAAGGAGAAGCTAGAGAATTTATGCCATGCAAGGTTCTGTCCAATCTGATCAACTACATCAAATTCAGTCCACTTCTCAACCCCAAATCTGAGTCTCACGAGGACCTAAAATGGTATGTAAAACTTCCATATCTGTACCCCTCTGTGCTTCCAGTTTTCTACAACAGTCCCAAACTGAGCTGTACTGGCACTGTAGTAAAGAAAAGACAGGATGTAGGAAAAAACAATGCAAAGAGGACTGTTTGTCAAAACTGATGAACACAGACACACTGTTCAGCTGGCAAGTAGACAAATATAGCAAGGGCTGGTTTACTGAGGCTACAAAGCACTGCCCAAGTCATGAACTGGCTGCAGCATGGAAGCAACTCATAGATACACTACTGGAACAGTGGAAAACATCAGGCCTAACCGTACAAGCCCCAGAGCCTAGGTATTTTTATTACTTAAAGTTTTTGACATTAGAGAGTCTGGGCTCTCATGGAATGAAAGGGAAAAAAAAACCATACAGTAATTGTTTTTTTTCAATATATACCATTGTGACTACATAGTGTGGTTAAAGAGGGGGCAGCCTGTTACATTGCCTTTCTTCCAGCTCATGCCAAGCACTCCTCACAAAAATCAGAACATCCCTGCAAGCGGAGACAGTCATACACCTGAAAATCCATACCCACAACAGAATAAGGATAGAAATATTGCTATTACACCCATTCCCAACTAGATACAAGATATCTTGACCAGACTAGCAATATGCAGTAGAGAGCAACTCTGATTCTGGATAGCGTGCGCAGAGAGTTCAGGCATTGTGGCAAGAGACACACTTATTCCTACCATTTCGCATTAGGCACTTCTCTTCAGTCTCCCAACATGCTCCCCTTAATGCACTGCAATGTCACTGGAGCCAATCTCCTCCAGGAAAGGCTGACCAGAAGCCCAAAGGAAGGACTAGTTCAAGTTTGATGCTTGAGATTAAGCAGTTTGGGTCCTCCCTCTGGAGAAAAGCATAAGCCTGGACCTGTGCTTGTTTCAGTAAAAAGATGGAGAAGTTGGCAGCTGTAGAGGACACAGATCCTGCCTGAGGAGCTAAGAGGGGGAGAAGCACAAACAGCAGTCTCACGGGGTTCTCTGCAGTCTCAGGACAGTAAAAGGCTCTCAGCTGAGTGTTTGCCAGCTAGAGAGCACGTCTGTTTTCAGCAAACTCAAGAAGCAATTCCACAAGCTTACTTAAAGGGACACAGTTCCTGCCTATAATCTGGTGCTTGCAGAAATGAAATGCTGGTGAGATTTTTTTAAGCTCAACCTGGCACAGGGACAGGCATTACAGGGCTTGGAAGAAAAAAAAGTAACTCAAGCAGTTGCAATATGAAGACTATTTTGGCATCAGCTGCTGAAAGGAAAGCACAGAAACCAGATGTCCTAGCTGAGAGACCCAAGTTCAGGATGTGTCTTGGTTCCCTCTAAAATCCCACATCTGTGGGAACAGGGTCTGCAGGATTCAGAATGCCCTGAAATCTTGCCAGCAACTGCAAGAATACAGGCTGTAGAAGCAGGATAGGGGTTGTTTATCTCTCCCTTTCTTGACTTACCTGCTCTGGTGCTCAGCAGGAAGATAAAGATAGGCTGTTGACCAAAGTTCTTTATGGCAAGGTGTCTCTCTTCACCCCTAACAGAACCGTCCAGACGCTCGTAGCTGTAGCCTTTCCGAAAAAGCAACATGTATGTTTCTGAAATGCTGTCTATGCTCTCACCCCTCTTACTTCATTCTCCACAGACTCCCTCCTGATTCTTTTTACACCAAATCCTTCTGCCTTGATTCTCATTTTATTGCTCTGAACTCTCCCTTCTTTCCCATTAAACCTGGTATAACCTGAAGCAGTGACCCACACTTCCAGATTTACTGTCGGGAAAGGGTAATTTAGCTGAGTCTGAAGAAGAGACTCTTAGCTTTTAATTTACTGCTTGAAAATAAAATGGGAAAATTCAGAGCCAAAGTAAAAGAATGATAGCACATAGTTCTATTTCAGACTACGCGGTGTTGGCTGTCGGCCTCACAAAACAAGCTAACCATTGGGTCTTCCTCATGCAAACTCCCAGCGCCTTCAATGTGTGCTTTCCTGCGAGCAAGCAGCACGGGCTATGGTCTTGCATTTGGCTTTATTCTGCATTAGTTGTCCAAAACCATAAACACCAAACAAAAGCCTCTTTCATGGGAATCCTAAGTAGGTATGAAGCCATGTGGATTGAAACAAAAGAAAGTGCCCCAAGAACACTTTGGTAACCTTGCCAAAAATGGTCTGATCCAATCCGCCCTTGGAGACATGCTGGGGACCCACTGCCAGAAACTGTTTTAATCACAAAATTCATTTCCCGGTATTAATGTGGCCCAATTTGCATGCTATGCTGGACAATCTGATTCTGGAACAAGCCTACTGCCTTCAGTAAAATTACTTCAATTAATACCTACTGAAAAAAGATGAGAATGTGTCCCTGTAGCACAGGGTTCTTCTCAGCCAGCACCAGTGTTCAAATATCACTGTACTGACATATCTGCTCAGTGGAAACCAGCTTAGGGGCTCCAGACAACCTGATATAACTTTTCTGAAACCAACAGGGCTCTTTGCTCACGGACACCAAACTTGGATTTACTCTTATGACCACTGACCCCATACTCACAAAACCTCATGACTCAGGTACATAATTGAACACATGTCTATAATGAAACATCACTACCCTGCCATCTGTTAAGGCTCATTTTATCAAGGAACCAAAGCTGAAGCTACTTTTAAGAACAACACTGAAGTGCAAGCCCATTTCAGGCAGATGGTAGCACAGCAAAGAGCTGAACTCAAGACCCTCCAACTCACAGCCCCACATCTTGATTGCAACAATGCAGTTTTTAACTACTAAGAAGCAATAAATCCTCATCATAGTCCCTTCTGCATCCCGAGCAGATCAGTGAAAGATAGAGGAAGAGCTTATGGCAGAGATCATTAGGATAAGCACTCTGCTGCCAAAGTGTGCAGAATGTACCTCTATAGTCCATGTAGTCTTGCAGGATATCAAGCAGTTGAGTCATTTGAGAAAAGAGCAAGACACGATGGCCACTGGAAGAAAAAAGTGAGATTTCAACATACTGTGATAGCATTTCACAGAGTGGTAGAGGGGTTATAATAGCTTAACAAGGCGGTGTTACGTAGCAAGACCTCACCACCTCTGCACACTGAGTCTCACACAGTCATTGCCCATTCCCTCACCACACACTGAATCCCACATCCAGATGCAGTCAGTCAGCCTCATCTGCCATTGCCAGTTGTCATATTTGGAGTGTAGAGTCATGGAGAGCTGACGAGACTGTGGCACAGCACTACTGCTGGCTGGGTACTCCCTAATGAGGATCCAACAGATCCTATTTAAAAAACACACTCCTCAGCTTCAACTTAGCACCACAAGGCCTCCCTCAGCACATAACCTGACACACCAGACTGTCCTCAAATCACATAGCACGAAGTGTCTTAGCTGCTAGGAAAATGTAATTTCAGCATCTCTGGGACAGTAGAGCATTTTCTTCTCCAGCAAATGACCCTCAAAGATCATATACCATTGTAGGCAGAGCTCAAGTGAGAATTCAACTCTCCTCCCTTCCCAGCCTCTGCTCTAGGCCTCAGACTGTTTTACAGAGCTGTTTAAACAAAGCTTCACTGTTGAGCAGAATAAAGGTATTTTGAAGCCTAGAAGCTGCAGAGGGCTGTTCACGTGGCAAAAATATCCAAGGGAGAGAGGCAATCATTCAGGGTGCTGTACAGCAGGAAGAAAAAACCCTCTGGCCACAACAGACCGTCACAAGGTCTACAGAAGTTCT
Organism: Dromaius novaehollandiae; assembly: GCF_036370855.1. Lineage (NCBI taxonomy): Eukaryota > Metazoa > Chordata > Aves > Casuariiformes > Dromaiidae > Dromaius > Dromaius novaehollandiae. Next base: position 90,838,628 of record NC_088098.1, read on the forward strand.
GTCCTTTGGAAGTAGACAGAGGGAAATAGCAGCCCAGTTAGAGAGGAGGTAGAATTTGTATCATGCAGGAGGCACTGAGGCACAGACTGCACAGGAATGCAAACTGTTGTTTGATTTGCCTTGCATCAGAGCTGGAGGGAAATATCCAAGTCCTTGGGTTCCATGTTCTGAAGTTGCCCAAAGCTCAAAATCAAGATCAGAGTTCTGAATGCCATTTCAAAAGTTTAGGTTGCTTGTGTTTCAGAGTTTGGCTTATTCTTGTTTTTTGCACCAGTCAAATTTCTTTTTCACACTCACTACGCATTCTTCCTCCTGGGCTCAGACAGGCATGGTAGGGCAAAGGAACCAAACTGATGCATTGGAGGCTACCCACAGGAAACCAATGATTAAACCAGATGTACTGAACACCATATTACATATTTATTCCCCCAGGTTCCCAGCATAAAATTAGAAAATATGAGAACGTGTGAGAGAATTAGCTAAGTGTTTCGAGAAATGTTTAAAGGGAAGCTCCAAAATCTTTGAGGTTCCTCTACTATCTCTAATGCAGCCCCTTATACTGAAATGACTTCTTTAAAATAGTCAATAGCATGCATTAATTAGGGCAGTGTTTGTATTGTGGTGAATACCTGCAGAAGCTATGGTTAAACAAGGTAGCTCCTCTTCCTCATTTACATTTTCTCCCTATGCCAACCCCATCCAGTCTTCCTCTCCCCAACATAACCTACCCAGCATACAAGAATGAAAGGAGTTTATCCAACAAGTACAGCTTGCCACTAGCTTCAACAATATGGTCTCCAATCTCAAAGGGCTCTGGCTCAACACCTGGAACAAAAAGGATTTTCAGAAGCAGCCCTAATATTATACAAGAAAGAACTTCATGGTCAACCTCAGTATATCTGCACTGCCAATTATTGCCAAACAGACCCCCAATATACCCAGGATGCTTGCTTGAAAAGTGATGATCCTTCTTTCCTCTCTCTAAAGAACACTTCAGTGTTTCACAAAGCATCATGATCTTGTTGTTTAGGCGTGAGAAAACGTGCTGACATGAAAGCAGTTGGAGGGCTAAAGGAAGAAACTCCAGCTTCACGTAGCCCTCCACATTATTCCTCATCATTAGTGAACTGTCGTATGTTGAAACTGGTCACAAACTCAGAGCTGGTTCTGATTCAAGTATAACATTATTTTTTACTTGCTTCTTCTAAGCATTACAGTATCAAGCATTTGTAGAAAACCGTTGGGTGCGTCTAGAAATTGATTTATTCCTATTTCAAAAGAGAGAAGAGAGTTTTCTTACCATTGAAAAGATACGGGTGGGCAACACATTTCCGAAGCTGAACTAAGACATTCTGAAGTGTAACTTTGCTTCCTGTTTCACTTTCAAATGCACCTGGAACACAGTGGCATGGAAAAAGAACTGAGGAAGAAAGCCCACACTCCACCACACTACACATAACTTGCATTTGGATTTCCAGTCTCAGTCCTAACACATCCGTTTTCATGGGCCAAACAGATTTTCCCACGTTTTTTGCAACGAGCATTTAGAAATAAGACCCTGATGAAAATTACTCTGCCTTGTCAAACACTTAGTTTCTGGACAACCTGCAAAGCATCAGTAGCGTTTTTCTACGAGTGATTTATAGATCTTGAAATCATCAAAAATATTTTGGTGCAGCTCATATAGCTTTTCTGACAAAAAAAGTAACACAGCACAGTCCGGATCTCCAGGGAAATCAAGAAGTCAAGGGATACAATGTGTGAGGGGAAAAAAAAAATGCACACATAGGCTGATGTTACAAGAATCAAGTTCAGCTCGCAGAGTGACATTCACAAAAAGTGATATTGGCTCCTTGATGCACTAGATATTAGCACTAGCAGAACAAAGGGTCTCCATCCCCTACAGTTTTATCACCCCTACAAAAAGATAAGCACCCACAAACCATATGTTATGCATACACAGAAGAAGCAGCATTCCAAGAGAAGCAAATACTTCATCTCTTACACCTCAGGGTGCTTTGCTATAGTTAGTTTGTATGAGTGCCAAGGTGTGAGCTTTTATAAGAGTCTGTGCTTACACTGTCTACACGGTCTGACAGTTTCCTAGGAAGCTCAAACCAGCACCAGCAGGTTTAAATTTGCTATATGGCATCTGCACTGCTGTTGGAAAATTTTTAGAGACCCACATTTTATAAACTTCTGGTACAACCTTTTTGTCTGAACACAAAAACATGGGATAGATGCAGGCTAACCCAGTGGCAAGCGTTTTCAATGACAAGCTGGCCCAAAGCAGAATTCTGCAACTGACACTTCCCTAGCTCTGCAACAGCTCAATTCTAGATCCACTTGCCTCTAATTTTATCACAAGCTAAAACCACTAATTAAGCAGCCCAGGGCACAGAATTTGGCATGTTCATTCTGTGCATATTCTGCAAGCTGAAGTATCTTCTCCTCCACTATAACTGAGCATGGATTTACAAATTGAATTCATTTTGTTTTAATATCAACTGACAGGGTTCAAAATCCCTCGTTACCTAGATCTTTCATCAAAATGGCCTTGTAGTACTTCCTCTGGAGAGCTGACATTCCATGATACAGAACCACTTCCACCTTCTTTGGCAGCTCTGCGGCCACCTCAGACTTCACTCTTCGAAGTAAAAATGGCTGCAGAAGATTGTGCAATTCTTTGGCTAGGCAGAGGCAGGGAAAAAGAGGAGATTATTGAATTGAATGTAAGGAATTTGTACAACAACTTCATTACTATCCTTTCAAAATAGAGGTATAAATGAACCTTATACCTCTTAGTGAAATGATTCAAGCCCGATTTTACAAACAGAGAAAACAAAACACAGCTGCAAACCTAGAGTACTTAAGAGCTATGTTAAGACAATTAATCATTACTTTTAATGGCTTCATTTTATAGCTAATCAGCATTTAAAAAGACAAATGAAGAGGACACAGCATGCCTGCTTCCTAGTCAAGATAACAGCCGGTTCTGATTCAAGTACAACATTGTTTACTACTTGCCTGGCTCACTTTCCTTTTCAACTCCTTGGTAGTACTCAACAAACTCTTTTACTTGCTCCCTAGGAAAGATACCAGGGTCAATAAGGCTGAGTAAGGAGTACAGTTCCTGAAGGCTGTTCTGGATTGGAGTGCCTGTGAGCAGCAGATTGAAGCTTACTGAGAACTGCAAGACCCAACAGCAAAATAAAATGATCAGGTGAAAGTGTCTGGAATGAAAAGTCACTTAATACATAATTCCACCCATGCCACTCTTAAGTTCACCTTAAAGTTGATAGATGGCACAGAAATAAATGCCTGCAGAATGCTGCAAATGTCTGCCCAAACCAGCCAACATAAGGTCTGCAAAACAGTCCAGGAATTTTTTAAAGGTACGTAGTTCATTGCTGCTGATGCCAGCCCAAATCTTATGCTCACATTTCACTGGGATGACAAAAGGCATATTCTATCCTGAGACATTCACAGCACTCCAGCAGGGGTTCTTGCTGATCTGGGACTGCATGAGAGAAGCTGAAACAATTCTACTAACTTCAATAAGCTCAGGTGACTCCATTAAACAAGACAATGGAAATAGTTCAACTCAGGCTCACATGAGCTAGGCCAGGGTTCCCTCACCTGCACAGATTGGTAGGTCCTCTTTTATTTTGTAACTTTTTATTGTCTTGGGTCAGTCAGACTTCTGACGCTTTGGTCACACTGCTGTGGTTCAGTGCTATGTCTGGCTTCTTTACACTTTTCATTCTCTCAAATTGCTCCAACTTGTCAAGCACAAACATGAGCCAGAATAAGAGAGAATCCCCAAGCACTGTCCACCTCCACACAAAGCCAACAAGATAGGCCCTGATCTATCTGCCACTAAATATGAGAATCTGTTCACCAAATCCAGTGGAAACTGGCTATGGCCCAGAGCTTAAAAAAACACACAGAAGGACAAACAGTGAATCCTTACCCTATACTAAAGAGAGAAAAGTCTTTAGACGTTAAAAGATAGCTGAGTTCTTTTACCTCAGAAAGTGTCCTGTGAAGCAGAGAGCTCTGATTTTTCAATCTGTGGGCTTCATCTACAACCAAGGCAGCCCAGTTAAAACTGTGAACAAACACAAACCAGCATCTTAAGTTAGGTGCAGATAATTCATTCTTGTCACTTTGCAAAGACTGAAATAAGCCATGACTCTGCCTGGCTGAACTCAAGATGGCCTCACACCATGGTGTGCATGCAAACATCACAAGAGGGAAAAGAAAAGTTCAGAAGCATTGGCCTATGACAGACAATACTGCTTCTCAACTGTAGCCTGGATGAGTTTTTCTGAAATCAAAACTAAGTAAATACACTTTACTTTGTTACTTCTCTCTCTACCCTCATTGCCATGGGGAAAACGATGTAAGCACAGGTCAGTCAAACATCCAAGAAGGACTATCTTTTGGAGAAACAGCCACGAAAGTAGGCCCTTGCACCTGTGCAAAACCCTGAGGTTGTAATGGCAGAGCCACTACAAGTCTTTCGCAACTCACCCAAGATAGGAGTTTTGACTTGTTCTGGGTTTGATACAGCCATACACAGGTGTCTCGTATATGCTACAGAATCACTGCTGACCTGGCAGATCCACTAGGCTTGATATAAACCCCAGATCTTTTCATCTCTCATTGTGGATGTGCACTTATTGCTAGAGTTTCAATTTTCACATCACAGAGTGATTTCCACACAGTCAAGTCTGGCTCACAGGCAGGGAGGAAAAGCATGACACTCTGGTTTTCTTACGCACACACTTCTCTTCCTAGTGGAGTAGCAGAAGCCTGGAATCACAGGGACCTACTTTCTCCCCACAGCTCTTCCTCTTCCCTTGATTCCCGTCTTTGCTATTTAAGAGTGGTTCTCCATTGCCAGGACAGTCAAATGTCATTATTATTTTACAGGTTCTGCAACTGAATTGCAGAAGGGACACTGACAGAAGCTCGGATGCAGAGCAGAGTCTGATCTCTCATGCATCGCATGAGAGGAGGGCTCTTGCTCAACTCATTTTACAGCTCTTTGGTCAGCAGAAAGCAGTGCATCTTCTGCTCTGCTGGGCCAGGTGGACAGCTGCACCCTACTTTTGCAGCAGTCATAGAAAAGGCAACAGAGCCCACCACTGGAGAATACCTTTTTTACAGCTCTCAAACAAATAGCAGTGGTCATGACCCAGACTTTCCAGACTGCTAAGCAGAGAAAGAAAGGGGCAGGCTCCAGCATGGAAAATAGAAGCAGGAGAGAGGATAGCTGATACAGAAAACTTGTGAAACTGCTGGTGCTAAATGCCTTGTCCATTCAGCAATGGTGAAAACCTTACCATGGCTCAATTTTGTTACACTGCTTGTAGAGGGTGGTGGGACATCTGATAACTATGACCCACCTTTGAAGTGCTCTAAGACCCATAGAGAGCAGGGTACAAATGATTAGCAGCCACCTTTTTCAGAAGGAATAGCAGAGAGGGAAAACACTTGAGTGACATGACTTGGAATCACTGAGGTTATGTGCTAGCCTTAGAACTAGGAAACTGGACTGGAGCTGATGTTTCTATGATACCAGGGCTAGTTATTTGTTCTCCCTGAGTACTGACTGTTTAATGTACCAGGCCCAAGCTGCAAGACAAGCAGAATCATATGCAGCAGCACAAGACATGGTTTGGAGCTGTAAGAACTGCATGCCTGTGGCCAGCTTTCATACTGCAGGCTCAAGGCCTGGCTACCACCACGACGTGTTCATCCAGCAAAATCTCCTATTTCCAGCAGTGGCCAAGAACACGTGCTTTGCAGAAACACAGCAGGGCCCCGATAGCAGGCCTGACCAGTAGCAAACTGAGAGATCCAACATTGTGTCAGTGGCTGCTACTGGATTTCTGTTCCTACAGGGATCCTGAATCATTCATGAGATGTGACTGCCCTGAGCATTTGTCACATTACCCCTATTACAAGGCACTGGCAGTATTACTAGAAGACATGAAAATTCCTCCCCATTTCAAGCAAAGGCTTCTGGAAAATCCTGCATGATCATGACAGTACTTCCTACATGTTGAGTTTCAGCACTATAATCAGTCTTGCTAGAAAGCGTAATGCTCCCTAAGCCTTCCTGACTTCTGACTGATAGCAAGAGGCAATAAACTGCAGGATATGGCATTAGCATGTGATCACTATAGTATACGGCAGGTCAAGTTCAGCAAATTTTGCATCTAATACCTCTAAAATCTGAAGCTTTTGAAGAACACCTCTGTCTCCTGGATTGATATTTAATGTACTGCTATAATCTACTAAGTATCACTTTATTCTGAGCTAACTGGCTTGAAAACTGTCCTTGGGGTGAAGTTCACATACATTAGAGACACTGACACTAAAGATTCTTCACTGAAAGATGAAAAAGGCAAAACTCTAATCACCAGCAAAGAGTATCCATGAAGCATGGGATCTCACACACATACAAACATACACTTAGGAAACTGCTGACAGACCCACAGAATTAATTTGAAAAAACTAAAACCAGACTCACAATTTTAGAAATGCTGCATCTTTCAGGCAAATCTGTAATGAAAGAAAATGAATCATTACTTATGACTTAAGTTAATACATCAGTTAAGAAACACAGCATCTTTCTCTCTACTGCAAGCTATGGTGAAATGGAGCAGAGTGGAACGAAGCACAATCTAAAGAAAGTAACATGACAGCGACTGTAATCACAAGCTGTTGTGATCCTACATTTGAATGTTTCTCTGGCAAAGCACCAGCAGTAAAAGCTCAGAGAAACAATATTAGAGTGATTTAGGGGAAATGTACAGACACCAAAGTCTCTTCACCTTTTTCCACACCCTTCTTCTCACTCAGTAAGAAACATCATACACCTTCAGCATCACACTCTTATTGATCCAAAGCAAACATAGGCTTCAGCGGATTAACCTGAGCTATTACAATGACTCGCTAATATCCTAAAGTGCACACATTGTTTGCCCAGCTTCAGATTCAAAGAGGAAGAGGAATCAGGTTGCTCAGGAGAAATCCTTAAAAAGCACAGACTTTTACTATCAAAAGCAACAGAGAGACAAGAAAAATACTAGCAAAGTGAGTAGCTTGACACAGTTAATCATTTTCCCAGGCTTGCTTCAGTGTGAGCTCCTCCATTTATTACATTTAGGACAAGGATTATCACTGCTACCCACTCCTGCTTGTGCTACATGGAAAAAGACATAGGTTCAGAGTGGTCAGCCCAGGTCACGCAGACAGCTCCCAGAAGGAGACAGTAAAACACTTGAAGAGAGGGAAAGCAAAAGGACAAAAAAGACAGGGAAATCAGAAGGAAAAAATGAACTAGAAGCTGTAAGAGAGGCTTTTCATCTAATTTTAAATTGGCATGCTTGTTAAGAGACTCTTCAAAGAAAAATCAGCGTGCTATACAAAGTAACACCTGAGTGGGACTGACTCATAAAAGAAAAATGAGGGTTTTTTTCTGCTCACAGATAAATTAACCATCAGGTCTTGCACAGTTCAAAGCAGTGACCAAGGGAGCAACGCTATTCCGGTCAGTTTTCAGGAGAGTGCTGGTCAGATTCATCCCAAAGTCCTATCAATTGTAGCAGGAGCTGTACCATTTTATAGTCCAGGAATGAGAATTTTGTCTGAAGAGGGCATGCTGAAAAGAGCACAACCATAGGCAAGCCCTTTCTAAGTGTTCCTGTGTTGCATGATTGCTAGGATCTTAATAAAAATGACACGTACACATTTCTATTAAACATTACAGGTCTGTAATCTACCATATACAACCTAAAACACTGCATATACTGTTAACAGAGTGGACGTGTATCTGTTTTCTTTTCTCAAAGCGTGATACAGCTATGTGATAAAGCTGGGGTTAAATGAGATTAACTTAGTGACAAAAGAATTGCAGAAAGTTAGATGAGTGGGTGAGGTGGGTTACAGGGAAGAAAATCACTGAGGAAGGTCAGAGATGTGTACAGAGGACAAGGAATGAGCTGGGCAGCACAAATGAATGAAAAAGGGGAGGAAAAACTTTGGATTTTTAAAATGGGGAGAGAAGAAGAAACTACAAAGAACGCTCTTCCTGCAATCCTTAACTGCCTGAAGATAGCACAACAATATGACTGAACAAGGAAATAGTTTGAGTTAAATAGCTTTGTTAGCCAAATCCCATAGGGTTTTTTCTTTTTTCTATCAGTAAAAATCTCTGCTTTAATAAATACACTGCTACAAACATATCGTCTTACTGAGCCTAGGAAATTGAGCCCTTCTTTCAAGTGATAAACATCATGTACCTCATATGTTGTTAAGAGCACATGGAAATGAGATCGTTCTTTGAGGTTTCCCTGCAGTTTCGCTCGTTCCTCCTTGTTGCCTACGTACGTCACAAAAGAAAGACCTGGAGCAAACCTGTTGTCATGAGAAATAAAGAGAAAAACCACCAATGCCAAGCTAAGCCTTTCATGAGTTTAAGATCCTGGACCCCATTAACAAACCTAGTTAGTGCACAGCACAGAGACAAGGCTGAATTAAAACCTCCTATTCAAACACCTTACCCCCCTGCAAGATGTGGCTGGATGTCAGCTCTTGAATCTAACCCCTTCCTGATTGATTTGTGTCTCAGGTTGGCACCTTATTTGTTGGTTCTGGTCTAAACAAGTCCCATATTTGCGTTTTTCTCTTAGCTCTCATAGTCCAAGACAGGTGACTGCAAACCAATCTCATGGTACATCTGCTATCCTGAACTGAAAAAGCTGATGAGAAGTAGGATGCTGAAGATACATTTTCCCCAGCTGATATCAAAAAATTGGTCCAAAGCCAGTTAAAATAAAGGATAATGATGTCTGCAGCAAACAGTTCCAAGTCAGGGCCTAAAAACTCTGTCCTCATAGCCAAGAAGCAGATAAAAACAGTTCAGTGAAAGAAGAGCTGGGATCATAAAATTCTTCCTCATTTAATCCCATCACTAATGTTTGCCTAACATCCCTCCTGGACAGCTATTCACTGCTGATCTATAGCACTAATTGATACACTTTCCCCCAAGTATTCCAAATGTAACTCTACCCAAATCAGGTATTTTCACTTCAGGGTCTAAACTGGATGATTTCAAGTTTTGAGAGACAGCATCATCCTACAATCACATAGAAAGTCACCTGTTCTAATCTTTAACTTCCTGCCCCTCCTCTTAAGAGGAATGTTTGGGCTTCAGCTTAAAAAAAAAAAAATTAGAAAAATTCTGCATAGTGAATGTGCCATCAGCACACTCATTGCACCCCAGTGAAGATGGGTTGCATGCATGGATGTAACAGTATTTTGCATGCCTCTGTTAGCATGCAAAGAAATGCATCATTCAACTTGGGTCTTACTTTCCTTCATATAGAATCCTGGCTGTCTTCAGCAGATGTTGCCTACAAGAGACTGAGCATGAAGAGTTACAAAACAAAACAATAAAAAGCAAGGAACTAGTGGGGGCATCTGTACTGAAAATCATCCAACACTATAATCTGGATGAATACACGTATACCACAACATAGAGACTGTGCATTAACTACAAGTGGTGTTTGCATTGATTTGTTGTTTTGGTAGCTTCCCTTTTTACTTTTTTTTTTCCTTTTGAAAGGAAGAAAATTGTTGGACTGAGTATATTTGAAGAGAATCTTTTTAACACACTGGGCAAGAATATGATGATCTGGGCAACTGCTGAAACTCACCTCTCCAGTTCTTCCTTCCAGTTGCTCAGAACAGACAGAGGACAAAGTATCAGAAACATCTCTTTGTTCATTAACTTTTGGGCTAAATAAGCAAGTAGACAAATAGTCTAGAAGGCAAATAAAAGACACTTTTTTAGCAACAAAAAAGGGCTCAATCCAACAGCCTGAAACTACATAAATTTTCTCCTTCTTGAGCTTTGTAGCTGGTTCCTACAGGTTCTCTAGCACAAAGTGGAACTGAAAAAGATACTAAATGAGAACCAGCATAAATGACAGATCCAAAAACTGTGACCCTGACATCTGCAGTCCCCTTTCCAAAGCCCGTTCTCCCACAGTCACAAAAAAAGAAGAGCTACCATACATCATTTTTTAAAATGACTAGTTTGTTATTGAAAGCACAACATTCATTCTCCAACAAAACTGCAGCCCATCTAAAAATTCAACACAAAAATAATTCTTTGATAAATGTTCATTTGCACTCAGCTTTAACCCATGTGTTGACAAACCCAGAAACCATCTTGCTGCAAGTGATTCAAAATAATATCATTCTCACTGTACTGGCTGTATATTGTCACTTTGTCACAGACCTGTAAGCAAGGGTGGGCCTCATGGAGAGCACAGCCCTGACTACAGCAGAATGCGGTGGTGTGATCCCACCAGTAGGAAATCACCTGGGGTGTCTATGGCCTGAGGCACCACACTGCAAAGCTATGTGGGAATATAGTGATAAGAAATGAGATGACACTGCAGAAACGATCAACTCTGTTAGAACCGTGTGAGAATATAATGATAAAAAATAGAAACAAAAATCATAAGGGAACAACAGACCTTGATTGGATAAAAAGACGATCTGGCTTGTGATCGGTTTAAACTGCTGCTTTTGGAGGGGGAACAATGGGAGGGAGCTATAAAAAATTAATGCCATCCTACGTAGTGTGGACCCTGCTCCAGAGAGCTGCACTGACCACAGGACCCCCCACTTGGCGAGAATGGGATGCCTGCACCGTGATTCCTCTGTGACTGATGGGGCATTGAAGGATCAGAATTTGTAAGACAGCAACTTAGCTGCAAACCCAAAGGGCGCATAGAGTAATATGTAGTGCCTGGCTATAGCAAATTAGGCTGAGATTAATCTATCAATGAATAATAAATGGTTATTGCTTGCGGCTGTGCTACACCTGGAGTCCTTGCTCTTTTACAGTCCCCCTTAAGATAATGAACATTCAAAAGAATCCTTGGTGCAACACCACACCCTTCAACTCCACACACTATTAATTATACATTGAGAAGTCTCTTTAAAATCATCATTCACTTTTTTACAAAACCCTGAAACTCTTTTGGAGCATTACTCAGGACCTAACAGGTTTTAAGTGAATAAGGAATGAAAGAAACAAAGAGTTTTCTTTTGAGTAAGGACTTAAGGATTTAGTTGCTTAACTGATCAATCGTTAAGGTATTTTTTTCTCATCTTGCAAGAACATTGGCCAAAACAAACAAACAAACAAAAAAACAGGCCAAAGCTGATTTTTCAGGGAAAAGAAAAAACACACCTGACAAGTCTTTCCAAGACCCATCTCATCACCCAGGATGCAGCCATGCTGGACTTCATAGCACTGCACCAGCCACTTTACACCTTCTATTTGATAGGGACGAAGCTTAATGCCTGAGAATAAAAGCAATTTGTTACATTTAGGTAGTCATCCTATACACTCTATATATTGTTACACCTTGAAGCCAGGCAGAAACAGGTCTTGCACAGACCAGACCTGCCCCACCGACTATCTTGCAGGAAAACCACACACACTTTCAGCATAAGCTAGTTTGCCCTGCTGCAAAGGACTGAGACAACGGTATTACAGTGAATCCATTAAATTAAACCATATTCCAGAACTTGGATACACAAGAATGCCCTAAGTCATGATAAAGGTCTGTACAAGGATAATTAAGCTGCTACTCTGCATTCCTAGAAGACAGCTGGGTTTTCAGCTCAGGCCACTTTTTCACATATGTAAGAGATATGCTTTCAGCTAGAGGTCTGGAAACGTTTGTCTGTAACAGTCTACTATAAAATAATAATTATTTCTAAGCAAGATGTTTTCCAGATTTCCCATGCTTAAGGTAGGATATACCACCACAAGTGTAGACCACCATAGCTACCACCACTGCAGAGCAATCCTTATTGTCAGGCAAAATACATCAAAGCAAACACAAAACAAATCAATTAGAAATTTTCAAGGTCTTTTCTTGCGCTTGGATTTAAGTACTGTGATTACTGGCAACACTGACACTGCTGCCCCTGCCACCCTACCCATCCCCCTACTGTTAAACATAAAGCTGAATGAGTGAACAGGGTTAGGACTAACTCACCCGCCTACAGGAAACAGAAGACCAAACTAGCAAATGGGTTGAGGCAACGGTTCCCCACAGCTAAGGAAAGCATGCAAGCAGGCAGGCTGGATAGCCCAGGCACTCTTTAACATCTTTAACTCTTTAACTCCTTTAACACCTACCATTCAAGCAGCGGAAAGCACTTTATAACTTACATCAAACTTCATAATCCACTATGAGGCAAACAAAAGTTGTCTTAATTTATTTGATAAGGAAGCATAGAATGGAAGTTGCTTGAACGAAAGTTGCACAGAAACATTCTAGAGTCAAAACAGCCCAAGAAACCAAGATTCAAGCCTAGTCCTCCAACTGAAAAGCCAAGGTGACTGAACCACCCAGGAAAGGCTTGCAAGAGGCAGTAAGCAGGGACGTATACCATTTTCTCTAACAGCCATGGCCAACTTTTATAAGCCTGAGAGACAATTTTATTTCTAGCCAGATGGTCAAGATACGACCACTATAACCATATTTGTGCATCACAGCATCTGCCATACTGAACCTACCAGATCCAAGCAATACCTCCAGCTAGGGGAGGGAGAGGGAGGAAAGGAGTGGGTTGCACCAGACAGTCTGCTAGGCTGGTGGACCACCAGGATGCCAGTCAGTGTTCCTTAATTTGCAGCAAAGAATGTATTAAGGAAGCAAATGTAAAGCCTCCCACCCAGGCTACACTCCCTGCAGAAGAATGACTGCTCTTATCAGACTGTATAGATTCTATTTCCAAAATACAAGCAAGAGGCATGGTGTCTGACTTTTTAAATTTTTTTTTATTTCCCACCCCCCAAAATAGGAATGCTAAATGTATCCTGAGAAACCGAATATCAAATACTGGAATACTAAAGAAACAAAATGACTGTATTACCAGAACCGTCTATCAGTATTACAAGAGTCAACGCTGATGATAAATGGACTCATAAGATCTGTGATTAAAGATCTGTCCTATTTTTTGATGCTGCTGATTAGGAAGATACCAGAAGAAAAACTCTTTATGTTTCAGTACTTTACCAAATTAAAAAAAAAAACTTCAATTGTCATTAGCCTTTATTTAAATGGTTAAAGCGTACGGTTCGGAGTAACACTAACAAACTACCCCCGCTGAGAAGCGGGGCAGGAACTGCAGGCGACAGCCCCGGAGGCGCCTGGCTCTACAGCCATGGCCGGCTCGCTACACCGAAGAAACAAACCCCATTAAAATTAGTGTAACTGCTTCTGCAGCTCTCCGCGAGAGAGCAGGGGCTGCCGGCACTAGCAGGCGGCTGGTGCCCAGCAGGGCAGACGGGCCCTACGCTCCCGCCGGAGCCAGGCCCAGCCGCGCCATTCAACGGCGGCAAGGCGGAAGCGCCGAGCGCACCGCACTGACCTGTCAGCCCCCACTGGTATATGTCCTTCTCCTCCACGCCCGGCCCCGCCACCCGGGCCCCGGACGCACGGCGCAGGGCCTGGTAGAAGCAGGACATCCCGGGCAGCAATGCAGCGCGGCCGCCCCGTCACGGCAAACACCGGTCGTCAACGCCGTAACGGTCTGCGCGGCTCCCGCGCAGGGCGCACGCGCAGTCGCGGGGCGCCCTAACGGCTGCCCGCGCGCGGCGGGAGGCAGCGCCGGGGGCGCGCAGTCCGCGGCGCGCCCGGTGCAGGCGCTCAGTGCCCCGCACCCACCCGCGGGCTCCGCCGGGCAGCAGCTCCGCCCAGGGAGCGGGCGGGCCCGCCGCCGCCCCGCCTCCCGCCCGGTCTGCCCGCCCCCGCGCTGCCGCCGGGCCCAGTTGGAGCTGGTATCATGGCGTTGCTGCTGCTGCTGCTGTCGTCGCTGTCGTTTCTGTCGGCTGCCGCCGTGTACCTGGGCTGCGTGCGGCGGCACACGGGCAGCGCGGGCGCCGTACTGCACCGCCGGGAGCCGGGCCGGGCCGGGACGCGGGGCCGCCGCCCGCCGCAGGAGGCCGTGAGCACTGGGGGGGCGGGGGGGGGTGAGGGCGGCGGGGAGCCGGTCCCGGCGCTCACCTCTCGCCTCCTCTCCGCAGTGGGCCCCGCGGCTGAGCGGCCTCTGGCTGCGCCTCTTCGCGCATGTGGCCAACACGGTGAGTGGGAGCGCGGGGGCGGCGGTGGACCCCGGTCAGCGGGAGCGCTTCGGTGAGCCCCGGCGGGGGGGCCGGGGGCTGCGCGGGGTGAGGAGGATCCGCCGGAGAAGGGCACCTGTCGCCCGATGGCGCTTCCCCGGCGGGGATGTCGATAAGCAAATAAGGCAGTAAACCCCTCCCTGTTTACACAGGGGAGCCATACGAGACCGACGGTGTCAAAGGTTTCCGAGGGAGCGGGTCTTGGAGTAAGGATAAATCCGTGCTTCCTGAATACTTTTTGCGTTATAGGGAGGCTCTTGCTCTCCCAATGCGTTTTGAATTCTCTGGGTCCTCTCAGCGGTACCGGTGGCTGGCTGGGCAGGATGCGGTAGGAAAAGATAGCTGTTCTCCGGAGTGCTGGTGTTGTGACTGTGGGGAGATCCTGGACCAGTGATCAAATGCGGGATAAAGTAATTGCAAGCTTTACTCAGACATAGAGGAATTCTGATCCTTGAGCACTTCTGAGTGTAGTTTTTGTGAAGAAGCTGAAGACAGCTGCCCTAAGCAGGGCTTATGCTTCTCTGGGTTTTGGCATGTTTTCAAGCCTGTGGATTTATCCCTGCTATGCTGGCAGTGGCAGTTATGGAGGAGGAGAGCTTGGGAACGGGTGTGACTGCTGTATGGGAGAGTGCCAGTGGGGTGAAAAGACTGCTTCCCCTCTGCAGTGACTTGTAGCATTGATCACGCCAGAGCAGTTGGATTTTATTGTTGGTGGTGCTCTGCCTTTCCTACATCTTGCCTTCTGAGCCAGCATCAAAGTCATGCAGAAGTGTCTCGTTTCAGTAACGTGACCTGTTTGAGATCTTGGCAAGTGGTTGGGACTCAGGTGGAAGCTGGCAATGGGTTATTCCTTTATTGTCGAGATCTGTGTGAGATCACCTTGCAAGCAGTTTTGTTTCAGGACATAATAACAGGAATGCCTTTTTATCCTTTGTTCCGTGGCCACTTTTGGTATGTGACCTTGAGGCTTGTAGTTCCCCCTTCCCTGACATCCCCCTTGGAGGGGGGACACCATATTCTCAAACTCATATAGGATTCTCCTTGTCTTGGATCACTGCAGATGTAGATTAGGAGCACTGTCTTTTCAAAAGACTGTAATGGTTCTGTAATATGCGGTGCGATATATCTCTCTATAGATCTAGGATTGTGAGCCTTGCTTCAGACTTGTACTAAGCCATGTGATTTAGAAATCCATTCTTGAACTATTAAAACAGGCTAGAACAAGTCTGATCTGGGACTGCTGGTATTGTTACCTCAGGTACTGAGGTATTCAAAGGGTGTTTTCAGCTGCCTGCTACTATGGGATCTCTGCATTTCTAGTGCTTTTCCAAGTTGACTCAATTTACAGCAGGAGCTGGTTGAGTGTCTTCTACAGGGCAGCTGAGGATGAATGGTAACAGAAAAGGTGCTAATAGTGGGATAAGCCAAATAATAATAAGCTTCTGCACCTTATCCAGTGTTTTTTTATAATCTGCAGACCATTAAGTAACAGATGAGAGCTTTGTATGTCTTGCAGTTGATCTAACATTACTGTAGTCTGCAAGTGCAGGCTTTCTGGGGCTGAGTCAGGGAAGGACACATACATGTTTCCACAGGAGAACCAGAAGAATACAATCCTTCTGATTCTCTGAATATGAGAGGTGAGGGGAAGGCATTTCAGGCCAAGTTTTTGGCCTGAAATAACTGTATTTCAGCTATTTTTTTACTACATAGCACAGCATGCTCTCTAGGATGCTCAGAGGCCAAGGCTGCAGCAGCTGTGATCACATCCAGCATTTCTTGTCTAGTGAGGAAGGTGCTGAGCTCAAAGTAGATACAAACCAATATTTGTGCTCATTTTCTTCTAGGCTTTTGGACAGATCTGCTTATTGCCATTCTTATTAAGGTAAGAGTGGGGATTTTTTCCCCTTTAAGTTACCTTTTTAAGGTGCTTGCACTGCACACCTCTTACACATTATCTGAAATAACCTTTTCTAAGAGGGAAGTTGCATAGCTTGAGTGAAGAGTGAGTAAAGATTATTTCATAGTGGTTATTTACTAGATTTTTGGTTTAATTACTCTGGTTTGAGTGGCCCTCTATTGGAAGAAATTAACTTTCTTTCACAGCCAGACTGGTGCATAGACACTTCACTGGATTGCCTCTTAGTCTCACTGTGTTGTTGCAAAAGAGCAGTCTTTCTTTCAAAGCTTGTGGATGTGCAAATCTACTCTGTTTACCACCAGCTGTAGTGGGGAAATGAGGGCAGACATGAAGTTCAGAGTTTTTAATATGTTCTTTTTAGAGATATTCACCATTTTAGGTTAGCCTTTTCTCCTTCTCTCTCACTCCTAAGAGCTTTTTAGTTAGAACCTATGTTTTTCAAGTGTACGTTGCACTGAAAACAACTCAGTTAAGAGGTGTCAGGAACCTCAGCCTCACACTGAACTTGTATATGTTGCCTGTGATGTGGTGGATCATCTTTGCAGTTTTCAAGACACTGAGAGGTATATTAAGCACTCCTGGTGCACCTGAATTTTTACTTCCAGGCATGCTATGAGGGGTTTTTTTGTTTTGTTTTTTTGGTTTTTTTGAATGAATCAAAACCAGAGAACTGTCACTGCTGTTATACAGTGGCTTGTTCCTTGACATCTATGACGGGGTCTTGATTTCCTTGCTTCATTACCTGTTCCAAGCCTGAACTCTTGCTATGACCCCAGTTATATTTCATTATAAAAAAGTTATGTTGAGACAGGTCATGGAAAGTTCTGAAAAGGTACTTATTTTAACAGGATTAGTGATTGTATAGATGAGTTTTACTACTTTCTCCTTTTCTTTTGCTCCCCACTCCTGTCTTTTTTTTTTTTTTTTTGGTCTGTGGGTGAAATGTGTGTAAAGTGAATGGGAAAACTTCCATTGGTTCTTTCCCAGCTTGGGTTGATGGAGGCTGGCTGGCCTAATGTCAAGAGGTAGGAGGCTTTGTTAAGCAAGCACGATAGGGTTTGTGCTGCCTTTAGGAAAGGTGTGAGAGATTATCTTGTGACTGTTGCAACTCTATGCTGTGAGAAGCAGACTGTTAAGGGCAAATGTCCTAGAATTAAGTTACCTTTAAGCAATCTTAAAAATCAAAGTCGTGGTGGAGCTTGCAAGCTCCAGCAGTGATCGTCTCTCTTTCAGGCTGAACAAATTCTCTCTCATGCGTTCTCTTGATATTCACGAAGATCCCACATTTATCCCAGAAGCTGCTGCAGAGCTTACAAAGGACAAGTCTGAGGCTGAAAGCACTTCGGATATTATCAAGCAGCTGATAGATTCAAGGTCAGTAGGTGATGTGTAGGTGTGGAGTGGAAGACCACGGGTTGATGCTGTTATAGTAGTGGGAAACTCATTGTCAATAATCTGTATTAAAATCCCTTTGCCTACACCATACTGATTTTCAAAAGAAGCAGTGTTATCAGTCATCCTTCCTGTAACTCATAAGTTAGCACTGACAACCAACATGAAGTTTCTACAAATTTCATGGAGTCTGCGTAGTGGGAAGAGACCAAATTCTGCCAGTCTTTGCCTCACCGTGGCTCTGGTTGCACTATCAGAGCAGATATGCTTAGTGGCTGGCTAGTTGGCACGTTCATCCCTTCAAGTGAGTTTGCAGATATGCTGTTTCTTGCCTGCAAGGAATTCTAAAGAGAACGTAGAGGAAGGAGGTTGCTGGGAGGAGGGAAGGAATGCAAGGTACAAAGAAAACAATCCACAAGAATTTAGGCTTTGTTAGTTAGGTTATTTTGAGAACAGCTTGTTCAGCTTCTTGATGTACTTGAATAAATCCTCCTAAATTAGGAGTGAAAAGTTGCTCACGTTTATGTGTCTTACTGAGATCTGATGCTGATGTGATCTGGGAGTGGCTGGACTGCTATGAGTGCTCTCTCCATCTGGTTTTGTTCTCAACTGTGGACCTATCCACTGGTTACTGAGGAAGTCTGTGAGTTGCACTCCATCAGTGACAGAATCATTTCTCTGTCTATAGCTCAGCTTGTAGCAAGACTAAACTTTCTCCCTGCTTGAGCTCTTAAGTTAGAGCAAGGAAATACTTTCAGCTCCTTCACTTTGCAGGAAGGTGCGGCGGTCTGATTCACGGACTCCGATGTGCTGGATCAGAATCAACTTTATTCAAGCAAGCAAGCCCTATATATAAGCTCTAGCGCGGATAGGTACTTTCCCACAGTGATTTACGGTACTTTCTATTCTCCTTGCAAGCACCACGTTATACCTTCCCGAAGGTCATGTTCCCATCACCACTGCCTTACTCTGTGCAGTTACTCCTTATGTTCCTGTACTGCTATCTATTCAGCCCATGGCCTTCGGCTCCTTAACTCTATCTTGTCCGATCCCTCGCTGTCTGCCCCTACAGGAAGGGGTATATTTCCTGCAGATGCTGGTCAGCTTCTGCATCCTCTGCTCTACCAGTGATATATTGATATATTGCCCAATATTACTTGATATTCACCTTGCCTCTTCCCTACATAGCATCTTATGAGACCTTATGCTGTCCTGTTGCAGGATATAGCTTCTGGATTGAGTGATGATATGGAGACATCACAGGAGTAGTAATTGTAGCTGGCTCTTCCCGTGTTTTCTTTTGCTCATCTTATTGTGATGAGAAATGCTCTATTTCTTAGGTGCAAGAGCTACAGACTTGATCTTTAAGCAGCTTGCTGATGTAAATTCCTGGGTGTGCTGTGTAGTGCCTCTTCCCTCTCCAGCCGCCACATACCATATGCACTGCTGCCTAACTGGCTTAAACTTGGGGCAGAGATCCTGGAACTAAGCTTGCCGGTATCTTCTAGCTGTTCTGTATTGCTCCAGTGATGAGCAGCAAATGTAAATCTGCAATACATTTCAAACAATTTAGTGACTACTTTCTTGCAGTAGATGTATGAAGCAACAGTAGATATGCGAAGCAATGAGAACATGTTGGCAAGACTGACCCCTTATTTCTGCGGCACCCTTAGTGTACATGGGGTCTTTGCTTGCCTGCAAGGAGTCTGATGGAGTATGAGCTGAAATGTTTGGGCTAGCAGCCCAAAGAATAACCATCAGGTTTAGCGGAAGTGAGCAGTGCTCAACCTGCATTGGACTGTGACACTGAAATATGCAGTCCCAGGGGTACTCTGCAGTTCTAAAATAGAGGTGACTTTGACAGTACAGTTGCCCCTTTAATCTTCTCTTTGCAGGCCTGATTCTGCCAGTGATGGGTTTAGCTTCAAAGGAATCAAAGACTACTTGGACTGCTACTGGTAGGTGAAATTAGTGTCTGGGAACAATTTGTCTTGCATGTTCTCCTGCTGTAGGCCAGTGTTGTTTCACAAGCTCTCTGGGATCTCTTTGTTAGCATTGTCCTTGAGGTGCCATTGCTTCACACCACCTTCTGCAGTCCTTTCCCTCTAATAGAATAATGAAGAAAAGCCACCCTGGGAAGCTGGCAAAACTCTTACAAGCCCCACAAGGATATTTACATGCCATTATCCTTGACTTTTATTGTCAGTCCTCCCTGGGAGGGATTTCGACTTACCTTGTTTGCCCAGACAAGTGAGAGGGAAAGAGAAGAAGGCTCATCTGGATGATGAGAGTTGCACATGCTGCAAGGCTCTGAAAAGTCCCTCAATTCCCCTGCTGCTTGTGCTTCTGCGAGCAGTTTGACTGCATCCACCCAGCAAGTGTGTCAGGAGCAGCTGGAAGCATGTCCCTGACTCTGTTGCACTGCAAGCTGTTGGTTGCTCTGTAAGTCCTAGATGCCTCTGGCACATGTGCCCAGATCTGGAGTGCTCAGATAAACCTTCCTAGGAATCTGGCACATGTTCCTCAATGGCTATCTCTGCCAGAAAGCTGTGGCCTTGGTGCAAAAGGGTGACGTTGCTGTCTGGTGTTAGGGGCTCATCCTGACTATGAGGCTTTAGTATCAACCAGGGCCAGGTGTGTTTGTGATGTAACATAGCCTCTTGCCAGGAGGGAGGCAAAGTCTGTTTGTTAAAGGTGGATTATGACAGTGCTCCTGTGGGCCCCTTCTCTGTAATGGAAGGTGTGTATAAAGAGGGCTGACCTATCAGGCCTAGCTTGTGATAGTGGGAGTTTCATAGCCTCAGGCTTTCAAGAGTTGTCAGCCATGTTTCCCTGTTCTTCTGGTATTTCAGGAATATCTGGGTTCCCCCTTTAAGGAAAGGAGTCTCCTGTCTTGATGGTGTAGACTGTGTTGAAATTATCACCACCCACAGATTCCTATCTAGTTCTTTGTTACAGAAGTGACAGCTGCCATCTTGCTACACGTGAGAGGCAAACCCTGTGCACAGATGTGGTGTGTGTGTGGGGTCTTACAATGAAGTCCCAACCTCTCCTGTCCCGTAGGAGTGGGAAGCTGACACCATCTCAGGTAGCAAAGAACATCATTGCTGTGCTGGAGGACTGCGACAAATCCACACCCCCGCTCCGAGCGATAGTGCAATGGGACCGTGAGCAAATAATGCTGGTAATGACTGCCTGCAGTAAGAAAGGGGCCTCTGCTGCCCCAACCACTGTAGCGCCTATTAGAAGGGGGAGCAGCTCTTCTGCAGATGTATTGCACAGAAAAGTATGTATATTTTTCCTCCCTCCTTGGGCAGATGAATACAAACAAGTTTGCTTCCTTTCCTTCAAAGACAGGTAGCATTAAGACAATCTATTTTCTACTGAGTCACTATGTTTGAAACATGTTTTTGTGGCATCTGTTAGCAGCATAGAGGCCTCTAAGCAGTAGTTTTCCATCAGAGAATGGTAGAAAAAGAAAAACTTACAGTTTGGCTTAGCAACAGCCTGACAAGGCCATTTGTAGTTTCTGCTCTGATACTGGTAATGACCTTCAGTTCAACTAATGTTTTTTCCTCTGTGCAGATGGCTGAGGCCTCCACTGCTCGTTACAGCAATAAATGTACCCTGTCTTATCTGGATGGGATCCCAGTGTGCCTGAAAGAAGAGTTTAAAGTGGTGGGTTTCCTTGTCTAGTTGTCAGTTCATGCTGTAGGGCATTCTAGGAGCTTGTTTTGCTCCCTCTTGTGAAGGAGTTCAAAGCAACCTATTTCAGGAAGCTCATAGTATCTTTTTTGCTCCTGCAAATATAAAGTGGTCAACCTGTGCAACTCACTGCAGCAAGGTTTTAAGACCAATTCCTCAGCAGAAGCCTGAGAATATGTTTGTAATAAGGGGTAGTATATGGGTTTGTAATTGGTAGGGTTCCCAGGTGAAGACAGATCTTGGCAGTAACAGACACGTTTCATATTTGGTACCAATCTCTTTAGCTCAAAGGGAGTAGAATGTGGGAGTAGGGTGGGGAACGGTCCCTTGTCTGATGAAATGAGAATGAGTAAACCCATTTGTAGCAGTAGCTGTAACTGCATGGATTTCTCAGGCACTGACTGCTGCACTGGCTAAGCATCTCCCTGCCCTTACCTTAAAGGACATACTTGTCAGAAACATGCAAGTTACTCTGAAAATCCCCAGCCATGGGGGGTTTGGCATGTGGCCTAGCAGCAGTTACTATTTAGTATTCTTGTCGGTGCCATCAAGCTATCATAGGCTCTGCAGATACCTACTCATAGGGTGGGAGTCCTGTTTATGTACGTGTTCTTCTACTACTGTATCTGAGTGGAAAGTACTTAGCATACCCTGAAAATGAGCCCATCTGGTATTTTAGCATCCATCTAATCTTGGTGCCTTACCTTGAAACACTGCAGCTCCTTCCATAGAAAAGTGGAAAATGGAACTGCTGTGTGCCATGGGGCCAAAGTGTCTGTTCTGTAGCCTCTGGGCATAACAACTGCATTGCTCTAGATCATCCATGTGTCTCTGCTTCTCCATATCATGACAGTATAAGGACTCCTCTGCATGTGGGAAGGATCAAATATGGAAGGGTTAAGTGTCCCTCCTAACAGAAACCGATACAGCACAAGATGAAGAATGAAGCTGCCTGGCTGTGTTGTGTCTTAACTCTGTGGTTCCTGATGTCTGGGATCTGTTGTGGAGGCAAACTGTGAAGCATGTATATGTGCTTGCCTGCCTGACTAGGGTTTTAGGATGCATGACAAGGTGTCTTCTTGCTAAGGTGCCTTACCATCACCGAGTGGGAACAGAGTATCTTGGGACAGAGCCTGAAACAGAAGATGCTACTGTGGCCAAGAAGCTGCGAGAGGCTGGAGCTATCATTATTGGGGTCTCAAACATGCATGAACTAGGGACTGGAACAACTGGATGTAACCCTAATCGGTAAAAACCCTTTCCCCCTTCCTTTCCCTTCCCTCCCACCCACACCTGTCTAGAAAGGCCTAAAGATCTGTCCAGACCTGACAGGGAACAGTGCAAAAATAGGGTAAACACGTGGAAATAAAACTGACAAAATGTCCAGTGCAGGGGGAACCCTGGGTATATGAAAACCCAGCATTTCAGATTTGAGAGTCAGGACAACTGTGGAAGCCTGAAGGTTCCTGAAGCCAAAGGAAAGAGAGGATCCAAGTGGCATCTGCTGAGTAATGATGTTCCTTTGCCAAGACCTTACACACTTGGAGGTGTGAATGTTTACAGGACGAGTGATAGGTGAAAACTGGACTCTGAGCCGTAAATCTTTTTGGGGCCTCATTTTCTAGGGTCATAGCACTATCTGGGATAGAAGGGTGTCTCTTTACTGGGAGAACTGCATCTCTGAGCTGTGTTTCTGGATCTTTCCTGCCTTATAATGAACTTGGTCCTTCCTAGAAAAAGATTCCATAATGCTTATCTGCCTCAGGTACCACAAGATCCCAAGGAATCCCTACAAGCCCAATCACTACACAGGTGGGAGCTCCAGTGGGTCAGCGGCAGCTGTAGCAGCAGGTAAGTGGTCCTAAACTGAGCTTAAGGGGGTGGGAAGAGGAAGGGCCTAAGCCTCAGACATTAGCTTCTTATGAGGGGATTTGGAAGCTGGGGGAACTCTTAGCTGAACAGAGATCTGTGTGTGCTGTCTTGGCTACAGCTGGCAGCAGGACGGAAGGGGCAACGTGACACCTCTCTGATCCCAGACCAATATGTTTTTTGTAGGTCTCTGTCCAGTGGCTATTGGCACAGATGGAGGAGGCTCTGTGAGGATTCCTGCTTCATTCTGTGGTGTGGTAGGGCTGAAAGGTAGTGCCCCTTCAATCATGGTGGGAGGACTCTTGTTTTCTGTATCAGATAGGATGCCAGGAACAAGTCAGGCATGGTCCATGAATTCCTGCCATAAAAAAAACTCAACCAGAGAAACTCTGGAGTGTAACACCCTGTGAGTTATATGGGTGGGATTGGCAGAATGGAAGCATTCCCAGTACTGACCACTGAACAGACATTCAAAAAAATATTAACTTCTGTATGTGAGCCAAATGCTCAACAAAGCACACATGCTACCTCTCTACCCACCCTTTCCTTTTCTGTTTTCCTCCTCTGCCCCTCTGCTGGGAGGTGTTCCCAACCTGGTTGGATATCCATAGTGAGCTAGTGAAAAGCAGCTCCACCAGCCATGGATTCCCATCACCCCAATTAGATGGGGAGGCTGAGACTGCTCAAACTCATATCTGGTAAGCTAAACCTGGTGACAAGCTTGTACCAGACCAGGATGTAGACTTATCTGTCAAGTATGCATTCCTGAAAACAGTTTGCAAAGCAATTTTTCCAGTAGGACTTCATATAATCGGGGGGGGGGGGGGGGAATGTGCATAGGAAATGCACATAGCAGTATCTGCAGCATGGAGGATGGCGAGATGGGCAGGATTGCCACTTGGAAGAGATACTGGGTTTTAGGAAAGGTTTATCAGCTGCTTCATCTGAGACCAGACACTCAAACCATTACTGTTTTTCCATGATGATTATGACAAATGTAACTGGTCAGAAAGAGGCAACAAGAACACTCGCAGAAGACAACTGGTGTTAGACATTAAGTCTCACTGGTGAAGCAGTGAGATCTTTTGGAGTAGTGATCTGCTCCCAGAGCCCAGCATCTCCTCCTGTTGATAATTCTGTTCCTGCCTCTCCATTCTCTGCACCATAGGTGCTGCTTCTGCATATTTATATGCATGTATTTCATAAATCCCTGCACATATTTCCTCTTCACTAGATCATTTCTTATGGGAGGAAATGGTTTCAGTATTTGAACTCAGCTGTTTCTTTGATAAGACTGGCAGTCAGCAGAACTGGGTACTGAACGATCAGTGATCAGGCTCTGAAACAGCAGACAGAGAAATGACTGGCAGGGGTATACTGCTTACTGACAAATGCTGAGGAATTCAGCTGGCAGGGCCAGAGGCGTCCAGGTCAGATCTCACCAGCAACTGCTTTATATTACCTTGCATATCTACCTATTTCTTTTTCTCAAGGTACGTTTGGGCGGATCAGTTCTCATGGCAGCCTCCCGCTCAGCTATTCCACAGTCAGTGTGGGTAAGAGGCTTGTGTTTCACTTCAGGGACCTCACTGTGTGGTGTTGTCACTGCTTGGGGAGGCAATCTGTGCCCACAAAAAGCCTGGGGAAGAAGGTCCTGTTTGCCCCTTGTCACATACGTAACTGATTTCTCTTTGACAGGACCTATCTGTACCTCAGTGGCAGATGCAGCCATTGTTTACAGTATCCTTGCTGAGCCGGATCCACTCTATCCATATGGTAGGTGAGCCCTCTCCCTCCTTCAGCCTGGGTGATCTGCCTTTCTAGGGGCATCCTAGATAAAAAGAGGAACTCTTGTTTGTTTCCTGCAGGATTAAAACAGCCCAAAGCAACCCTGTTGGATATGTGTGCACCTGACCTGAAGGGCTTAAAAGTGGGAGTGGACTGGACATTTTTTAAGGTGCCTGTCCTGTTTCTCTCTTCCTGGTGCTTTGCAAGATGAGATTTTGAAGGAATTCAGCGTAGTCAGTGTTCTCTTGCCTTTCAACTTGAGAGCTCCTCATATTTAGTCTGATACTTAGAGGGGAATATGGTTCAGGTGAAGTTATCCAGTGAGATGACTTTCTTTCCTGAGACAGGCCTTTGAGCAAAGGTCTGTTGGAGGTATGAGGAAAGGTAGTGACTCTGTACAGTTGATGGCAGTGTACTTCCTCATACTAGTGTTTCCATGGGAAGTGATGCTTCTGAACTGATTCCAAAAGGTAACTTGTTTAAAAACAAATGAGGAAAATTAGTTTATCCATTTGATTACGATAGTGTAGCTGCTGCATGGTATTTCATCATTCCAGTGTAGAAACTGAGCTGGCAAGGTAGTACTGCTTGGCAATTGTAATGCAACCCCACAGAATTGCCCAAGATTTCTTCCCTGGAGGAGAACAGGGGCTGTTTCTGGCTCTGCCCTGGTGCAGAGGAGGAACACCTTCTCCCCTGGAAAGGGAGACCGTTTCTTCTCCATAGAGTTAGGACCTCCAAGCTGTTCTCCTGGAGTTGGTGGCCAAAAGGCAGCTCTGGAGGGCTGTGTTTCCCTACCATCAGAGACAGGAGTAAAGAAAGCTCCATGTGGACTGAAGTCCTGGTGAGTGTGCTGGGTGGAGAGAGAGGGCAGCTATTAAAATCTGGTCAGGTCTTTCCTCTTTTTCTCTAGGCATGTGATGCAGAAGTCCTGTCCATCTGTGAGAAAGGTAAAGATCAAAAGCTTGTAATATCTCTGCATCTATCTGAGGTCATTGTATCACTTGGTGCTGCTCTCATGTACCCATTAAAGTGGTCTGGCCTGAAGTCCTTTAAGGAAGATGCTTAAAGATGTCTGGCTGGACACACAGCGGTAGCCTTGTACTAGGGAAGTCCTCCTGACTGCAGAGGGTTAAAAATCCCTGCAGTTGTAGGCTTGCCTGGTTACAGTGGAAGAAAGGAGTCTAATGTGTTAAGTCTCTGTCTCTCTATAAAGGCAGCTCTGTCTGTGCTTAGTAATACTCATTCTGCAAGCTTTAATGGTGAAAGACTTAGCAGAGGGACTTGTTGGACAATCTACTGTTTAGTAGGAGAGATGCTGTTTAGTAGGAAAGGCTAGGTCTTTACAGTGCATCCAGTCCTGTGGTGTTTCCTTGAAATCAGCCAAAGAGTGCCATTAGGGTGGCCTTGTCGAATTTTAGACTAAGCAAAATTGAACTTGGTGCATACTTGGAGAGGAGGGAGACTCCACAGTCTCTAGCAGAACAGTTGGCCTCCTGCACATTGGGGCTGAGGTGGTTCACAGTACTTGGGCTTTGCTAGCCTAAATTTTCTTCATCCTCCCTATTTCCAGCTCTTATTTCTGTAGACACAGAGAGTGCTGTAGACTCTGCAGCTTCCTTGCACTCAGAGATCCAAAATATAGTCTGTGGATTTAAAATGTCAAAGTGACAGGCTCCCTGAAAACACAACTTCTCTCCCAATGGCATGCAGCTTCAAAGGTGGGTGGTTAGTTACCCTAGTTATCCAACAAAGAAGAATTCAGAGAGATTACCTGCACCAGATGTGGCCTTTCTTCCACATGTTTAGAGTTTTATTAGGAGGGACACACAACATGCCAATGAAATAGGCAAGGCTGGGAGCTTATAAACAAGCTGAAATCAGAGAGAAAGATATTCTTTGTAGGCTGCTAAAGATTTGCTTTTTAACAAAGTCGCAGGGTTCAGCTTTGCTAAAGTGTGTTAGGATTTGGTGACCCTGTACTGTTGACTTGGTCTCTGAGCCCATCCCGGGGTTCCCCTACCATTGTTGTTCAGAACAGGCTTTGAATGAGAATCTTCTGGTGCTAAATAACCACTTCATGCTCTTACAATACTGGTAATGTCAAGTGCTCGGGGAGGCATTATCAACCCCTCTTTACTGTCTAGATTAACTGGGAGATAGAGGGAGGAGATAAACTTGCCCAGAATATAGTAGGTACGTTATGAGCCTGCCTACGAGCCCCTAGCTCTGCACTGTTGGAGCACTGTGATCTAGTTAGGCCTAAGGCTTTTAGCTATGAGAAGCAGCTGCAGCCGTCTGCATGCCACATGATGCACTGAAGATGCTTGCATTTTAACAGCCTATGGAATTTCTGACTTTTCAAGGGAGTGGGATTCTCAGCTCCTCTGTAACGTTTGCTAAACTCAAGGATGCTGTCTGTGCTCGACCTGTTCTGTCCTCAGCTGTGGAGTACCTGCAGAGTCTGGGAGCCAGTGTGGTTGAAGTGTTTCTTCCAGAGATGGAGGAAGTTCGAGTGGCCCACGGAATCTGCATTCTCAGTGAGATGAGAGACTTCCTGCAACCTGACTTCAACAAACATTTCCACCAAATGGTAAGCGGCAGCAGGTAGGATCAGTGCCAGCGGTTTTCACGGCTGATGCAGAACAAGTGCTCTATATGCAGAACAAGTGCTCTATATCAGTGAGAAACCTGGGGTTCTCCTGCTTTTTCTGTGGCAAAGCAACAGCTGGATGACTCCTGATACAGGAATGCAGACCTAGGAGAAAACTCCTGAAATATCCAGTCCAGTCTCTTGCTGTTAACCACATCTTAGTCCTCTCAAACTGTCATGCCCAATGTAAAACTCTTCCTGTCACCATGGAAGATTGTTTAAGTGTACAAAGATGTGAACTATGGTTCCTAGGAAGGTGCTTATGCTTGATGGAAAGTTAATGAGGATAAGAAAGGTACGGGAGAAAAGAGGGAGTTTAGAAGCTTCTTTCTTACCCAGTGCTTGTCTAAAGCAAGAAGATGTGGTTAACTAGCTTGTTGCAAGCAGAACCATGATCAAGGTTTTCTGTTACAGAATTTGGAGACTCGGATCAGCCTGGCCTTGGCTTGCCAGTTCACAGCTCTGGACTATATTACGGTGAGGAACATACTGTGGTGAAGGGGAGACATCCAGTGAAATTACAAAGGTGGGGTGGAGGGTTCCCTTAATCTCCTCATACATGGGACAGGGGCTGTGGAAAGACATCAGCCAGCAATACTACTGACCTCTGCTGGGGGGACATGCTAAATGATGGGTCACCACAGAGGGTATACCACTCAGACTGGTTGGTGTATTGCTCGTTGAGTCCAAACTGCAGGAATGAAGCTGGAGGTGGAGGCTTTGATGGGCAGAGACTGTCACTGTCAAATGTGAGCCTTATGAACCAAGAGGCCTTGTCAGATGGTAGTCTCTCTGTTTGCAGGCAAATCGGCAGAGGACCCGGAGCATGGGCTTCTTGCGAGAAATTTTCACCACTGTGAACTGTATCCTTACACCAGGTATTAGCAGTTTTAGCCACAGAGCTGCTCCCAGAGAGTTGCGTGGTGCATTTTAAGAACAGTTACTTCATTAACTCCTCCCACCTAATTTTAAGAGCATGACTTTTGTGCAGAGACTTAGTAGTGCCTCAGGCCTGTAGAAGAAAATGGGTTCTGGTTAGGATGAGTGCTGCGCGTTTCTAGACCTGCTGCCTGTATCCATGGCAGTCAGATAATTCCTTTTTGGTAGGATTCCTTTTTGAAATAGGACGTGCAGAGCTGGTGCAGTTACACAGGAGAGACTGGACATCTGCTTCTTAGACATGAAGATGGTCTTATTCCAATTAGAAACTGTTCAAACCATAAATCCCAATGACTTCTTTGTACTCCAAGGGGGTTGTTTGCATCACCAACGTAGATCAAACGTAGCTTTAAGGAACTGAGCTGTATCTTGGAGATTGCCCACTGCCTGACTCTTCCCCTCCACAGCTGCTGCTTCCACTGCCCCAAGAATCCATGACTCTGACCTTCTGGCTGGGTGCAGCGATATCTTGCTCACAGTCCGGGCCATGAGGTAAGAACAGTGCTACTTGCACTACAGAACCAAGGTCGGGAGTAGCTGGGAACTAGCTGCACTAACTAAAGGAGCTCAGGCTGCAGAGGAGAGAGCCATCTTAGCTGCCTCTCCCAGAAAGGCTGATTTTGTTGCTGTCCCAAGGCAGGAATGCTGATGACAGCCTCTCCCCCAGGTTCATGCAGCTTGGCAACTTCACTGGCATTCCAGGACTGGTGGTCCCTGTTGGATATTCTGCTGCTGGGCTTCCTATCAGCCTCCAGGTGAGACAATCCCTCTGAACTGAAGCCACTATAACCAGGTTCCCGCCATTCCATGCAGCACTGTTGAGGAATATACAGGGACTGGTAATATAGTTTTAACTTCTGAGTGAAGACTTGCCTAGAAGAGCAGAAGGACTCTTCTGGCATCTGGGAGATGGATTTCTCTATCTTCCTGTCTACCTGCATCATTAACCACCTGGCTGTCCCTATCATCTGTCACTACTCTTCCCTCTTTTTTCCTTATTTCTCAGTTATGTAATTTCTCTAAGCCCTTCCGTGTTCTTCTCCCTCTTGAAATGAAAGCTCTCTGTATTATGTCAGACAGCTGCCTTTATCCCAAATGCAGCAATGCAACACTTACTGGGGTAAAAGGGAAAAGCATGTGCTCTTCTGGTGCTGTTGGAAGTAATTTTAGCCACATTCTGCAGGGCTTTCAGTAGTGTCTGTGATGATGATACTTTTCTTTCCCCCCTGCCGTCTCTTTTCCCTCTCCTCCTCCCAGGTCATGACAAAATGGTGGGATGAAGCTATGCTTCTCAGGATTGGCCTGAAGCTGGAGCAGTTTCGTCACCAGACCAAAAAACCATCCATTTATTATGACATACTTGCATGATGGGGTGGTCAAGATGGGGAATGCTCCAAAACATTTCTTTTTCTTCTCTAATCTGACCTGACCAAGGGTAAGAGTGGACTTGTTTTCAGTGTTTACCTGAATAAGGTTTATTAGCAGGCCCATTTGAGGAATGGGGAGGAAGACTGATCTAAGCAAGCATTGATGTGAGCAGGGATCAGTTCTGCTCCCTGTTGGGTAGGGGATGTTCCAGTTTGTACTGGGGAAACCACCTGTGTTAGCTCATTCCTCACTGTTTTTGCCAGTTTTTGCAACCATCTTCTGCCACCCCTTTCCCTGTATGGCTCCTATGTAAAGGTGGAAGACAGCTGGACTGCATACAAGCAGTTTAGATGGCTATGCATGGAGAACCACAATTCTAAGTCCTTAAACCTTCTCACAGAATGTCTTCTGCCCCAGGATGTAACCAAGGTACTCTTGAGGGTGAAAGGCAGCTTCCCATATAGATAGATTCCCTTAGATATTAGTGCCTTGTTTCCTTGGAATGAAGAGGATCTTAACACTCCTGCAAGAAGGTAGTGTCTGTCATGGCCCCTTACCGCGAATATTCCCTCAGACCAAAACAGAAGGGCAGTAGCTATGGAAGTGTCTCTATGCTTTTTTTGGTCCCTTGTGCTGGGAACAGTGTAGGGCTCAGTCTAACTGTTGCACAAAATATGGGCATGCTCACTGCATGAGCAGTCCTGCTCCTTCAGCCTTATGTGCAAGGGAAGGAAAAAGCAGAGCAGGAACCCTCATTAACTCAGTGAGCCAAAACTGGTTCACTGGAGTTCACAGGGGCTCTGGAGTTTTGTGCCACTGTTGGTGGCATACTTCCTAAGGCAAGACCCTGAGAGCCTATGTTCTCCCAGTAGTTTCTTAGACATAAGCCTACCAGCATTTAGTAATTCCATCTCCAGAGTGGAGTGGAGTGGAGTGGAATAAGCTACCCGGTATGCTGTGAAATAGCTCTTAAGGAGATGGTTGCTGATCCAGTTACTATAAGGAGGTGAAACTGGTGCCTCACTAAAAAGCAGGAAGTGATAGAGTACTGCATGAGCAGAACCTGGGTGCAGGAGAGGTGTTGCATGAAGCTGTGCGCAGCACACAGCCTGCTCTAGACAAGCAGACAGCCATTCCTCTATCCCAAGTGCACTTCCTAAAGTCATCAGGTAGAATTAAGGCATGGAGTAAAAGAGCAGGCTGTAATACTTAAATCATAATACCACAGCAGGAAAAGCTAGAGATTACATTCCTACAGGAGTAGGCCCTAAAATCACAGTACTATGTGCTACAGGTTCCATTGAAAGCCCCCTGGCTATAAACTTAAGTGCCTGTGTCCTGCCTGCACCACTGTGGCCACATCAAAGACAAGAAAAGGCCTAGGATTAACCAAGGCTAAGCATCTGCTTCATTTTGGACTAGCTCATGGTTAATGCTCAGAGATACCTCCTGTTGCCCACCTTATCACAGATATCTGAGAAGGGAAACTTCTGGCCTTGTAATCAGGCTGCTGGAGAAGCTGTCCTATAGTCAGCAGCAGCAAAGAGCACTGTATTCCTACTTAGCTTGGAAGGAAAGGAGGAACAGAGAGAGTGGTTGCAGTTTCTCCCAAAGTTCAGTATAGCTTTTTTTTTTTTTTTTTTTTTAATTTAAATCCACTCTTTAAACAGAGCTAGCACTTTAGTAAAGTTAGCAGTCAGACAGCATTTGAATGATAAACACATTGCATTACCTTCCCCACAATTACTTGAGTCAAAGCATCAACTGCTACCAGAGGCTGTTAGCAGCATCCACAGTTAAAATAATGAAACAGTTGATACTGTCTTTCATCTTCAACTCCCCTGTGTGATACTACCAGAAATATTACTTCACTAGATTCTAGTATAGTTAAATTCTATGAAGAGCAGATTTTAAGAGCAAAGTATTACCTCTAATATTAATGATAACTTATTAAACATTTCTAAAACACCCTGGAGCTGTATGCCTGCAAGATGAAACACTGGGGAAGTACACCGTATGGAAATAGAAGGAGTTGATCAGTGTTTGACAAGAATAAATTTCTCCAAGGAACACTGCTGCTTGCAGGAAATAATGGCTGAATATTCACTGATTTAATGCTACTCTTGTAGGGGTTAGAAATGGCAGTATAAACCAATCAATCACCATCTGCAAGACGAAACTATTTCAAATCCCCTCTTTCCTAAATGATATACTACTGTAAAACTACAATTTCAAGACTAAGTTCATTCTCTGGGTGGAGTTAAGGAGCTCAGGTTTCTAGAAGGATGGCTAGGACCTAAAATAAAGGGTTTGCTTTTTAAAAAGAATATTTGCATCTTGCTAACTCTGGGAAGAAAAGGGAACAGGGAGCTTCTGCTGACTGACAGTAAGTTAGCCTGTCTTTCAGCACACTGCTTCCTCCCTTTCTCTAAGCTGATATCACATCAGTGCACAGTTTCAGGGCAAAACTGCCCTGGTACTGAGGTTTCTAAGATGAGCTGCTTGCACTGCTGAAATCCCCCTGTGTTTCCTTACTTCCCCTTGCTGTACTCATCTACAGCTCTCCAAGAGACCAGTTCCTATTAGCAGCAGTCCCACCCCCACCACATGCGATGGCAGGGCAGTTGTGTGAGCAAAGCAGACACAGTGACCACACACACAATCCTGTTGCTTCACATAGATATATGTATGGGTATAGATATAAGGTATATACACACTGATTTTTATATATATATATATATATATAAAATAACACCTTGTTTATAAAGCGACATTTAATTGCCACTGGTTCCCTTCCCACCCCACAAAAACAATAGTATACAAAATATAAAATATTTTAAATATTTATAAACGCCGCAAGAAAAAAATAGAACTGTACGAAAATATTTTTTCTGAGGTTCTTTCCCTGGCCTGTGGGAAGGGAAAGGTAAGGGGTACACATTTGGCAGGCCTAGTGGGCCTTGAGTCCATAGTTGTTAAGTGGGTAGGAATATGCCCTGCCTAATACTATCCGGTCCCGGAGGAGCTTAAATAAGACATAATAATTGCAGAAAAGGATGAGGGCCATGGAGAGGGTATGGTTCCACTTCTCTGACCGCAGCAGTGAGTAGAGCTGGTAGCAGACCACACTGCCTTCAATGAGGATCAGCAGGTTGAGCAGCCGTAATGGACGGTGAAAAAGGAACTGCAGGGGAACAGTTAAAAAGGACAGAGAAAGAAGAACATCAACAGCATTTCCACGGTTTGCTGCAGCATTAAAGTACGAACGGGAGTGTATGTAATGCTCTCTGACTCCACTGAGCTAGCGATCACTGTGCTGGGTAGAAGAAAGGCTCTTGTATCTTACCCACCACTAGCTGCTACTTAGAGGACTGAAGTTTAAGAAACAAGGCATGCAGAATTGTAATTTTCCTTGAGAAGGGGAGGACTGGTGAAATAATGGCCATCTCACATATTTTCCAGCTCCCCTGGAAGAGGTTCTATGAACTAGGATCCCCTTAAGAATACACTATCTGATGGGAGAGTGGCATCACCATGGTGAGAAAGCACTGACAAGGCAGCAATGACTTTTGTTTTGCCCAGACGTCACTGTAATGCTGCAAGGAGGAAGTCCCTCTGCCAAGAACAAATCTTTTTTTTAGCAGTAAAAAAGGACGTTGTGAGCACTGAACTCTGTTCCATCCAGCCCAGCCAAAGCATGTGTGGGAGATGGGCACATGGGAAACAATGTTCAGCTGAGAGCATAAGCAGCTGTGATGTGGCCAATTCATGATGGGAAAGGGACACCCCAACTTCTTGACCTAAAAACAACTCTTAACAAGCCACTGCTACTGGAAAGGTGAAAGCCTCAGTTGTTTTATACTCTTCCCCTCTTGCACAGGCTCTACTACCCCAAGAGCTGATTCAGCTCACTAACCCAGCCAAAAACTAACCAGTTCTCTTTTTGAATTAGTCTTCTGCCAGGTAAGTGAGCTGAATTGACCCTGATGAATGATAGAGCTCATGTGTCATATTTGACAGCAATGATTTAAATCAGCTCCTCCCCTCCTCTGGAACTGTGTGGTCAGCTCCAGGCTCCCAAACCACCTCAGTCCTCAAGAACCATGTAACTGAGTACCAATTACTTGACCAACCCCACCTGACCACCAGTGCCACAGCTGCAGGCCCCACACCACAGCTGGAATGAAAACATTGCAAACCCAGATGGCATAGAATACATACTTTCTGAAAAATAACTACATGATCAGGGGAGACTGCATAGGTAGCAGGGAGAAACGTGTGATCTTTTGGACAGAAGCTGTAAGCTATTGACTGTTTAATTTTTACTCTTTGCTGACCTGCAGTAGTATACTGAGAAAGTATACCATTACAAACGCAGGAAGGTAACCAAGATGGAGCAGCAAGTCTACTACCAAGAGGCACAACCCACAATAAAGGATGCTGGGGTGATCTCTGCAGGACAAGATTTTAAGACCATTGTAGTTATGGCACTAGTGGGGTTTTTTTTTGTTTTTTTTTTGTTGTTTAATCTGCTACTCAGTTCATTTGGAAGTAATCTGGATACCTCTACTGTATAAAGACAGGGTCCCCAAGAGTGACCCTAAAGTAAGATCCTAAAAGGTGGTGAGAAGAAAAGAGCAGGAAGGTACAACTATTCTGCTAACAGGTCTTTTACTGAAGAAAATGTCTAATTCTTCAGTTGAAGCACAATCTGTTCTGCTGCAGCTAGGTTTCAGTCTCTCCTCCGTCCCACAATCATGACACGTCAACAGAAGAGATACTTGCGTAAAAGCGGGCATGAGAGACGTCTGAAGGCACTGCTACATTGTAAGGCCCAACTGCTTTATACAGGCATCGGCTACGTCGCACCAGTACTCCTTGCGGCCATATTGTGTTTTCTGACCAGCTGTGGGGAAAGAACACTGTAGTGTTAGCATCTGAGGGAAAGCAAGTGAGAGGATGTTCCCAACTCACTGAAGGACTCGCAGGAACAGACTGCATCTTGAAAAATAACAAGGCCTCTGCCACAAGGAAACATTCCAGCTCCCATTGGAAAACCACAGTGAGATGAGATCATGAACTCATCAGAAGGTCTCTGACACTCAGCAATGAGAACAAATGGCTCCCAGTACAAGCTAGCCCACTGCACTGGAGCAGGCCACCACTTCCACCTACACAAGCTACTGCTCCAGCAGCCAAGAGGAATCTAAGCATTTATTGCTGGGAGGGAACAAGCACTGACTAGAGGAGCTTAGACAGTTCTAGAGCAAACATTTGTTTCTAGGGAAGAGAAAGATCAGCAGAGTTGTACCTGTGACCCCAGCACCGTGGGGAATGGAAAAGCTTCCCTGGTAGATAGCATTGCTGATACTTGCATATCTACTGTATCGTTTTACCAGCCCCTTGCTGGGCATGCCAGCCCCTCGCCATCCCCACACTCACATGTGCTGTGGAGCATTGCTGTAGGAACCATGTTCTAATTTCTGCCACTTGCCCAGGTGGGCAGCTGATCTGTGAAGCAGGTCGCAGTACTTGGGGGGCAGCAGCTGAGTGGTGAGCATGACAAAGGCATTGATCCACACCATGATGAGGTGCTCACAGGACCAGCGCATGTCGTAGTACTGGGTGCTCTGCAAAGAGACCAGACAAGAATTTAGCACCACTGTCACAGAACAGAGAAGGGGATGACAAGAGGACATACTGTGTGTGCATCCAGCAGACCCACACCACACATTACAGGCATGCGCTTTTGGGCCAGTGATTTCAGAGGGTTACAGCTTAGGAAACACCCAAGACTCCTTTCTCCTTGACCTGAAGGAGAAAAGGAAGGGGGATGATGCTGCAGCTGGTGCATCTCCTCCCCAGCAGCAGATTTCAGGAGGGTTCACTTGGCACAGAACTGCCCCAGGAGTACCAATTGCACCAGGACGGCTACATGGATTGTAGAGCCCTGCCCATTTCATTACACCAACTGGATTGGCTGTGTAAGTCTCATATAGCCTTGTTAATGAATGCTGAGCTGGTTCAAGTTAGAGAAACATAGATTAAAAAATACAACCCCCACACTGACAAGTGGTTCTCATATTTAGGTTCCCAGACATCCTAGTTGGCTCTGTTTTCTAACAAGCTGAACACCAAAGCCTCTGATCCAAGCACTCGAAAACCAGGACATTGGATCTGAGATAGTAACAAGTGCCTTGGTCCAACAACACAGCTATCCATCTGCCTAGGACAGGGGGTGGGAGAAGGGGAGTTAGTAAGTGGGGTGATGGGACTAGAGGTGCATCACGTTTATGGCAATACCTATCCGCCAACCAGGAGCAGTACTAGTGCACTCCGGATGCAGCCATGCTCCGCTATCCAGGCTGCCAAAGGGGAGACAGAGAAAAGGGGAATTAACCAGGAATCTGCCCCAGCAACAATTCACACAACATTCAGAAGGAGACGGCGGGCAGGGGCACAGAGAGCGCCAGACGAGAGCTACCTTCACAAAACACAGTGGCAGGAATGCCACATAGTAGGCACTGAAGAGAGAGTTGAAGAGAACTTCCTTGATCCTGCGGTTGAAGTCTGCTTTTAGGCACTCCACCTCATTACGGATGAGATCTGGGGAGAGGGGACAGCTGTGGGTGGGGATAGACGTAGGATTATTGAACTGTTCTCTCAGGGATTCCCACAGAAGCGAGAGAAAATCTTTGGGTTTGACCAGGCTGCTGACACCTGACGCCCCATCATCCACCATCTGATCTTGTACCAAGTAACCACAGTCCGCAGGTAGGGGCTGTGCTCTGCTGTCCTGGTGGAAGCAGCACAGAGGAACGTACACACCAAACCTACAGGGAGAGAAGGAAGAAAGGAACGTGGGCTGAAATGACAGCTATCCCAACATAAAGAGTGCATCTTCTGACCAGATGCTGGCCCATAGCAGAGGGGTAAAACGGAGAACCCTCATTTGAGAAGCTAGTGGCCAACTCTTATTCTCCCTGAGAGACTAGGGCCTACAACCTTGACAACTGTGCAGAAATGCTTCTTTAAATCTCCTGTTTACGGGAACCAGTGATCTTAATGGCTCAGATTTCAGTCACAGTAATGATCCCCCATGCAACTTGCATACTGCATGCAATTTGCTTCATAAGCTCAGTGCTCTTAAGATAAAGGCTCCACCCCCTACTTCTCTCATTCCTAATTCCCCGCTACTTATTATGTCAGGAAAGGTCATTTCTTTGCGTATCTTCTGGGGGCAGATTACAGCCAACAGCCCTGCTTCTCCCAGTGTTCCCTATGTGGCTCATGCCACCCCAGGTGGCTATGCTTCCCCTACGCTAAGGCACAAGGTGTTGTGTTACTCACGGGTAGCCCAAGAAGAGAAGGTTGAGAACAGAATGGCTGCGGAAGAGATTGACCAAAGTCCAGCAGAGCACCCATCCACAGAGGGTGAGCAGCACCAGGCGCACCATGTAGTGAATCACTGATGTTGCGCCCACCTGAGAGGCCTGCAAATCCAGAAGAAACATTCAGCCACTCCCTCAGGCTAGTGCTAAAACACACAGCACAGGGTGTGCCTGTGGAAGAGAAGCAGGGGGAGGGTGCCAGAAGGCACAGTAAGAGGCGTGGCTGCCCTCTTCCTCCAAGAAGTAGAGGGCTGACTCTCACAAAGGTGAAGTCCTTTGATTTCATTCACTGTTAGGGAAAATCCAAAAGATTCATGAATAACCTCAAGTTCTAGGGCATGACTGAAATAGGGCTGTTTCAAATCCAAGCTGCAAAGTAGGAAACATTTTTGCTCAAGTCCTTTATTGTTCTGATGATACTCCAAGATAGCCTGAAACACACTTCCTCTTGATATTTCATTTGGAGGGATCAGGTCTCAGCATTCATTTTCCCAAAGAACTGGAATGTCCCAGCTCTCAGCTGAAGGAAGAAAAGATGGTGCACCTTGGACAGTTCCAAAACTAGATTTCCACCACCCATCTCTATTGGATGTACAGGCTGCAGTCTAGCAAGGAGGAGCCACCTTCAAAAGAACAGCAAGGAAGCTTGTTCCAGTTTCCAGAGGGGGTAAGCCAAACTGAACTATAAAAACATTCCTAGGGATTAGAGCCAATAGATGGGATGCTGAAAAATCTGCATGAAAGGTTTCAAAGCAGAAATTTCAGTCTATGGGAGGTTTTACTGAGGATGGGAAAGTAAGAGAAAATGGCAGGAATTAGAGGTGGAAGAGAACTTCTGGGATCCCATTTAGTCCATTCACCTATTCAACAGGACATAACTGTTAGGGGTATGTGTGTACGCATGCGCACATGCATGTTTTAAACCTATTGCTTAGTCCAGAGTCATATTAACTATTTCAGTGGGCAGAACTTCCACTTTACCCAGAATGACCTTTCTCAGACTTATATTTGGCCTCGTTCTGCTCTCAGATACACAATGCACATGCTCTCAAAATCCAAAGTCACAATACCAAAGCCTCAAAGTAATCTGAGTAAGCTTAGGAAGAAGCACTAGTATAGGAAGAACAGTTCTACCCAGCTATTCCTCTTTCACTTTGGTCAGACATTCTCCTTCTTCTGCCATGTCCTCTGTAATGTCCTGTTCACTCTTCCAAAATACCAAACCTCCCCATTCTCCACTCTGCTACCTGACTAGCAATTATCTCAACCACTTTTCTGGCAAGAGATAGTGAGCTACAATATCATGCCTGCAGAAGCAAGTGGAACCATTCCATCTCCTTCTAGGTGCAAAGACAACAGAGCACCCAAATACTACAGGACATGAGTGGGCTGAAGTAGAAGACCTCCAAGGCAGAAGGGCACTTCCAAAATCTTAGTCCTTCACATCCAGACTCTTCCCGGGGGAAGGAACCCTCTAGCAATCCAACTCACAGAACTCTCTCAAGCCATGAATGATTATGCTCTATGACCAGTATTAGGTGCAGAAGAGAGAACAGTGGGAACATTACCTCGGAGATGAGGGCCCACACCAGTCTCCGTGCCAGCATCACTGTAATGAATGCCGCTAGGTGGTAGTCGATGAGGTGAAAATTCTGAAAGAGGAAAAAGAAAAGGTATTTACCAAGAGCAGTGGGACTGGAAAAGCTGGCTGTTGAGAGTGCATTGGGACCTCACATCATAAACATGCCCCAAATCTGTCTATTAAGAATAAGGGAGAAGGGAGAAAAGTCAGTAACACAGGAATGTCTACAAAAGTAAGATCTTCCCCATATGGAGGTTCCTTCCCACAGAGAAATTTCTACTGAAAAAAAACCAAAACCAAAAACAACAACAACAAAAAAACTTTCAGGCAAATATTTTGGGGGTCGAAGGGAGATCTAGGACCAGGATCCTACTGTGGACAACTGCTCACAAGTTCTTTTGGGAAAAGCCACTAACCAACCAGAGTAAGGGGAGCTGACATGCAATCCAGAGTCCTGCACATCTGCTCACTTCACCCCTTTATCTCAGAAACAGGCTGTAGTGACCACCAGTGCTCCAAGATGTCATCATCAAGTTGATCTGAGAACTGTCATCTTCAAGGGTCATAACTCTATATTACAAGTTAATGTTGGCTCTGGCTGCATCAAGTTAGACTGAACTCTTGGGCTCCTTATAATTTGTGAGTGAAGCTATTATATGGGTTCTGGTTATAATGGTTAGCAGACTCTGAATATTGCTGTCTGGGACTTGAAGGATTTTTTCTGAGTAAATGAGAATGCTTGACTTCTGATGGGAACAAGTGTAAGACCATTAAATCTTTTCATGCAGGGAACCTAATACAAAATGTTTTTTCTTCAACGAAAGCTGTGTCCAGCATCATGTAGCTGAATTTGAAACATATTGCTGGATAACTGGAATACCAGCACCACCTGTCAGTATAGAAACTAAGGAGCCACCTCGTGCTTCAAAGCAAGAAGGCAACCATCTAATTTGGGGGACCACCTCAGATGCTAGCTGCATCCAGATGAGGTCTGATGGCATTAGAAGTCACAGGTACAGGTCACTGCCAGGAAGCCCAGCTTTCTGGGCCAGGAAAGATTAAGACTGAACCTGAGGAGACTGCAAGGTTTACATGCACTGAGGATCTGACCTCCTCCCCAACTCCTCTGCTGCTGACCTGCTGTGAGATCCTAATGAAAACTTCTGTCATCTCCATTCTCTCAGTCTCTGGTGTTTCCACTGGGAAGAGGCATCAGCACCATGAGACAGCAGGCTTCTAGAGTCTCAACTCCATTTCAAAACCTTGGGGCTAACTAGGCCTCACAAGTATCATGGAAGAGATTTGCACTGAAGTAGCCCTACTAACACCTCTTTATCTCTTTCTCTCTTTCATTTTCCATGTATTTTCTCCCCTTTAAAATAGGGGGTGGCATGGCCCTGAGTGATGGGGGGGCATATGAAGTCCCCTTAACCCACTTACGTCAAATGCTTGGCAAGTCCTGCACTGAGGCAGCATGAACAGAAGCTGTGTAATCACAAAACGCAGGTGACTGCATAAGCTGGGAAACTCACCAGTGAGGTGCAGGAAGCAGGATGATTGTATGGGTACCACCAGACGGTCTTGTAGATGTTGATGTACTGAATAAACAGGGCTACCAGTAGGTAGATGAAGAACAGGAATTCAAAGAGAAGGCTCCCGTCCAGAGGCAGGTCAGGTATCCGGCAGTGACGTACAGGCTCTGGAGTAATCAGGGCTGTGATCGGAGGTGCAGAGAGGCTGATGGCACTACCATTCCTGAAACAGACAGGTATCACTCACTTTGGGAAACATCCTACATTGACTGCACAATTTTCCTGGAAAGGTAATACTTCCGCTTTTAAGTTTGGGACTGTGCATTGCCTGAGTAGAGATGGTACCAGTCCTCTCTTAAATAAGGAGGTACCTAGACGAGTTCAGCTACTTCCCAGAGGCTGACCTGTCAGTGTACTCAAATTTCCTTCTTCCCCAGCCCTCACAGGAGCCTGTAACAACCAAAAGCTCCAGCAGACTATACTGAGAGAGAAAGTTCAACAGGTGTAAACCCTGCTGTATTTGACTCAAACCAGGATGAACAACATTCCCCCAGGAACTTGGGGTGCTGATTCCATGTTTCCAACACAGTCACTTTTTCCTCAAGAATCTAAGACTGTGCCATCCATCCACCTGTCTCAGCCCGAGAAGTTTTTAAAGGCCAAAACTAAATGACTTGGCCCTCTCTACTCTATGAGAATGAACCTATACCAACTAAGTCAGGACCTCAACATGCAGCAAATAGTTTCTCCAGTTTACTCACTTCTGCATAGAATGAAATAACACTGGGCTCTCTCTTAATCTTTGTGACAAATGAGGAGATGTAAATGTCACTGTGTTCCTTTTTCAACCCCCAACTTCCCCAAAAAATGGAGATGAACTTTACCAATTGTGAGAATCTGTTTCAGTGGAGCTGGCAGGGTTAAAACAGAATATAGACATCCTCCTGCCCTGCCTTTCTACCATGTAGGAGGGGGACTCACAACTGGGCTCCGACACATCACAGTAATTTCCCAGGGCATTGCAGGCAATGCAGTAAAAGAGATGGGGACTCATAATCAGCTACAATTCACTACCCTGGGAATTGCTGCAGGGAAAGACAAAATGAGCACTGAGCTATTTCTACCCACAGCTATTGTGACCACAGAGAGCACTGAATGGTGTCTGAGACCACTTCCACAAGCTTCCCATTGAGGCAGATTTTAACATGAGTTGAGAGAGGAGCCGCAGAAGGAAGCATGAGTCACCAGCAGAGCCAGGAAGAG
The DNA here is from genome assembly GCF_036370855.1 of Dromaius novaehollandiae. Classification (NCBI taxonomy): domain Eukaryota; kingdom Metazoa; phylum Chordata; class Aves; order Casuariiformes; family Dromaiidae; genus Dromaius; species Dromaius novaehollandiae. The sequence continues at coordinate 90,880,264 of NC_088098.1, forward strand.
AAGCTGGAAAAGACTTCTATTATAAAGAACCCTTCAGGGTTTGTTCTGTCCGAACGCCATAGCAGTGGACTCAAGGTTCCCATCTCCCAGTTCTTTGCTTTAACTATTAAGCCCCACTTCCACAGTTTAGAGCAGATCAAGACTCCTAAGCTTCTAGTATCATCCCAGCCACAGGCGTCTTGACAGCAATAACTTTGCCCTCACCTGTTTCTCAAACCAGTACCGTTGCCACAGCTCCCACCAACCAGAGTCTGGAGAGAAGGCAAAGCTGAACGGCTTAGCTGCTGCCGACTGGGTCCCCTCCTTCCACCGGGCATGACCAGGAACCAATCCACTTCCAGTGCCTCCAGCAGGCTGTGCCCTGAGACCCAGACAACAATCCTGAAGCCTTCCCAGGTCTGCAAAGAGGCAGAAACATCAGTTAAGCTGCAAACTCTGGTGAGCTGGTCCACACCCAAGCCAAATGAATTCATGCTACAGGAAGCCATTCTCATACATGCAGAGCCTTGCAGTAAAGCTGGGAAACCCATCAGCACCCTAAACACCATCCCACATGATGGCACCAGATCAGTGCCTGTCTGCTTACACAGGAGGGACTCCACTGACACTATATCCTTAAGAAGTGACAGCTTAAATTAGCCATCAATGACTGGTGGCACTTCCTGTTGGCTGGAAAGCTCTACTGAGCATCTCTAGGGCCAAAGACAGCACAACGGTGTGGCTTAGTTTAAGAGCAAATATGGAAGAATCCCCTCCCTGTTCCAGTGTGAGAAACTGCTAGAGCTTTTCAGGTCTTTTTAACCATCCAGCACACCATTTGATAGCGTCTGATGCTGATAGATAATATGGACCCTCTCTGTTGGAGCTCAAAATGGACAGCCCTAATTGGTCTGCATGAAGATTTGGCACAGCAGTTAATTGCATGGTTCAGCTCCCTTAGTGCTAAGAAAACCTGACTGACATACTGGTAGGAGATCCATTTAAAATGGTCCTAGCTAACAGAATAGTGCAACAGAAAATATATGCATGTAATTCGAACATACGGATAGGCAATCACGTATCCCAGCCTTAAAAGCCTATGCTTAAAAAAAAATGCAAGTATTTGATTATTTTAAATGTTACATTTAATTCAATCAGTTCCTTAAAGTGAACTAGTATGAAGGAGGTCGGGCAACCCAGAAGATCAGTAACAAAGCTGGATTCTCTGGCACAGACTTCATCACTTCCCATATAATTTTTCTTTTATTTCATGAATCTCACACATGACACCGCAAGGATTTTGATAGTCAAGTTAAGTTTTTGATGGCTAACAGACATAAAAGAATGACAACTTAAATTGGAGTGCTAATCCTGAAGTCATTCCAAGTGAGCATGCAGTACAGAAACAACACATTGAGGGTGAACATCTCACTACAAGGACATCTCTGTGTGCATTTCCAGAGAGGCTAATCAGGTGCCCTTTTGGCAAAATATCACAGCCAGAACCAACCCAGGGTCTCAGAAGGTGGGAGTGCTTTTTTGGAAACTCTGGATCTAGCTTTGAAATTTACAGATAGAGCCCATCTTCTATTTATAATTCAGTTATCATCTCCTTTAAAATCCCGAGAAATCATAGCTGGCAGAAGTGCCAAGAAGTTTGCTGAATGAGTCACATCACTGTCACCATGAACACAGCTTGCAAGAGAACTATTCTAAAACACTCCCTCTGAAAACTTTCTTTTGTATTAAAATTTCTCGTGCTGCATCTCTGCTCCAAAAAACATTTCTCAAAGTTTCAACAAAAATCAAAACAGTATTTCTAAAGATGAATGCTGTGTACATACCCATGTGAAGGTCACTTGCAAAAAAGTATAAAAGAGATCCTGGAGAACAAATGGAATTGTGAAATTGCATGAAGGGAGAGAACACATTGGATAGTTTGTGTTTGGAGGAAAAAAATATATTTTTTCAGACTTCTTAAAACTCTCATTATGACTCCAGTGACAAAACAGAATTGAATCCTTTCTTATCTTTCTGATCAATACTTTAAAGCTTACACAAAAACCTTCTCTGGAATGTTCTGGAGTTTTATTTGCGAACACTTCGAAGACTCATATTTCAGGAATTAAATATAAACAGAGGAAGATTCTCTTCCCAACTCTGCATGCATGGGAGAAGCAGAGAGGGCAAAAGACAATGCAGAATTCACCTACGGCATCCAGATGCTTTACATAAGCAGTTAAGCAGAAAAGGATGAAAAAACTCTGAAAGGAATAACTTTAAAAGCCACTTTAAGCCAAATTAAGCTATTATAAAAACTGTGCAAGCTAAAATAATTGATCTGATTCAACCTACAAGGATGTTTATGATAACGGACGCAATACCCAGAAGCTGGTGATCTAATTAGAGGTATTAACAGTGGAAGATACTTTATGCCATATTCAGTAATTCATGCAGATAATTTAACAGCTTTCATTTGTATTATTCAGTTAGTATGCTTTACATGCTCATCAACTTAGACACTTGGAAACTAAGCAATCACACTTTCACCCTTTGCAAACCAGTAAAATGCTAGTGTCTCCTTGTAAAAAAAAAATGTGTATAGGAAGCAGCTCTCTTTAATGCAAGTACACTGTATTTTAAATGCACTTGAATAATCCCTTTCACAGTGATCTATGAACATACAGATTGGGCTAACCTATGAGCACAGTTACTAAAGCTGCACTTCAAATAACTTGTTGACTTCACTGGACTCTGATCAAGTTTGGCAGGTATCTGTAAGAGCAAGATCTCCCCAACAACATTTTTTTTTTTAAACAGCCAGATGAGATCAAAGCTCCCTAGATCAAGTCGAACAAAGCAGCGAGACCACAGATCAGTTTGACTCTAAGCCGGCATTTTTTGCCTTGAACGAGGCAACAGTCCTCCTTTGAGGGAAGGGAAAAGCCTCTGTATAGCTTTCAATTCTTAGTTTAAATTAAGGCATGATTCTACTGTGAGAAAGGAATGTGTAAAAAAAAAAATGCACTCATGACCTTTTACTCCAGTAGATCAGATTCCTGTGTGCATCCAAGTCATAATAAGTTCTCATAAAGAGCCAGCAGAGCAAGTTGGGAGCCTACCAGGCTCCCCCTTCGCTCTTTGTAGGTCCCTGGGTAGCTGCACGTCAGCATTTTTTATTTTACATACAATCTCAGATGCAAGAAGTGAACAACAGTAGACAAAAACTTTTCCTGCCAAGACTCTGTAGTCCATTAGTCTGATTCCACATTGTTTTGAGGGAAGTTGTAGGTGAGCTGGGAGTAACAATGATGTCACACATTTGTAGTGCCTGCCTCCTCAACATCCCCAGAACAGAAACGGCCTAGTTTTCAAGTTCTCCTCTCTCAGGCAGATGTGGACACCATAAAAACACTCGAGAAAGCTTTGAGAACTGGCTACAGAACAGCGGTCCTGTCCATGCAGGTGGAAAGAATATGAGTATGGACAGGTCTTGGGTCACTCTTTCTTCAGGACAGAGACAAAACCTTCAACCGTGATATGGTTAACAGAAGATCCAGGAATGAAATGCACCAGATCGTCTTAGTTTTGATTTATGCATTTAGGACTACAGGAAATATTTAGACATTTTATTTCTCCCTGCCCCCTCCATCAGCTCCTCAGCTATCTGGAAGAGGCAGGATAAAGGCAGGCAAGAACCACTCTTGCAAGCAAGCCTTTACTGATGAAGAGCTAGGCAGACAAGCTATCCACCAGGTTCAGAGGTGAAACAGCACACCACCTCATCCTGCTCCCCAGCGACCATCACTCAGAACCATATTCCTGCATCAGCAGCTGTCTAAACAGCACTTACAAGAAACAAATCAGAAAAGAGCCAGTGACTCATCAGAACGAAAAATCTGCCTGGTTCCCCATCTCTTTGCTGGAAACGCTACAGTGCTTAGCCAGTTATTTTGATGACGTTAATGCTTTTTAATTGGAGAAAACTCCAAGCCTCCAGTCCTCTTGGGAAGCTCGCTGCACTGAGGTCTGAGAACTGCCAGACCCTGGAAAACATTCAAGAGGTTCTCCTTGACTCCAAAAGGCCTATAACCAGAAACTCTTAAGAGCAGAAGAGGAAGTGCGGCGGCCACCCTCATTTGTAGCAATGCGGCTTGAGAAGACCACAGGCCTCTCATTGCAACCCTCCATCTCGATCAAAGCAGTCTTCTTCCTGCCTGAGCATGTGACATCTTGGGGTGAAGCAACACATTGCCTCTGTGGCCATTTGTGAGGGAGCTCGGCCTGCCTCTTCCTCAGCAACGTTTGAGGTTCCCTGTGGTCTCTAGGTCGCTAGCATGATTTTCCATTTGGGGTGCACACACTTTACAGCTAAGTAGGCATCACAGCACACCTGCCATCCGAAGAGGTGCTGCTGAGCTGACACTCTCACTCCCTCGCAGGAAAGCCCAGCAGGCTGCCCCCGCGGCACAGCTGAACACCACTGGCAGTGCTGACATGAAGCATGGGGAGCTACCAGTGCTGACACAACACTGTCAACATCTCTAGACCCTCAGGGTACTGCTGCTAATACCTAGGACCACAGCTAGCATCAAGTGCAAGACAAAAAGCATAAAGAACCATAAGCAGCACAGGAAAGGAATAAGCCAAGGAGTGCAGCAGAAGCCAATGTCCCTGCTATGGCTTCCTTGCTATAGGAAATGGCAGAGTATGTCTCAAAGGCACTCCTGCATCCAAGCACCTAACAGTCCCTCCCACCTCTATACCATGTGTCTAATCCCCTGCTGTTGGGAGCGGTGACTTCTATGTTATTTTCCTTCATAAAGGAAACTATCCTGGGACAGAATTCAAAGGACTGCCTGAATAAGCTCCCACGCTCATGCTTCCCATCCACAAGGGCAAAGGACCATTTAAGATCTTGGCAGTTCATCAGGCTCAGTGAAAATCTTTTTCTCCCAGTGCTGCCACTGAACAGCATAGCCGGTATGTGTAAAACTTTTGGGGATACTCACGGCCAGTGCCAATAAAAAATGCTACAGGTGACAACCACTCACTGTGTGGCAGACAGTGGTTTGTGTATAAAACTTTCTTTGCACAGCACTGACAGGGCCTCAAAGACAGTTACTAGCCACTAGTGAAATAATTTCTGAACAGATGGGAGGAGAAAAACAGGAAAGGATTCTCTAACCTTTGGGATTAAATAAATACTGTAACAATCATGACTTATCTAGCAGATGAACAGCTCTCTCTGTCTTTCTCCTCTTCTTCCTTCCCTCGCATTATCAGTCTCCAGAACTGAAATAAGCACAGTGAAGAATCTTGTCTCTTGGATTATAATCACTGTCCCTGATCAATCTAATCCCAATTTTGCTTTTTTCCTGCAATCCTAACTCCTTTGCAAATTATCAGTGAATTCGTGTGGTTTTCAAGTTTTCTTCGGAACTGCTTTAATCCTACTTATTGTGGCTTATTATTTCCTTTAGGTGTGAGAATTTTATCTCTTTTATAAAAAGAACATTTTGACAGATGGGAAACTTAGATGCAAAGTTGGTAACTGATTTACCCAACACAATGCAATATCAAGAATAGAGCCTAGGAATAGTTATGACTGCACCCATGCTTTGATCACGAGGCCACCTTGTTAGCGCTGTCACATCTGCTGCAGCTAAAGCTGAGATGCCGTGAAACTTCAGCAGAAGCGTTAACATCGCAACAACCAAGTGCTTTTTCATTCCCAAGCCCAGTTTTCAGGGGGAAATAACTGATAGGTTATCAGACTGAAAGCTAAATATTTGGCTTGCCCAGACCTCTCTCCCCGCGTACAGTAAACAAGACCTTTGAACTCGGCCTGGTCACACAGGAGCACACCTGCCACCTGGCGCAGAGCTGGGCGTGGGGAGGCAGAACCGGTTAGGAGAGACATCTCTGAAGTCAGCACATTTTCCACGTCCTCACGCCATACTGAACTCTCAGGAGCAACAGATTAACAGGGAGATGTCGGCACGGACAGAGACAGAAATACCCTAAAGCACAGTCAAGGGTCAGGCTGCCGGGGCACTGAACGCACAGAATAAAAGCTGTGAATCACCACGGTCAGGTGATTCATTATCAAGACTAATTTTTGCTCGATGACTAAGAATCTCCTTTGTAATAACAAAACCAACCAGCGAGACCAAGTTAGCACAGGGTTTTCTGAGAGAGCACAATTCTGGCAAACAAAGAGGATCCATCAACTGGTCTTCTGCACGTGTCCCAAAAGCAAAGGGAAAAAGTTAGCAAGAAAAAGGCAAGATTTCACAAACTGCAACATGCTCTATCACTGATTTCAGGCATCTTCAGGGAGGAAGGCTAGAGCTAAGCAGACAAACAAATGGGGAAAATAAAGCTCTAGCTAAAGACAATATGAAGATAGCACCTGCCATTTGTAGCTGCCACAGTAATTCCAATACCCACTGAAGAAACTGAAGCAGGAAAGCCTATTCTTCCATGGAAAATCTATCCAGGGTAAAATGCAGTAAGCTCAGTTTAGCTCATTCAGCAGACATATTCATGGAAGATGGGACATATATTTGAGTTCTTAATACTCTAGGCCAGTAAAATTATCCAAGAGACTAAAAAAGCCATTTTTAAAAAGCACAGAGATTTCCAACCTGAATCCTACATTCCTTAGAAATCTCCTCAAATACCTTATTTCTGGGGGTGTGAGGAAGAGATTTCCAGAGGCATGCAGGAGATATGGTCCTCTTCAGGATACAGATAAAGTCAGGTCTTTGTGAATTGGACAAAAGGAGATGCATGCTCTAAGCACTCTTAAGGACATTCTGACTAGCAGAAGAAAAAAGCTGCCATTTCTAGACTAATAAAATACTTCAGAACCGTATAATTATCTTGTGTAACTAATTGCTACAGGATGTTAAAACAAACAACTTAGTAAGACTTTAATGAAGAATTATAATAATTTTATGAATGAACTGCAATTAGGTTAAAAAAAAAAAAAGACAAAGTCCTTGGAGCTTATCACCTACAAGTGGCCAATAACACACTTCTCACCTAGAGGACAGTATCGCACAATTAGCCAGATATTAAAATTTTCTTTGGACTCTTCTGAGATATACAGCAATGATCACAGCTAAAAACTGGATTTGGGAATAAAGAAGGCATTTGCTTGTTCTTGCATGAGAGCAAGAAAGAATTGCAACGTTCATCTTTTCCGGCACCAGAGGGAAATGCAGGCCTGACTAGTTGGGTCATGGTCTATTTTTGTCTTACAGTTCCTATGCTCTAAATCATATGGAGAAAGGGATAGTAATTCCACTCTCAGAGAGCAAGAGATTCAAACTGAAGAGCTGGCAGGAATTACTTGGCTAGACGTATGTTTCTCGAAGACAGCTTGCATTGTCATCTGAAAGCCAGAAAGAGTTTGAGATCCAAAATAGGATTCAGATATCTAACAACACAAAAGTTTTGACTTCCAGTTTCATAAGCCTATCACAGATAAAAACAGATGTTTTATCACTCTAGAAATGAATACTCTCTATTTTTCTCCATAACATAAGTTGGCTACCAGTAGGCTAGAGGGTTTACAAGATACCTAGGCATTTCTAGTGTGTCATAGATTCAGAGCTAGATTAGCGTATGGTCAGCTTTGAGGCAGACTAATACTGCAGCAAATAAAGAAGCAATTTAAAAGGGACACTCATTCAAAGGTTGGGAAGTTACGCTAAATCACAAAGATGACGTATTAGCAGACAATATAAGCAAAGCCATCAAAGTCTCCAGTTAATAGAGTTTATCAACACGCATTCTTAAGTTCATCTCACACCGAAGTTCTTTAGGAAATACTGCATACCTGCACAGCACTGCTAAAACACTGCCACTGCTGATGGGCAGAGATACTGCTCTCTGTTACACAGCGCAGTGCACAGCAACTGTCAAAGGAGGGGAATTCGGGATATGGGCACCAAGTTTTTCTTTTCTAACCTATCGGGACAAACATACAGCAAAACAGACCACTCCTGAAGGGAGGGGAAAAAAAAGAAAAGAAAACAAACAAAAGAAACACTTGCCTTAAGAACCTATCCTATAATTTTCAGACAAGTAAGCCACTGAAAGCAGCATTCTCTTCCAAACCTCACAGCACGCGTACACATGGTCTAATGGCCTGAGTACAGGATTGTAAGCCAGGAACTCTTTGCCTTCTAATCTATGCTTTTCAGCTTACTTGCAGGGAAATTGTTTCATCAATTCAGGCCTCAATTTCCTTATTCCAAACAGGATAAACATTTGAGCAAGTATTTATCCTCCCAGGGGTCTCTGTACGTAGCAGTGAAGATTTTTATAGCATTATTTTAGTGCTTGACAAGCTTTGTTTAAACAAACAGAAGCAGCTTTCCTGCTGTTTAGGCTCCTCTGCCAACCCCTATGTTTAATTTAAAGGAGATCAGCCATGGTGACAGATCATGGGGAGTCACTAGGATTTTCTATTTGTCCTCACATAGCTAAAAATAGGGCAGGGCCATCTGTAGCAGTGAGTTTGAAGACAGAGTAGAACACAAGAAATACTTCTCAAAGTCATTTCACATTTTTTCCTAATGGTATCTAACGCAACTTTTACTGGTTCTATGCATGGATGGGTGTGTCCAACTGCACCTAATCGGAATTCATCTAGCAGCTACTCTGAAAGCCCTGGCTTCCTCATGCATTCAAATCAGCTGCGAATTACTTGAGCCTTACTCCAAGTCATCAGACTGGAATTCATATTAGACACTAGCAGTACAATGATGATTTACATATCCCTGACACCGTGGAAAAGTGAAATTATGATAGGGAATTCTAAATAGATCATCCTGAAAACATACTTTGCATAAAAGCATAAAACACACATAAAAATACATTAACTCCCCTCTACCTGTGTCTTGAATAGCAGGTATAGGTAATGTTTTAATCAGCAATCATTTCGTATGATTTCATATGATGCCCTGTGCGTATGCAAGTCTCCAGCAAAACTGCAAGGGCCTTCAGTTCAATTCCCTTTACTCTGGTGGACTTTGTTTCCTGAGTGCTAACTCAGAACCTCATATGACCATTTACAGAGCAGGCAACCTAGCACGTCAGGAAAATTCAGTAGGATATATGAATCCTTTGTATTATTTATTATACCAAGAGTAGTTTAGCTGTCTGAATTTACATGCATGCCCCCTTAAAAACATTTCTGGGCCACAGAAATCTACTGATAATTTTGCTTTAAATCAGTCATTTCAAACCTGCCAGCATACACGGATGCTGTTGCACCATGTTGGCCAGCACAGCTTTTCTGACTAGGTTGCATAATACCCACTTCCCACCAGAAATCTCTTTTTCCGCTTGCAACATGTTTAGTCCAAAACGTCCAAAAAGGTTGGAATGAATACACCCAAATCACTCAAATGAATACACCTCAAAAAGAATGGCAGGAAATCTGTTAGTTGAGTTTGTGATAGCTCATAAATGATTCAGCCATGTCACACAGCAACTAGAGATTTACCTCCAGTTTTAAAAATACACCTATTAAAAGCACTTCAAATTGTAATTCAGCTAGAAAAATCGACTAAAGTTTCCTTCAGCACAAGAGACCTACTTGTGGTGAGGTGAACAAAGAGGAGAACACTAGTTTCATGGCACTATCCATTACCATGGTAGGCCACACTCTGCAGACGGAGAGTGGATTACTGAGATGGTAGAGGAAACGAATCACTGAGAGAAGAGGAAGACTGACTGTCAAAATTTCATATCTTCCTCAACATTTCTTGTGCATAAGCTAACACTACAATATCAGCATTAAACTGCATCAGTTCTCCAACTGAATAGCAGCGCAAAACAAAAAATGGGCCTAAAAAGGAAAAGAAATATATTAAATAATAGAACACTGTACTGCAGAGTTAAGTACAACAGATCAAGTAATATGAAGTCTAAACAATCCAGGCATTTAAGTAGATTCTGCAAGCTTAATTCAACTCTCTGATGTATTTCTCAGTCCATAAACATAACAGGACATGAAATTTTACATTGGACGAACACAAGAATGGCTAGAAATAGATAATTTTTTAAACCAGGTATTCAAATACTAAACACTTTCAACTAAATCTAAAAGTTCAAACAGAAATGGACTGATTTTTCACAAGTGCTAAAAAGGCATACCTCTTTATGTTGACAAAACATCTCCGATTCATTTAGATTCAGAGTATGAATCCAATCAGAGTTTCAGGTTTATAAACTAAAACTGAACCGCATGCTTGTAATGTAACTGACAGAGAAAACTATTTTTCCAAGATTTCATGATACTGAGACACAGAGAAAGCACGGAGAGAGAGGAGTGGAAAGGCCTCAGTCAGTACTGTCTTGTTGCATTACACCATACCCATCTTTAGGAGTTGTAACTCTATGGAGTAATACTGTGTGCTCAACTGGCTTCTGAGCTGAGCGCTCATTGAAACCGGAAGCCAGCTTAACAAACACTTCTAGCACATATTCTCTTGCTCTATTTTCAAACATCCAGATTTGACGCCTGCAGAAGGAAAAAAAAATGTTCATTTTACAATATTCAAACTTGCATTGCAAATTGATTTGAACAACTCAACAGAAAAATTCATGTTCACTGCTGCCTAATTCCAAAACTGACAGAAAATTCCTCAAATTCTACACAAACAATTAATCCTCCAAAAGACCAAAAAGTCATGCCTGAAGAAAACATAGACAGAAAAGTGAGGAAGCCTGTCTGGTTCTGAGTAATACATAACAGTGTAACTACATTGGTGATGTTACATCACTGCAAATATTGCTAATATAGACATGGCATTGAGAGGAAAATAGCTTTATTTGCTTAGGTGTTCAAGGATGGCATTAGTGTCCCTGAGAAAGGAATAATTCAAAAAGCTGCTAACCTATACATCTTAAGAAGGTCTGCAGAAAGGTGCTATCCTATACATCTTAAGAAGGTCTGAAAATAATTTATATTCTCACACCAGAACAGAAACATACCCTGCAAAAGCAGCAAGTAAAATGTTTTATCCCCATTTTATAGTCAGAAAGACTGACACAGAGAGTAAAAGGAAAAAAAAGGGGGATGGCTTGGCTTTTCTAAATTATCAATGATTTTGAATGCTTAGGCTGAGACAACACAGGCACCTCTATCAATGGGAGTGTGAATAACCAGACTTTCTGAAAATCAGGTGTCAATTGCCTGCAAGTCACTAGATCTGTCAAAAGATGGACAAAAATGGTTTGTACAAGAGGTATACAGCTGCTCTCTGGTCTTGAGACTAGGAGTACACATCACATTGGACAAGGCTAACTGGCCAAGCCACGTTTCCTTAGCTCCGCTTTGCCTCCAAGTAAGTTAGCCCTGGATGGCATTCCCACCCTACAAGCTGGTCTGCACTGCAAAACAAGAGTAAAGATGAGAACTGAAGCAAAGAGTACGTGTGTCCACACCTTAAGAAATTCCAGCCTGATAAGGGAGTGGATGAAGTCTCAGCACAACTCTCGTATACATCAACATTGCCTGGCTACCACTTTGGCTTCAGTGGGCCAGCTTTTATCAGCAGCACCATCAAAATGCCACACTGAGCACCTCGGCTGAAGGCATCCGTGCTCCAGAGAAGCAGCTAGAAGGAGAAACGAGCGTCAGAAACAAAGCAGCATCAACGAACACAAGTGCTGAGAGGTGAGCAAAGGAGCAGACAGTGGTTTAAAGGCTTGGTGTCCACTTCCTGCTCTGCTCTTGACATCCTGTGAAACCACAGCTGAACCACTCCAGCCCCAGCCCTGCAGAACTGTATCCCTCTCCCCCCACCCCTCCAAAAAAATCCTGCCGATTGCAGCCAGTCAACAGACCTGAATCGGTTACAGAAAGGACACCTTGTCTCTAAGAAGTTTACAACTTGCCACGTTGGAATACACATATCTCGTTCCTTCATTTACAGTCATAACAAATGCCCATGATACAAGGGGCCTGGTATTCGCAACCAAAAGGCACGCACAAGAGCGACCATACATTGCAGGCAAAGCTGCTTCTGTTTCTGCGGAACATTTGTGTGTTAAAACGATCCCAGGACAGTTAAGGAGCTACCTCATATTATAAGCAAAACCATCAGCGCAACTGCTATCCTGTACAATGGAAGATGATCAAGACCGTGTAAGACAGAGCAGCAACAGAAATACAGGCACACACGTTAATTCTGGAAATGATGTCTTACTGCAGGCTAGGTTTGCTTAGGCTAACATTTTAATACGTTAAATAGAGGACTGTCTCTGCTCTGTCTGTTCCCTGTCACGGTATTCTGTCATACGGCCCTGCTGGACTGACTGTTTAAGGTCCACGTTTTAAAAGCCCAGAGCAAACCTACACATGACCCTGAACAAACTTTCTCATGTTTAATCCTCATAACGCGTCTTTCAATAACATGCCTAGACCTCTTTTCTAACCCAAACATACTGCTTAGGTATCAAGAAATGTCTAAAAAGCAAAAGTTCAGGGCCCAATGTTGCAGTGAAGAGGAACCCAACTGAAAAAAAAACCCAAAAAACACCCAAACCCTCCCCGCTCCGGACTCGCTGAAAACACAACTGCGACGCACCCCAAGGCCCACCGCTCCAGCCGAGCCCGCGGCGCTGGCCGGGGTAGGCAGGGGCACGGCAGCCCGGCTGCCCCGGGGGGGGGCCGCAGCCCGGGGGAGGAGGGAGGAGCGGCCTCCCTGGCCCCCCGCGGCTCCCAGCGGCAGGAGACAGCTGCCGCGGCGGGAAGGGAAGGGGAGGGGAGGGCGGGGGGCGCCGTACTCACACATCCAAGCGCCGACGGGGCAGGCGGCGGCGCAGCTCAGACATGGGCTGCGAGAAGGGTCCCCTTCTACCGGCACCGGCACCGGCACCCCCACCGCCGCGCCGGGCCGCGCCGGGCCGGGCGCTCCCCCGGCAGCACAGCGCAGCGCGGGCGGCCAGAGCCCCCTAGGCGCCCGCGGCGCGGCGCGGCGCGGCGCTGCCCTGCACAGCGGCTGCCCGCGCCGCTGCCGCAGCTGCCCAGGAGACGTGGCAGTGAGGGCTGATGCTCTCATCACAGGGCGACAGGCAGCGGCGGCAGCAGCCACCGCGGCGGCGGCGGGCAGCGCCCGGCCCACGAGGGGAGCGGCGCCGCGGGGGCGGGGCGGCCGCGCCACGCCGCCATCTTGGTGGCGGCAGAGCAGCGGCGGAGGCACCTGCCGCACGGGTGTGATGTCAGAGCCGGGACTGAGGCTCGCGCGTCGCCGCAGTGCTTGGGACGAACCAAGCTGAGCCTTGGTCTGCGCGGAAGGAGCTCCCTCAAGCTCACTTCTCCCGGTTTTTGAGCTCCCTGCTTGCCTCCTCTGCTCCAGAAGTGCAGAGATCATCACCTTCTCGATCTCTGGCAATGCCAACAAGTTGTTTCCTTTCTCCAGCCCTGAAAACATCCTCCTTCCCAGAGGCCTTAATAACTCAGTGGTGCCAGTTCTCCATGCCTCTCTGCAATGCTAATACAAATCAAGCACAATTCAGAAAGTAACTCAAAACTGGTGCTCAGCATCGCTGCTACTTCATCCTTCTGGCTATCCGCATGTTGGCTAGACTCAGGAAAGAGTCTCGAGGGGAGACGCTCTGTCTCTTCGTTTGCTCTTTGCCGTGCCAAGTACATTTTTGTTGCTATAGAGTCATGAGTAATCCAGAAAACTAGACATTTTGCATCACAAGAGGCCAAAAATATAATTCACTGCTTCATTACAGTCAGCAAAAGCTATTTATCCCATGACTGAACAACAACAGCTGAAAACTCCTGCTGCTGTTGCCACCTCCAGATGAGGTGTGATGCAGATGCCAGAAGACCTGGACCACCTGAACATGGAAGCAGGTTACTCTCCTTTCATACAGGCACTCAGGATGGTAGTAAGGCAAGGGCAGAGACACCAAGTGAAAAAAAAACTGGGAAGAAGGAGTATTGGATAATATTTGCAACAGCCACCAAGTGGCAGCATATAGTCAAAGGTAAGTTGATACCAAACCAACTAAAGGCCGTCTTGTGCAGGGTTCAGGAAGGGACTTCTGGGCCAGCTGGTAGATGCTGTCCCAAAGCAAGGAGACTGTATTAGTGAAAAGGTATCCCACTGAATGATTATCTTTCACAATAATAAGAAGAATACTCTTCCAGTCCTTTTGAAAAAAAGGTCTTATCATAACATGTCAAGTGTGAGAGAGGAAATAATGGAGGAAAGAGATAATCTTGAAACCCAATTACACTCAAGGCTGACAAAAAGGAGATTGTCCCTCGTTTCCCATACAGCAATAGCCAAAAATTAAGGAAGAGATGAAAGTTTAGTAGAAATAACTTTACAAATATCTGCAAAAGTCTGCTTTCTAGCCCTTCCACGCATTTATTTTCATGGTCCCACACATTCATTCTCTGGGCTGAAATTTAGTGGGCCCACTGTCAGCCTAATGATGTTTGTCTTTGTTAAAATTCCCTCAGTGTAAAATTTGTTATTTTTAACTATCAGGGTAAACCCCATCTTTTCCTATAGAGTAATTCACACCACCCTTTTGAAAGACAGGCTTACATTATCGCAGAATTCAGTCCAGAATCCTGTTGCCTAATCCTCTATACCATGTGTGAGCTGTAGACAATTCTGCCCGGGGACGCACTACTTACAAGCTTTACACTGAGCACTTGGTTACTCAGGCTGGGCAGACTCCTTTGCTGATCAGGCCAGATGTTTCTATAATGAATGGCATATAGCTGGCCTGCCCAACTCTCCTCTGTTATTCTGTTTTAGTTTTAAAATTATGGTCTGGTAGGGGCTCTGATATGGTCTCACTGGCTCATCAGTGTGGTTGGGCTAGTTTCCAATCTAGAATACATACATACATTTTCCTCCCATCAGTCTCAAAAGCATCTTCAATTAATTTTCATGGCTACAAACCAGACTACAGGGGGTGCATTCTGCTGACCGCATATGCCTCACTTCCTGCTAGTACTACATACATCAGCTTTGCTCATCTTTCTCCCTTTCGCTTAGCATAGATAGCCACAGAAATGACCAGTGACATCCCAATTCTAGCGGCAGATTGGTTGTAGTCCCTGTGTCTGTATCTCTGGATCACTCATCAGTGACAAACTCTGTGTAACACACATACACCTTGTATTAGAAAATCTCCCAAAGAATTTTCCTGTTCTAGATCAGCAGGAAAAAAATCAAACTTGGGTTTCCCATCTTTCAAAATGTGAAGTCTTCAGAAAGTAAATTGTTCTTAACCTCAGTCCAGGTGCTTCTTAGGCCTGAGGTCCATGCTGTAATGGAAAGCTGCCACTTTAGCACAACATGTCCAGGAGATCTTAGCTGATGAACCTGTGCAGTACTGCACAGTTGGGTAACAAACAGAGGTCTGGGTTAATTTGATGGGGGGAAATTCCTTCCTAGACACAAATCTGAACATCAGTCTAAGTCTGGATACATACACATGAATCTTACAGCTACCGAACATTTTGACTCAAAGAAATAACTTTATCATGTTATTTGTAAAATTTAGGCTAGTGACCTGACAACAACTCTGGATATTTTACAGACATACTGTAAACATACGTCCCCCCAACATACTACTTAATACAGAATTCAATGAAGCGTTATAGAGACCTGGAAGCCTCCTCTTTCCCTTTCTGACTCTTGCAGGCAAACAGTATGAGCCTGGGACAATAGGGGAATGAGAATTTTTCCCATCAGTCCTTGATAAATCTGTTTCACAAATTCCTTGCACTTATCTACCAGGGTCTTTGCAGCTGTGTTGTATTTTTATCCCTGAATCTATCAGTGAGAAGGATTTGTGAAACTTTGGTCCCTGCTCTCCTAATACCTGAGAGGAAATTAATCCAGACTGAGCTAAGGAAGCTGGTACTGAGGAACAAGGAACAGCTCAGACAGAATATGAAAGATGAGATCATCAGTACTGGTATCACATTGCTACCTTTTTTGAAATCCTCTCCAGTGTTTTAACTGATCCTTGCATAGGGCATTATCATGTGAAGCACTGGAGTGAGAAGTGAGAAGTCAGTGAGAACCCCAGGAAAGTACAGAGGCTCATGTTCAGAAAGACGTTTCCTTTCTGATTAAATGTTTAATTGCTACAGGGAGTTCTGTAAAATACACACACAGAGTGACCATTCCACCACTTTCCCCACTGGCCAACACACCGGCAAAAAAACAGCGGAATAAAATTCAGACTTAGCGCACTGTCAGCCAGTAGCACATACAATTTTGCCTATCTTTACCTCTGCTCCTATTTTCTCTTAATTCTCATTTGTTTTCTGATGTTTCAGGTTACTGCCCTTTTCATCTCCTCCCTTCTGCCATGCTTTGCATTCGTTTTCTGCTGTCCCTTAAAAGACCTGAACACCTTTTCTTTTCTGTCAGTCCCGTTCTCTCCTGTTTCAAATCCCTTCTCAGTTTCACTGATTTAACTCCTTCCCTTTTCATTTTATGTGTTATGAAACACCCTCCCTACTGTTTTACTCCAGAGCTATTACCCCACAGCCTATAGGATGTAAATGGGTCCTGCCCTGAACAGTCCTGTAAATTTACCTGGGGATACACCAGTTTTTTAATTCAGAGTTTCAAAGC
Source organism: Dromaius novaehollandiae (assembly GCF_036370855.1). Lineage (NCBI taxonomy): Eukaryota > Metazoa > Chordata > Aves > Casuariiformes > Dromaiidae > Dromaius > Dromaius novaehollandiae. Next base: position 90,896,895 of record NC_088098.1, read on the forward strand.
CTTACCTGACAAAGCAAAGCTGTAACTTCCATCTCATGTAGACACATCCAAACAAGGCTGGGGTACCACTAACAGTGCAGCTGTAGCAATACAAAATTCAGCATGAACTAATTACTTGAATGTTCACCCGTTTCCAGGATGAATGTTGAAGCCCACTCTAAATTCCTTGCTGTTGTCACCACACTGTTATCAGCATCTGAGCCACTTTAAAGGCAGCTCTGCTTCATCTACATGTACAACTGTGACAGTAAGTCATGTCAGGATGTATATCCATATAAATTATTTGTTGCTGATTGTTTGAAAGATGCTTAGTGTGTGCTAGGATTTGGCTCCAAGGTTTAAAATAAGGTGTAGGTAAATAAGATACACTAAAAATATGAGTACAGAACTCTGGATTTAACACAATGCTAATGCCATTTCAGAAGATGCAAGTGTCACTGGGTTATGAGTCACTGATGTCTAAACACTTGAGATGAAACTTGCTCTGTACCCACACAAACGCTAATTGGATTTTGTGTGCAAAACACTGCCCAGGTAGACAAATCTCCCTTCCAAAGGTTTCTTTGTATCACAGCTGCATAGAAAAAATGGCTACCGCTGCTGCTCACCTTTCAAGGCCACATTGTACAAAGCAAACAGCTGTTCTCTAAAGGATTTATCAACTAAAAGGACTAAGTATTGAAGAACAGGAAAATGTGTTTAAACTGTGAGATTCAAGAAAGATTTAAAAAAGGGTGCTTTCACACTTTCTGCAAGGAAGAGTCTTATATGGAGTTGTGACCAACTCTGTTCAATAGTGCTTCTGTACATCTCCTACAAGCTGTATTATGGAACAATTCTATTTTAGATCACTGATGTCTGTGTGAATGGGAAACTAACCTGCATGGTCTTAAAATCTACTCCTGCTCAGCAAACAGCAACACTAATAGAAACAGTCCCAAATGACCCACATTCTGGTTCTGTTTGCTCTGAAATTCCAATACTTCTATGATGCTGAGAGATAAGCTACATCCAAAATGGCTTCATTGGTAACTTTTTAGTAGCATAAGAACCTGCTATTATAGATTTGTTTTCTGAGGGAAACTGTTTATGCTGTGCTAAAGAAACTGATAAGGTTATCAGGTTTTCTCTTTGATATCACTGCCTCTTCTAGACAGAAAAAAATGTCCATTCATCACCTCATATCCTCCTCCAGACTGGAGGTGTAGAATTCCACTGAATATCTACTACTAAGTTTACAGATAATTATGCATTGGATGGAATTATTTCCACAACTAATGCTCTTTGTTTTTTTTTCAGATATTTGAAAAATATCATTTTACACTTTGAAAACCTTGAGTCACTGGGACATTTGGAAAAATAGCTTGTACAATATTTAGTAATTTCCATGTGGCGTAGTGCCCAGTGATGCATTGCTAATATTCTGGGCAGCTTGAATTCAGTGCTTTAATTCTACAAGTGGATTTGTGATCAACAACTAAAGATCTCATCCAGGACAACGAATTTTTGAGGTAGAGGAAAATGTAAGGTTTTGTTTAATAAAAGGTTAAAGATGGACCACTGATGGAGGCCCAAGCCTCAGAATGGGCCCCCTCTCAATACAGACTCAGCTCCCTTGACTTCACTGTGAGGTCTTTTGGTAACAAGCATAACATTTAGCCCAAAGGGAAGAAACCTATTTAAAGAGAGTTTGGAAAATTTTACATTTGCTAAATACAGTGCTTGTGGGGGAAAACATGTAGAGCAACTTTCATAAAAGCATACTCACAGTTACTGCTTGATTTTAACAGTGTTGGGTGAGTGAATAAAATGAAGTACGCCATAAAATGAATTGCTCTTCTCAGTGGATTTGTCTCCCACACCCCCCACAGTGCCTTCATTGCAACAGCCCGTTTCCTACATATTCTTTATGTTTCTATGATAAAATATCCTCATTTCTCCAAGTCCACCCAACAACTGTAGGTCCTCTGCACATCTCCTGATTCCCTTCCAGTGTCTTCCCATGCACATTTGGCCATCTCTCCTCTCCCTTTCCCTATACTGCAAGACTACCACTATAGTAGTTTCAGGTCTTACCATTCCTATACCTATCTTTGTTTGTCCTGTGTAATGGGTAAGAATGTGATTTGCTGAGGGTGCTGGGACTTAGACACATGCCGATTAAATACGTAGTATGCACGCAGACAATGTGGATAATGCCAATAGACTCTTGGCCAGGTCAAACAGAATGGCTGAAGCTCTCTGTCCATCTCTCAGCAGAGAAGTGATTTCAGATCTCCTTGTACCCAGTTCTGATTCCCACAGTACTTACCAAATCATACTATCTTTGAGAAAGATGCCTCTTTGACAAATTTGATCACAATCAGCGAGTAGCATCTGGATTGGACAATTACACAGTATTAATCTAATTTCTTTAGAAAGCCAGACTAAAAATATCAATGGGTGTAAATGATACCATTACAGCAGAGGTCACTCATAGTTTTCACTGAGTGCCACTTACCACCATCTTAAGTGCACAGCCTTGGACAACTAACTATACATCTTTTAATTTTGGATTACCAACATCCTGCGCTATTTACAAGCTGAGGGAATGTAGGACATAGTTCATTCTCCTTCACATCTAATTCTGACAGTTTTGATGCAGGCATTTTGCTTTGTTTACTTTCTTACACTTTTAAACTGAAGATTTTCTCCTCTCAGGTTCTTTTCACAGAAGTAATTTCCTACCTCAAAAGAAGATGTATTTTGCTTTTTTCTTTCTTTCTTTTTTTTTTTTTTTAGTGCTTGACAGCACATTACTCTTGGGTGCTACAGACCTAGGACCTTGCTGAGGTCTGGATGAAATGTAGTACATGCCCAGCAGGAGCTGGAGCAGGACAACATATGCAGGCTTGCCCTAGAACTGAGGACTCACTCGGCAGGGTTGCCATCCCACAGTGTAGAGGGCAAAAGCAGCCAGCAAGCCTGCTTGGGAATGCCTAATCAGCCAGCCAGCTGCTCTCATCTGGCTTTTCTTGCCACTGTCAGTGAAACAGTTTTGGTGTTTTGAACAAATACTCAAAGTGATTGTTTCTTCTTTATTTGGTTTATGCTGAAAAGTTGTCCAGGGGAAAACAGCAAATTTTGCACTGTAGTGATACAAACTTTGGTTAATCCAAAGGGTGACTTAATTCCTATTCAACATACCTAGCTTGCAAAATACTGCAGGCAAAAGTACCTTTGAAGCTTTTAGTTCTTAAAATATTCACAAGTCTTACCAGTAACAGATGAAGAAATACTCTCAACCATCTGCAAATACCCATGTGGGCATGCCCACTTCAAGGGGTTTTGTTTGCACTCTGTCAGGGTTTGGACGCAAAAAGCCCTTTCATGTTTCCGCTTCGGATTAAGGAAGGAGAACACATTTCTCTCTAACAAGCAATTAGATTTTGGAAGCAGGTATTTTAAGTTCTGATTGCTGAAAGTCCTGCCAAATCTCATATAACTTCACTTTACAGAAGTCCTGAATAGGACACATTCTGTGAGAAAGTGAAACTCAGCTCTCCACAAATACAAGCAACGCAAGTGCTGTGATGTCAAAGCCCTCAGAGCTCTGCCAAAGCTTCAAACCCAGACAACCCAGCAAACTGCCCTCACGCTCCTGGAAATCACAGAAGCTGGCACAGTCTCTGGTACGCAGCCATAAACTATCCTAGGCATATTTAAACGCCGGCACACCTGACCTGTGCTGATTAAATTATACCTCCCGAGTTTGCTCTGCGCCGCTAAAGCAAACAAGCAGATAAGGCGTGCAGGCCGGCTGCGCCGCCATAGGGCGGCTGCCCCCGCACGCGGTGGGGCCGCTCTATTCCTCCAGCGGGGTCTCTGTGGCAGGAGGCAGCCGCTCTAGGCTCGCTCTCGATGGTTGGCGGGGGAGTCGGGTGGGAGTCGGTGGCGCGGCGGCAGGGAGGGCGGCTGGCAGGTAAGGACCGGCTGCGGGCCGCGTCCTCCGCCGCGCCGCCACCGCCTTCCCCCTTCCTTCCGGCAAGGAGGGTCCGATGCCCCTAGGGGCAACGGTGCCGGCGCGCCGCCTCCATTCCTCCCCTCAACGGCAACACGGTCCCTCGGGGAGCCGTCGGGAGCAGGCGCCCCGGCACCCGGCGGCGGGAGGGGGGAGGGGGCGCGCGGTGGCTCCGCGGCAGCTGCGCCTGCGCGGGGCGGGGGGCGGTGGCGCGGCGCGGCGCGGCGGGGGCCTCCCAGGGCGCTGCCACCCCTAAAGTTTGGCTCGTGTGAGTACGAATTTCGGTAAAGCCGGCGAGTGATAGAAACGTGCCGCCCAGTTGAGTGTCTCATGGGGTCGCAGGTGCCAGCAGCTGCAGCGGGGGTGACGAAGGGGCCGCAGCCATGAGAACGTGAATGTAAAACGCGGGCGAAACTGGTATAAATTGGTGATGGAGGGATGAAAAGATCAGCCCAAATCGTAGCTGCTGACTGGCTTTCAAGAATCACTTCAGTTTTGAATCGTTAGCAAAACCGTTAAGGACGTTTGTTTAATCGTACCTGATGTTTTTGGATGTTTGTATGTTGAAAACACTTTGGCCCCCATCCTGCAGTTGGTCGCTCTTGGGCTGTCCTGCAAATATGCAGGTAGCCCCCTTGAAATTATCACTAATGTATCAAAGGAGAGAATTTGGGCTGTGATCCTGAAAATGCTTACTTTGCTATGGAACTTCATTGTAGTGTAGCATTATACTACAGTGTTAGCATGTTGGTAAAATTGAGAATAATTGCATATCAAAAAATTATGGATAGGCTTAAGTGCTTACCATATTGGGTTTAGAGATTACAAGTCTGGAGGATGGACTTGGTCTGGTGGTGTTTTCATTTTAATTGATGCTTTTGAGCAGTCTTGTAATAAGGCAAGTTCAGTACTCTACTAGGTTTTATTTTCTCCACTTCACACATGGAGAATGTGAAGCACATGCAACTCATACAGCTCAGTTAAATGTTCTCATTGCTGTAACATAAACTCCTTCACTCATTGCTCCGGGTGTTATTTTGGAGGATCCTGAATAATGATCAGAGGGTTAAGAGGGTATGTGCACAGGTTTGTGGGAGTCCTCAGTTCATGAAAATGCCCCAGGTGGGTCACTGGTGATGAATGTGCAGTTGAAGGCCTTGAGGGGAAGCAGAAGTGGGGGTAGTAGCAGGAGTATTTGGGAGGGGTTGTTTTGTGAGTTGTAGCACAAGTGGCTTTTTAAAAGTATAGCTCTGATAAGATTAGAAATGTAGTAGACTTAAGACTTTCACAGCACCATGATAGCGATACTCTATCAAAGAGAGTAATAACGTTTTATTATATGTAATAGGGTTTTCTTAACATCTACTTGACTCAGATAGCAGCAAAGTTGCCTTTTATGGATTTAACATTCTTTCTACCCCTTCACTGAAGAGCTAAGGAAGTTCCCAAGAGATGGCTGAGTCATTCTAGAAGATCTCAGTTCTCAAGAAAGAGGGTTAGAGAAAAGAAAGGTAAAGTTTTGATGTCGTTGAGATGGCTAACATTTAAAAAAAGAAAAAAGGAAGAAATAAGCTTTAGGACTTGTTTATATTCTTTAAATTTAAAAAGTTGTGTTTACTTTTTATCAGTAAGGCTTGTAGCGTTATGTCAGATGCCCTTTCTCTAAGGTATATATTCTGTGCAACTTGATGACAATTATGTAAGTCTTCTATTAATTACAAATATTCTGGTCAGATTTAGGATGCTGGAAAGCAGGTCTTCTGAGTTTTGTTTTATTCTCTGTGACTCTTTAATTAGTGAGATACACTTTATGAACCTTTCTTTAACCCAGCGAAGTATCACCTTTCATCCAAGCTGCTGAACAATGATTGTTCTTGATAAACACCTCTGATGGGTTTGATAGACGGTATCTGCATGAACATGTTTTTGATTTATGTGGGTATTTCATTGTAACTTTTTTATAACAGCTGTCTTTAATTTTTCACAAGTATGCTTCTAGTTTGTGCCAAGAAATTTATTCCTTAAACTTTAGAACGTTTGGGTCTTTCTTTTTCTTTTGAGTTGCCATGTTCTTCTATTTTAAATAGTATGGTGAAAAAAAATTTTTGTTTTTTTTTAATTTCAAATTGCTTTAAATCAGTTTATAATTGATTTTTATTTTTTATTACATGATCCTAACCCTAAGGTGTATGAGTGAGTTTTGCAAACTTGGGTTTTGCTAGTTGAAGATGATATGCCTTAAGATTCTGAAGTTCGGTCAAATGACCGTCTGCTTGATGCAAGGTTTCAGCTCAAAAACTGCTTGCTCAGGCAAGTATGTAGGCCAGAATTCACCCAGCAGGCTACATAATGATGCTAGCTAGCTTTTTGGTTTCAAAAGCTGTGTTTGTAGTGCTGTGTATAAATGGGACTTTGAAAATTTTATAAAACAGTGGGAGAGAGTTTCCATCTCCTCTTTCTTTATAATTTGTAACGTATTTTAGGTGTTTTTATAAATATGGTGCAACTGTACTTCTTTTGGAATCGCTTTGGTATACATACATGGAACATGCCTTACAGCTACGATTGTGTCATCTTGGAGTCTTTCAGTGTTGTTGTTTTTTTTCCATATTTATTTACATATTCCGTATCTCAGCTGCTGCTGAGAGCAAGATCCGCTGGGTAATATTCATTTGTCAGGCAATGAAATGTGGGATAAAGTTATTATCCATCATAATTCAGCTAATTTTCTTGAACTGATAATCATGAAGATTCTAAATGTGCACATTTCCAAACAATAACAAAGTTGTAGGAACTGACATTGCTGGGGCACCTGCAGTGTTAATCTTGTGTTCCTCCTGCTGTACCTTCATCTCCAGTCCTGTAGTTGACTCCCAGACTTCTGCAGCTAATCTGATTACATCAGTGAGATGGGGAGAGGGTGACAAGACTTGTTCAACAGTGAGGAAATGAAGGGTGGCAGAGTTTCCCCCTACTCCTCTTCTGAGCTGAGAGTGTTCCTTTCTGTCTCTTGCTCCTGGAAAGAGCTAGAGGCCAGCTGCTGTTTGTGTGCGGAGTGGCTGGGGAATTGTGTGAGCAGGAGTGCTGTAGAGGAATGGGAGCTCCTTTACCCTGAGGAAGAAGGAGAGGAGGAGTCTGTTCTCCAGATCCCCAGCAAGATCAGATGAGAGGTTAGTAAGGGAGTGGGGGGGAAAGAGATGCACTACCTCCTGCTGCCTGAGCTCTTACTTAGCTACTTGTCCAAAAGGTTCAGTAGTATCCTTATTCTTGGTGGTACCATGGTAAGTTTTTAGAATTACTGCCAGAAGTAGCTTGAATACAATTGCTCATCACTAGCTTGAACAAGAATTGCTGAAGCAGTTCTGAGTCCTGTCAAATACTGTTCTAAGCTGCAGTATTCCTGAAGGATCTTATTTAGAGCTCTTATTTTTTACATCTGGAAGTTTTCTCCTGCACAAAAACACATCTGTAATTGGGCTGAAAATCTGTGTAGCTCTGAATTGTGTTCAAATATGGAAAAGGTCCTGTACATTTAACAGCTTAACAAAATTACGCTGTCAACACTGTTTCCTTATAGCTGCCTTTGTACTAGGCACTAACAATTTGTAATCCTTACTGAGAGAAGACTGCAAAAATAGTTGTAAAATTGTTAAAAGCTTCAACCGGAGTGTCTCAGGTGCAGTTTTCATACAGGAGTACCTCAATGAGAAACAGAATGGGATTCTGTTCTCAGTTATGCATTCATGATATTTGTATAAGTTCATTAGTTTTCATTTTTTACAACATGGTTTACAGATAGACACTTGTAAACTGAAAATTATAAATGTATTTAAATAGCCATAGATCTCTACTACTTACCTCAATTCCAGTCCTATATGGCTTTAGCTATCTGTGGTTGATCCTTTGGCTTAAAAAAAAAAAAAATTGTATTCTGAAGTACTTAAAGCTGCAGTAAGAATGTGCACTGATTTAATTCCATGCCTTTCTCAGGTGTAGTTTAACTGGCTGTATTATTTTCTTTGCAAAGAAAGATGAGTGAAAAATTTGGCTAGAAATGTGTTTCAGCATTGTTGGTTTTTTTCGGAGGGGTGGGTCTTTTTTATGTAAAGTGGAGTAATCTGTGACATCTGGCATCCATACTGGCTGATGCCACTCCAGCAAGGCAGCAGCTGCCAGAAGAAGGTAGAATATTGCCAAGTTGAATCTTAACCTTAGCTTTCCTGTGCATGAGATTCTTGTGTGAGCAGAAATCTGTTTTACCTTTTTCTTTTTCACAGTATTACACTGAGCATACGGGGGAAGGTGTTCTTAAACTATGTTGTAGTTTTAAAAGCCACTTCTATGATGAGCAATTAGGGAGTTAGGGAGTGTGCCAGTTCAGTTTTCTGTTTTCTTGTTCCACCTCTCTGACTGCGCTCAGTCTGACAGTGCTGTGTCTTTTACAGTGAGGTCAGTGGCTCAGCTGTAGTTGTCTGACAAGGGGAGCCATTCATAAATGTGTTTCTTGGCCTGGAGAAGCTGGATTGCATTTTGCAGCAGAAAATCAGAGTTCATTACATCTTAGTGAAAACTCTGCAGTGATATTGAAATAGCACCCACTCAGTTGGCCTGTGTTTGATAATGATGTTGGGTCACTTGCAGCAAAGGCTCTGTAAGTGATTATAAAAAAAGCATAGGTTTTTTGTTAGGCAGTCTCAGAAATCTTAATGTGATGTTCTAGGCGCTGAGTAATTACCAAGAATTAGGCCTTTGTTTGTAAGTGAAACATGACTATATAAGAAAATGTCTCTTTTTGTTCAACAGATTGTCTGGGGGTGTTACAAGTAGCTGTATAGCCACTCTCTAATATTTGAGGTAAAAGGTGGAAAAGACTTTTTATCAACTGTGTGTGCTAGTAGCCAGAAAATGATATATATTCTGAATAAATATACATGACTGCTCATTAAGAAGCCATACATCTCAAGCAATACAATGGATCTTTTAAAGCACTTTGTTAGGTTAGTATTTCACTACCTTCTCTAGTTTTGAGCTAGCAAACAAGTTCTTTCAGGCTTTTATTTTGTCATCGTAAAGTGAATAGATCCATCCATTGCACTGGTCAGATGAGGAGCAGAAAAGAAAAGAAAGGCCAGTTGTGGCCTTAGAAACAACCCCTTTGGTAGTGCATTTTTCAGTCGTTCTCTGGCCATTTCAGCTGTTGTGAGAGGAGCAAAAGTTGTTTTCATATCTTAGTGCTCAGAGGTTTTTACAGTAATAATGGGAATTCTGGTAGTGGGATTAGACTATGGAGGAAAGAAAGTGGGCAGGTAGTAACTGCAGGTGGATTGGCATTGCCAAGAACCACTCTGTGCAGTTCTACAGACTGTCTGTTAGTTGTGGTGCTCTTTGTGGTGAGAAGACATTTGAAAATGTGAATTTGTGTTGGCTGTACCAAATTGAGGCCACCCATTTTTGTTATTAGATGCAGGAATTCTGGATTGAACTTTTCAGTTTTTTTTTTTTTTTAAACAATTAATTTCAGTTGTACAATGTATTTGGATTGTAAAATGAATTTAATGATCCTGGCTTGGCTCTTGCAACTGAGTGCTCTAGGGTATTAAGCTGCTTGTTCACTTGGTGTGCATTTTTAACTTCTTCCCTTGGAAAGCTGCTTATTCATGCGGCTTTATCTAGAACAATGTCAGCAGAAGACTTTTGTAATGTGTCGTCTTATGCAGCATTTTTTTTTTTTTAGGTGTGACTCTTGTCCCTGTTTGTTTTGCACGCCTCTGCTCTCTAAACTTAAAGCCTTGGTAAACATAATACATAGGCATAGAATCCACTTGCGCTGCAGCTGTTTTGATCTTTAGGGAATCTAACATAATTGAATCCTAGGGGAAACTTCTGTAATAAATGAAGGTATGTGAATATCAGAACTCAAGAACTTTAAAATCTACATTTGTCAAACATTTAGCATTAACTTTAGTAGTTAACTTTTAACATCAGCCTGCACTCAAACTTCTTCAGTAATGGGAAGCTAAACTAGCAGGTGTTTCTTGATGCTTTGTGATCTGAGTGCCATTCCGGAATGGAAATGTTTAAGTCTGTGAAATTAAATACAGAGAAACCAGAAGATATAAAATCAATGTTTCCCTAACGTGCTCAAAGAAGAAGCTAGATGTTCTAGGTAAAACAAAACAAAACACCTAGGAACTCATCTGTGTTTGGATGCTAGATTTACCATACAAGCATCCCCTTCAACTGACTGGGCTCAAAGTGTAACATTAGGATGGACAAGATTGTAATGAATTACCATTTCCTATATTCTGTTCTGGTTTTGTTTCTTCATATTTTTCTCACTGTGATGATTGTAATGATTTTGTTCCTGCACTGGCCAAATTCAGCTAAACTTGACACAGGAGTCAAAGTTCAGTACAGAAGTTCCTGTATTTTTTGCAAAAGTAGTTGGCCTCGGAGAGGGAAGAGATCCTGAAGGAAAAGCTCACCTCTCTTTAGAAACCTGACAGCCCATGTGAAAGAGAGAGATCTTTAGAATTCTCAGCTGTGGAGGAAACTAATTGCATCTTAACTCTTTAGAAATTAAGGCAAATCAGTAAAACATAAATTCAAAAGAATTTGTCCAGTGCATTTGCTGTTGAACAAGTTCTTCAGATCATTGATTATAAACTAAAGCATGCTGGAACACAGGAATAGCAATCTTCATCTGGGGTAATACTGCGCAGAAAAGCAATGGCATCCCTGTTGGAGCCTCACTATCTCACTTACCCCTCTGATTTTCTTCTCTTTGTCCTGCGTGTCAGAGTTGAAGCTGTTTGGAGAGTCCTCTTTCAGTGTTTTTTTGCTGTAGTGTTGCTCATGTGTGAAATGGCTTTGCAGTGTTTGGCTGCCAAGCCTTTCCTCACTTAAGCCTATTATAAATATCTTTTGTGATGCTCACGCACACGGAGACAATTTATGTAAACTAAACCTCTAGGTTATTTCCTCGTATGTTAAGTCATCTTTCTATTTTTTAATTTGTAGACTAGGGAGTTGGGGCTGCCATTACTTCGGTTGTTTTACACTCAGCATCAAACAGTTATCGAATAATAAATAACAAGAAAAGAACGCGCAGCCAGCACATCTGCTTATATTCTAGACACAACTGAAATGTTTTCACTGGCAATGGATTTTATTCTAATCAGGCCCCACAGATGCACTTTGGTCTGTTTCTTCTGAACTCATGCATTTCCTCTTTACAATTGGTTTAAGGCAGTTTTTAGAATGTTACCAGTTATTGCCTGGAAATGTATTGTTTTATTATCGTCCTAAAATAACTGTCCCTATTAAACAGAAAGCTGAGCTACTCTTTTTTTTCTGCTCCTAGTTGTACCATGTCTTTTGACATTCTTCAGCAGGAAGAATAGTCAGAGGATCCCAGGTGGTTATTAGAAATACTGCTTGCTTCCTGACCTGGCTTACCTCACATTTGTGTAAGTATTAATGCTAGTGCAAAGGACCTACAGTTTGGGGGTAGGAATGGGGAGAGAAGTGATACAGTGAAAGTCAAGATCCAGGCTGATCTGAATTTATATGACTGTGAGAACACTGGTTAAAAGATACAGTAATTCTAAAGGTTTTTTCCTGTGTTACTGAGTATCTGAAACAAGTTGTTACCCAAAACTTTGGCGCAGCCCTAATAATGAATAAGCTTTGTTGCGTAGAGAAGACCTACAGGTAAAGCTTTGAAATATCTACCATACGTTTCAAGTATGTGTTGCACAAGGAGTTCAAACAGCTATGAATTATAGGAGATTAACATTTGTTATCAGGCTGTAACTATCCTTTCTCTCCCCACCTCTAATACAATCTGTTCTAGCATTGTACTCTGTGGGTACTTCGGTTTCGTCCTTACTGTATTATTTTGCCATTATCACTATGTTGACTGGAAGCATGAGAAAATTCCACCCCTTAACTGGCATAGATGTGCCCATAAATTCCTCTAATGTGGGCGCAACTCTACCAAAAGAAATGTCTGACTGTCAGCTTAATATATGGCCGTCAGGGAGGAGGCCTGGGTAGGTTGGCAGGAAAAACCTCCTGGCAGCTGTGCACCATGTGCCGAATCAGGGCTCGCCTAGCACCGCTAGCACAGTGGCACTGCTGCCCTAGCAGCCTGCAGACGCCCTCATGGGCCACATGGCTAAGAGATGCCTCAGTCACTTATGCGCTGCTGATTCTGCTAGGTTGCTGGAAGAAAGTTATGGGGCAAAGCCGTGGAAAAAGCACCAACAAGAGAGAACCTCACAATAAGAGTAATGTAGCGAGTTACCTTTTGTGGAAATACTAGTCTTTAAACCAGACAGTCTAAATACCCTCGTATAAAGTGCATGCTTCTGTCACTGATGACACTGTGCTTACCAGATGTGACCAGGCGATACGGAGAGAAGTGTGATAGGAATGCCAAGACTTCTCCATGGGTGTGGATGTGAGGAGGGACAGCTTGATCTGTATAAGAATGATATGAGTTTTAACATTAAAAATCCCCAAATAGAACAGGTACCAGAAAGGCTCAGACAGAAACTGTGGTTTGCTTTAGCCTTTGTTTCTGACCGTGGTTTGTTATAATTTGTTTTGCAGTACTGCTTTTGGCACACCGCTCCATCCAGATATGCCTGAGCGTCCCGCCTGCGTGCTGATTCTGTCATGCAGTGGTGCCCAGGGAGAGGGAGGGAGGGAGAGAGGCTGCCTGCCTTCCCTCCCTGGGATGTGGGCAGAGGGGAGGAGCGTGGGGGACGGTGCTAGGGAGCTTCGCTAGGGCTGGAGAAAACCTGGAGGTATTGGCTTTTTACAGTCATCCTGCGAGTTTTGAGCTGACTCTTTCCTGAAGCCTGTTAGTTGTAACAGAGGTCTCTTTATGGTGTGGGGTTTCACAGCTGAAAAGTGTCTGCTGCTTGCATAGGGCTCTCCGTACTTCTTGGAGTGACTGCTCTACAGGAAGGAGGGATGTGGCAGCAGCAGCAACAGTGAGTAATTTAACGTGCTTCCTTTCGGCTTGAAATCCTGAGAAGTGAAAAGTGGGGCAAAAAGGGTGTTTATCTGAGGATTGTTAATATGTATATTTATTTTTTACTGCTGATGCGTTCACCATTTCTCAGTGCAGTTAGTATTTCTTTAATAGGTGGAGGTAATAGGATTATAAAGCTGTTATATAAAAGGGGTGCTAAAATGTGTTCGCTTAAAGCCCAACTGGAAAACTAATCTGCTAAAAAAGACTTGTGAAAGGAGTGGCTTTAGACACTTATAGAACTCAAGGACTTGAACTGTCTTGTGTAGAAAAGCTGACGGTATACATTGATCTTTCTACCCTGTCAGCTGTAAAGAATTTAATTCTTTCTTGGAAGGTTTGAAGAAGGTTGCTGTATTTATTTGTGATACCCCCAGAGCAAATCCCTTGCTGCTTTGAATTTGGGCCCTTAAAAAGTACTAAGTAAGTCTGCACAATATTGATCTGATAAATGCTGTCCTAAGGAGCTCTTTCGTGCTTCATTTCCTGTTTGGAGTTCTGAGGGGTTTTAAAGTTAGGTTGAAAGGAATCCTTTTTGCAGCTGTGGAATTTGTGCATTTCACTGAACTTGAGAAAGCTGCAGAGGGTTCTGGAAAATCCTGTATGATAGGGAACCTCTCCTTACTGGGGAGCGCGAGACAGGCAGAATTGGAAGGTTGCTTTGTGGAAATTCAAAAAAGCTTCCACTAAATGAATTTTGCATGTGTGAAACAGAAGGATCTCTCTAGAGCTGCTCTGCAGGTGTTCTGTACAGGGTGAATTGTTTTAAATAGAAAACACTTGAGAAGTAAAGTTTAGGCAGCAAGTGTTCTGCCTGATTATTTATATTGTTTATATTGACTTAGCTTTTTCTACAAATAACCATGTGAATCTAGGCCTTAAAGTAGTTGTCATAATGACAATTTTTATTTAAAAACATATCAGTGAAAAATAAGTTTTTGAAAAAAAAGAGTTTATCAACCCCAATTGCATGTCAAAGTTTGTTCATAAGATTTTATTTCTTCAGGGCTACCAATAATCCATCTTCCTGCTGACCTTCTCTTTGACTACATAGAAATTTTGTCTAGATGAAAAAGAATGGCTATCAATCTAGAATTTGTGGGTATCTCTCAGCTTGGTTATGGTAGTAGCTTCAGTGAGGCTGCTAGACAAATGCCTATTTCATATGGGCAGATTGACCCTGCAGCCCACATGCACGGGGAGCCAGCTGCACGTATGCTGCTCGTTTGCTATGTGCTTGCACAGCAGATCTGAGTTGGTACACGTGCCTGTGTATTTCTGTTGGGAAAACCCTGAATGAAAGTGGATGGCTATAATCCAGTTGTTTCGCTTAGAAAAAATCTCGTCCATGCAGGAACCTCACTTACTAATTTGGGCTGTCTGCGGACAGGGGCGAGATAGGGTTTTGTGTTCTTGCCCACAAGCCCAGGGATCGTGATTTGAAAACCCCTGTTCACTGAGGGGGTCAGACAGCAGTGCATTTCTGACTGATTCCTACAGGTACCTTATTCTGAGCAGTGCTGGGGAGCCTTGGAAAATGTAAGTAGGGTTTGCCACCTATTTCAAAATATGTAGCAGGTTACAGAACTTGAGCTCACAGACCAGCTGCAGAGCACAAGGGCAGCTGTCAATACAAATAAGATGTTAGGTACCCAACACATCATACGGTATTTATGTGCCTTAGTATGATCATGAATTTATTTAGAATGGTGTTTGCAGTGTCTGCCTAGATATGGATTTGTCTGTCTGTATATGCAGAGAGACCTTTCTCATTCTTTGTAAAGCCTTTGACTTTGAAATTCTGGCTGACTTCATTTTTGGATAACTACGTTATAATTTTTTCATGGATTTTGAAGTGGTACCACGGTCTTTTTAACCTTGTGGCCTGAAGTGCTGTGTTTTTGTTGCGCACAGCTAACCAGCTGCAGCTTTCTAAACTAGGTTTGGTCATGCTTCACTGAGAAGTTATATCACAAGATGAACTGCACTTTAGGTCTGTGTGAAAGGTCCTTGGGTATGTGTGATGAAGGTCAGATCTAGCTAGAGAGAGGTTTGACGGCTACGAGAAGAGTTTTGTTGCACCACTTACGTTTTCACACCCATATTCGAAGGACAGATACCCAGAATTACCAAGTATAGAAGAAGGAAGAACTACATTTCGAGCATCTTGGAGATTATTGGTTAATTTTTGTAGCAAGATTTGTTTAGTATTGTATTTTTGTTTGAATTATTTTTGCACATATTTTAATATCTGACCCAGTGATCTTTTCCTTCTCTGGTGTGTCAGCAGCGATTTGCTTATCATCAGCCTGTACTTAATAGGCGAGGGTTTCCTTTTCTGTAAAGGTTAGGAAGTGCAAAGTATTTGCATTTCACATAAATTGCAGTGTGACCATTGGCCTTTATTAAAGCTGGAGTAGATTCTGCATGACTATTCTGGTCGATATTTTATTTTATTAAGGCTGTTCCATTAATGATGATCTGATGGATGTGCTACAGCTCTGGCTTTTATCCTCTATTTCTGAGTATAACTTTCTATCACTAGCCTCTGGGCCTAATACTTTTTTTCTTTTTACAAGGCCACAACTCTTACTGTTCTTGAGTCAGGGTTAGTTGTCTTAGCAACCCAGGAACACCAATCTTTTAAACTGGCTGGTGAAAAATCACCTTTTCAAAATAAGTAAGCTTTTACTGACTAAGATAAAGCATGAAGAGTCCTTAGCATGAAATGGTAAAGTAAGTACTCCAAACAAGCTTTTATTAAGGCCTAACCTTGTGCTCGTCCTTTTATTTCCAGTTACGGTCATCTTATGTTCACGGGTTCTGCATCCTTGGTGGAAGTCATAAGTGTCAGCTCTTCACTGCTTTTTTTCAGTTGCTGTCATTCATGAGGGCAGAGCTTGTAACAGTTCATTAGTATAGCCCTTCTGTGCACATGCCATTTCCATGTCCCAGGAAAAGACTAATACCTTTTACTTTATGAACTAATAACGTAAGCTGATTGAATTAATTTGTGTATATTTTTCCATTTAACATACCTGAAGCATCTTCATGCTTTCCATGTGTTGCAATACAAACTATATTCTCCATAGAAGACACCAAAATACCAAACTGCAAGCTTAGTTGTTTGTATATAAAATGTTAATTATGCCCTTCTGCATGTGTTGTGATGAGTTGAAAACGACTAATTGTTTGCAATTATGCATGCATATTTATGCCACTTTTATAAAGTGCTCAAGTATAAATATTTTAAGCAAGAATAACGTTCAGCTATTCTGACTGCCATAGAACTCAGAGAAGAAGTTAAGGTATCGTATATATATGATATGCTAACTATCAAACTATATGAATTAACTAATGTTGACAGTAGTAAAATCTGAATATGCGTCAGTGGCAAGTACTGTGAACTTCTAGTAACATATGCTTGTAAATGGCATTCACAAAATTGACAAAATCTGTACACGTGATATTCTACTTAACTCAGTGTGAAGGGGGTACAAATCAGATTGGTGCAGTGAGTTCAGAGTTTGCTTTGTTTCCATAAATTGGTATCTTTGTACCTTAGCAATTTTACATCTGCATGCTCTTCCTGATATAAAAGTATTTCATAAGTTTGTTCTTCTGACTGATGCCCCTGATTGCTTCTTGATGTTTTGTTGTTTTTTTTCATGGGTAGCTTATCTTTACATTTTTATTTGTGAAAAAATAATTTCTCATGGAGGAGGATCTGTTTGCTCCAGTTTATGCATGAGTGGTAAGCAGCTATTTTAACTTCTTTTAGAAAAATACAGTCTGCTTCTGATACTGTGGGGGGCTGTGAATTTAATAAATTGATTTTGATCATTTTTTTTGTCCACTCTGGCTGGGCAGTGGATAACTGCACTTTTATTTGCATCCCCATTGTTTGGGTGATAAGGTGTGGTGGGGCAATAGGGTAAGGGTCTTTGAGCAGTTAATTCTTCAGTTGCTGCAGTTGCGAATCCGAGTCGTAAGAGACAGAGCTGAACTTCGAACAAAGCTATGGTCCAGAATCCCTCCTGTCATGCAAAAATCTTTCTTCAGTATGTATGGCAGGGATCCTGCAAAGGCAGAAATAATTTGATGAAGCAAACCATATTGACAGCTAATTAGGAAACAATGCTTGGGTGAAAGGGATGAACCGATGTTGCAGCAGGCAATATTCAAAAACAAATATTATCCTGTTAACTTCAGTTTTGAGCTTGACTCTGAGCAGTTGTTTAACTCAAGTTATATCAATGTGATATTTCTGCTGTCACCTCTCAGGGCACCATAACTGCAAATTTGTATTACTGTGGCATGTCTGCCAACAAGACTAAACAGAATGTCCGAAGTAAAATTTCATAGCTGAAATAAAATATAATCATAAAATATATTGATATTGAAATATGCTGAAATAAAAATAAGACTGAGATTTTCATTGAATATATTTTGTCTTTCACTCCTTTCCTGTAGATTTTTCCATTTAATCTCATTCTATTCATTTTTCTTTTCCTTTTTCATGCCTCTTTCCCTTTGATATTTGATACATGATAGTTTTATCTGCATCTCATTTTCCTAGTTAGGGGCTTCCCCCCCCCCCCCCCAATACGAAGATTGATTGAGTTGGGACTCTAGAAGTATGGGGGGAGGTTAAACTGGATTTAATTTATTTTTTATTTTGAGCCCATTTGAAACTTTTTTTTTTAAATTCATTTTTCTTAACTGTAAAACAATGATTACTCTTGTCTATTTTCCTGTGCAAACTCAAGCTTTCCTTTTACTGGAAAGTGAATCCCACCCCCTATCTGTGCTGTTTATCTCTTAACTGAGACTTTCCTCCTTCCTCTTTTCCTGTTGCTCTTTCACATTTTAGTTCCCTCCCCTCCCCACCTGCCTGCAATCCCAGTAGTGTGTTTTGGGCATTCCTTCAGTACTTCAGCTGTAGCCTGCAACTCATGTGAGGATCAGCAAAATAAAGTGTGTATCAGTTACTGACAGCAACTGCATTAATATTTTTAAAAGGTTAAAAAAATCCTCAAACCATTATTTGGGGTGTATATGGAGACTCTGGATTTAATTTGTGTTGCCATACATTTGACCAATATAGTATAGATTAGAATACTGAGTTTCTTGCACATCACAGGCTTTTTAGGACAGTAAAGTCCATCACCTTATGTCTGTCATGTGCATAGAGGAAAAAAATAAGTTTTTTTTTCCTGTTTCTTTTTGTTACATTGTAAATGCACCTATCTTTTGTAAAAATAATGTCTTCAGATTCAGGGGAGACATGAAGAACGCCTGTGAAAGGAATGTGGCCAGTGATGGTTACCCACTCAGCCGGGGCAGAAGGGGATCAGGCAGCCTTTGGCGGACCCTAGGGAGGAAAGAACAACAACTTGTTTTTTCTGTGCAGTTGTGATGGCCCTGTTTTCAGAAATATACAGTGGGAGTAAATGTGTCTGGGATATTACCAAAATGTTAAATCTAAACTTTGGAGGGGTGCAAAAACAATTGGATATCTGAAAATATCATAGCATTGGTTCCAGCTTGCTGGCCACCCTGATGTTGTAAAATGCTGCTGCTGTGTTGGTTTGGAGTGTTTGTATCCCTGTGGGCTCATCTGCTGAACAACAGGTACTTGCAGAATAAGGTCCCTAGAGGCATGATTGTTTGTAGTAGCCCTTAGTATGGAAAATGGTGGAATGAGGGCTCTGTTTCAACCTTTAATTTTAAAATATGTAGAAGCACCACACCTCACAAAGCTGATGATGCTTTTCTAGAACAGATTCATTGGACCCCTCACCCTTCAGGGACAGACGCTGGAGTATCCATCTGTCAGAGTCCAGTACACTCTGACCAGGTTCTTTTCGATACTCCACACATGGAGAGGGCAATGCTTAATATTAAAGTTTACTTTGAAGGTATTTGATGTTACACAGGGTTTCTGATTTAGCAGAGTGATACAGCAGTATACCGAAATCTCAATACAAGTGTATACACTTACACAGTTCAATCACAATACCAATATGCTTGCCATTACCAGTCTCTCTAATATGCTCACCATCATGATGCTGGGCATCCCCAGTGGCCAGGAAGGAATACGTGAGTTGAAGCCAGCTCAAGCCTGTTGCTCTATTCAAAATTCCTTTGGTAGTTGTTCAGGTTTTATACTCTGTGTTGGGCTGAGCCATGTATACGCTTCCCCCGTGCTGGTCTGGCTATCTCAAGAAGACATTCATGTTCTTTTGATAAACTCAGGAAGAGTTTACACCAGTTGATCCACTCAACAGAAACAGCTGCTTATCTAAAACAAAAGGTCACCCTCTGGTCCCTTTTGAGTTGAGATAAAGTCAGTGCTCTGTGCAACAGCTGTGGTTAATGGATCACATCCTACATTATTCCTGAGCTTCATGGGCACTTTGCCCTTGCCCATCTTCCCTGAGACTTCTTCCGTTGTAGGGGTTTATTGGTCAGTCACACCATCTCCCTTGGTACCTTCTTCCTTTTCTTTCTCAATTTATGGATTCTGTTCTGAATGCCACAGAGGCTGTGTTAGGACTGTTCACAAAAATCCAGAACCAGTGGGAAGATGGCCAGGTCAAAAGAAGTTTTGTGGGTTTGAAGTGGCCCTTTTTTAAATAGCAAGGGGGGCAGATCCTCGCTGCTCTGCATTGATCTCCAGGCTCTGGAATATCTACATGACAGTATTAATCACTGCTAATCTCTGAATCTGGTTGGGTTGCAGGCCAGATTTCCTCCCTTTTTTTGTAATATTCAGGATGGAGTTGTTTCCAGAGAGCCACGGAAACACGGAAGATTTGCAGTTGGATTTGCAATAATGGTTGTACCCCCTTAGGCGCTCAGTCACTGTGTGTTGCACCCTGTGCTGTAAGTAACAGTTATGTGACAGGTACCAGAAAGAGAACCGGGCTTCCAGATGAACTGGTGCAGGCTGGCTTGTGTGCATACTACTCAAAGTTAGCGCCATGTGGAGCAGATCATCAGCATCACTGCAAAATACTTAGGGTGGATTTAGTCTGGGTCTTGTGTGGTGACCCTGAAACATAACTGCTGTTTATGTGTGTGTGGATGTGTGTGTTAATGTGAGACTGTATTGAGGCCTGCCAGAGTGGTGGAATTATAGCAGGATATTGAGGATTCCTGAGATGTGGTAAAAGGAGTATGAGGTGTCTGGGGAAACATGGCTTGCTGGGGTAGTTACCAGCAGTGAGAGTGGTGCTCTTCTAGGTGTATGCAAGACCCCTGCCAGCTAAATCTGCAGTAAGAATTCATTGGACAGCTCTGACGATAGAGATGGAGAAATAAGTTCATAGTTCACTGTTCTGCTGTTGATGTTTTTGACTGTATAGGAGAAAAAAGTGAGCAAGGCATAGTTTTACCACAGTATCTAAGTGAATGTATGAAGGAGGTGTGCTGAGTAAATATGAAGATTTTTAGAACTGAGGTCATGAGGTTTGTTTGCATTTGGGTCTGAAGGATGTATTTCTTTTCTGTTGGATAGTGCAGAGGTAGGATATATTAGAGTGCCAGAAAGGGAAAAACACTGAATGTTTGACCATGGAAAACAAGTAATCAAGCTTACCATGTCCATGACATATGTTATAGATTGCCCCTCACAAAGTTGCTTTCCAGTTGTTTATCACAAGATTTGAGATCCTTTTGTGGAAGGCACTGTGTACTATCAGCATACAGCTTAGCTTTGCTGATCATCTTGGGTTTTGCAGATGTATATGATAGTCCTTAACTGCACAGATTTTCTACTTCTGTAGGTGAGCTGGGTATCAGCTGTTGCTCTATGGCTGCTGTTTTCTGTTCTGTTCTGGAAACAGCTAATGGGTGTCAACAGAGGAAAGACAAGTTCTGGCTAGTTTCAGACCATTTTCAGACTTCCTTGGAGAGTAGTAGAGACCTATGTTGTCAATGCCTTACAGACTATTCTGACAATTTTCCACACAGAAAACCAGGGAAGAGGGTATAAATGAGAGCACCAAGCTTTTGCTTTGCTTAGCCTCAGTCCTTGTTTTTTTCTGCAGGTGGCTGTTTTCATTTGTATTTTCCTTATCAAAGCTCTCTCTATTGCAATTTCATTCTTTCTCTGCTATGTTCTAACAGGCAAGAATATTAGCATTGTAACTCTATAGTATGGTGGCAATGAAAGCCTGTATGAAGATGGAGATTTTGAAAGAGGTGTCAGGAGACAGAATAAAGGATTGGATCCTTGCAGACCTATCATGGAAAACTGAACCTTTCCTTATAAAAGCAGGATGATTTACCTCTGTCCTGTTTATTCCTCATTACAGCAGCATGTGAGAGGGGAATACTGGGCAATGACCCACAAGGTGATAATGTCAGGCAGTAGGTATGGAATAGTTTCTGATGCCAATTAAGCATTACGTGGTTCACACTACAGTGTATAGCAGCATAGCATTGATAATATTCTCTCTCAGAAGAAAACAGTTTAATTCTTCAGAGATAATTTCATGGGCTCTTCATTTTGATGAGGGGAGCTGGCTTTACCCATGGCCAGCAGAATCTGTGGCCTTGCAGCTGTTGTTAATTTTGGTAGCAATAGCGGTAATTAAGCTTGTGTAGTGCCAGGCACCATACACAGACATAACAGGGGGCAACTGCTGCACATTCTGATTTGAAAAAGGACAGACTGGGAGTGAGGAGCAAAAAAGAAAAGTATTTTGCCTAAAATCATGCAGCTGGTTTGTGACAGAGCTAGGACCAAAGCTCAGTCTCTCAAATTTCTGACCAGTAGATACTTCTTGTTCCTTTTATGTTGTGATGCTCTGATTCTTTGGCTTGTTGTAAGTTCTTTTCTTGAAGTCAGTGAAGGTACAGCATTAAAAGCTAACTTCCCATCCCTCCTTTTTTTGGTCCAGGTTAAGCCAAGTTTTCTGACATTTCGAGGACAAACAGCACCAGAACTCCTTGAACTGCAAAACCAGAGGAAGTGTGGCAGCCATCCTTACCTCCCACTTTCCTTCTCTACTGTGACGTTATTCTTGGGACCTTTGATTTCATCCCCAGTGAGTGTGCAGTGAAGGGCCTACCTCAGGAAGAGAGCTGAGGAAGCAGTCTGCGGACCTGAGGGAGCCATGGCATTGAGCTCTTATGTCCTTCACTTCTTCTATAAGTTCAAAGTGTTGCTGCTTGTCACTTTGTGTTTGATGGTGCTATGGGCCACACTCAGTTACATCGTGGACTCTCGACAGGCAATTCCTAAAGCTAAGAGCGTGGTGGAAAATTTCAGAAAGGTAACCAGCCTGGAGGAGGAAGAGGACAGTCAGAAGGAGAAGACCAAATCGACTGTGAAAGTTCCCACAATGCAGTCATCTCAGGGTCATTGCCCAGCTGTCTCTCCATACCTACGTAAGTGATACTGTTTTCATCTTCTTTTAACAAGTTGCATCTGCTTAGTGCTGCTGACTTGGTTTTCACCTAGCTGTTTTTCAGTCTGGCCTTTTTGCTGTGAACCAAATAACACTACCAATTGCAATAAGTACTTCCGGATGAGGTAGTGACTTGTGGCACTTAGTGCCTTAACTCCTGTAGGAAGATTTGGCTGATGGCATTGGGTAGGCTTGGAAGGGGGCAGGGGAACAGTACAGTGCACGGAACTGAGGCTGTGAAGTGTGGCGATGTAGAAGGTTTCTGGATAGGGCAGGGTGTAGCTCTTTGCCGTGGGAGAACTTTGGAATATAGCTTTTAATGTCAGGAAGCTTGACCGCCTCTGCATTTTCAAGTTGAATGTGGTAGAAACCCGTTAGTCATTCTGCGCTGCTTGTATTTATCTCTGTTGTCACCTTGTATGTGTTCTGGGTGAAAGCCCCTATCCTACCACTTTTGGGATAAGATGAAATGGAAGGCATTCCTACTTGTAGGTTAAACTTGATACTCTATTGGATGTCAGGAGGAGAGGGTACAAAGACAATGGAAAGTCCGTCAAAAAAGCTGCAATAACCTAACACCTATGTATTAAACTTTGCTCTGGACTGCTGACTAGGTATTTAAAAGAGCGTGGACAGTTTTCTTCGCTGCTTACAGCTCTTTAATCTGTAGAGCTGGACAGTTTTTCTTCTGAAACTGTGAACTCTACAATGACAGCATAAAGAAAGATGAGCCTTATCCCTATTTGCCAGTTTCACAGATTTCTTTTTTCTTTTGTTTATAGTGTTCCATTTTTCTTCCACACAAGAGACTTTCCTTTTCATTATCAGATGTGCTTTCACCTCTTTACCTCAACAATTGAAGGTCTTAAAAACTGCTTTGGGGGTAGTACTCCCACTTAGATCACTGTATCATTGAACTTTTGGGGGTAATTTATGGTGAAGGTTCAAATAGGTGACTTTGTTTCCTAGTTTTAGCTGTTTTATTAGACCACTTCTACTGCCTTAGACACCTTGTGCTAGCAGCACCAGGCATCTGTTTTTCAGTACTGTGTCGTCGTCGTCCTCTTCTTCATGAGCCCAATTAGGTACTTGTTTCTGAAACGGGATTCTTCCCTCCTCCCTGATGTAGTCCAAAAGGTTACTGTCTAGGTGCATCCTCCCTCCCACCCCTTTAAGTGTATTTGTTTAAGGTAAAGCCATGTACTCTCACAGTTGCTTGCATTGTTCTCTTTCGTTGGTTTGCTGAATGTGAAGGGGCTAGAATGACAGATCAGTGCAAAAGAAGTGATGAAATTTTAATTTGGCTAGAAAGGGCCCTGGTATATTTTCTCTTATGTATTTCTAGTCTTAAGCCTGAGGTGCTTTTGTTCATGTTTTAAGCTGTGGTGACTTCTCATGGCCTCAGCCCTACATCTCTTTCCGCTTTGCTGTCCTCCTCTTTGTCCTGGCAGCCATCTCTGGTCAATCCTCCTGCAGTAGGCTGGAGCTTTTCTTGATTTTTCTTATCACTGTTCTGTATCAGTTTAAGTGACTAAACATTTGATATCCCCTCCTTCCACTGCCTCTGTAATACCATTGTAGCTCTATTTTTCTCTTTGAAAGCCTGGGAAACGAAATGCTCGAACCTGGGTTTCTTATGCTGGTATCAAAGTACCTTATGAGGGCACTGGACTAGCCACACCCAGAAACAAATCAGGAAAACTTCCTGTGCTTCTCCTGCAGGAGGTGCCAGCAAACTCACCTTCAAAGCATCTCTCACACTGGAAGAAGTAGAAAAGGAGAACCCTCAGGTAGCCAAGGGCCGGTATCACCCCAGAGAGTGCTCAGCATTGCAACATGTGGCCATCCTCATCCCGCACCGCAATCGAGAGAGGCACCTACTGTACCTCCTGGAGCACCTCCACCCATTCCTACAGAGGCAGCAGCTGGACTATGGCATCTACGTTATTCACCAGGTGAGGCAACTATACAGAGACTTGTTTGGGTGGGGGGTGACATCATTGCTCTGCAGTCCGAGGAGAGGTAAGCTGTCACCTCTGCTGTCAAGCATCAGTCCTTTGAGCCTGCTTTGAACATTTCCGGTTGTTGAGGGTCTTCTAATTGTGGTGGGGCTTCCAGCCATTGCTGGTAACACTGGATGATATGAGCTGCTGTTAGGAAAACTTGGAAGTATTAACAAACCCTGTCTTTAACTGTTGTCCATTTCTCAGTCTAACATAATATTTCTGAGTTAGTGTTCAGATCTTTTGACAACTCACTTTTCCTGCACCATATATTTACACAACTAGGCTGAAATATTTTGTGCCTTTAAATTCGGAGATGTTTGAACTAAAGGTCTCAGTTTATATCTAGCTCTTCTCTCCCATCTACTTACTAGCTGTCATGCTTAGTAAGCTGCACATATCGTGTGGTTGTACTTGTTGTCTCGTGGTAAACATACTACCTACTACCTGTAGGTACTGTAGTTGCATGACAAGAGCTGAGGGAAGGAACAGTTATAACATTTGGTTCTTGAAAGACTTAATGACTTCCTTTTTTATATTCTCTTTAGCTCTGCTGATTCAGTGGCTAAAACTTGAGCATTTAGACCTTTGCCAGGTTCTTTTCCATCTCATATGGTGCATATGTTCTGGTGCATATGTTCTGGTCACATGAGTTAAGGCAGCATAGATTTCTCTCTTGTAATATGTTGTCTTTTCTTTGATCTTTAACTGTATCAGTTTTCTTTTACTGTCATTTACTTATGTGCTCTGCTTTGACTGTAGACAGATTTTTCAGACAGCAGGACACAAATGAAGTGATAAGTTAGTGAAATTTCTTTTCCTTTCTGTTTAACTAGCCTGGAGTCATTTAATCAGGAAGAAGCAGCACATTGTAGGAGAAAACTTACGTTTTTGCTCTACGTCATGGCAGAACAATGACAAAAGTCATGGCAGGATTTACTTTCAGTTGGAATATACTGTTCTTTCCTTGTTTATAGTCATCATGTGGACTGTAAAGTAGAAAAGTGGGGCTTTTTTCTGCATTAGTGTGTACTGTAATTGTACATATAATGGCTGAACCCAACTAGCAAGCAGTGGTTAAGAATAAATCATTGGAAGAATGGGCATCCTGGGTTTTTGTTTTATTCTGTTTTATTGAGATATGTGAGGTGGAGAAAGGCTGTCATTATGTAAGCAAAAAGTAATAAGGAGTTCTGAAAGTTTTGTCTGATCTGAGCAGCAATGTGAAGTCTGGAATTGTTCTCTTGAACTTTTTACTTGGAAGATTGGGAACTTTTGCTTAGCCTTTCATGGTGGATAGGCACACCCATACACTGGAAGGTGAGTCTAACTAAAACTTTCTTTTATGGCAAATCCATTTTCAATTTCCATGTTTTATGTATCTTTGAGGAAAGAAACAGATAAAACCAGGATTTAACTATTAAAATATACTACACTATGTATGTACTATACTATACATACTGTAAAATACATTAAAATATAAAAGAGCCTCATTTGGAGGAAGATTAAGAAATGGGCCTTTTATATTTTCTCAGTGAACCATGAAAAAGGCATACATAACTCCAGATTTCTTCTTTATGGTTTGGTATGCTATGGTACTCTTGTAGTCACTCTTCTTCCCTAGAAGAAAAGGAGGAGGATTCTCCTCCTCTCTATAAAAGATGAGAATAGACTTTACTGTTTGTTCAGCATATGGTCCAACATTGAAATGGCCTTTGATGGAAGGCAGTAGTAATTGTCTTTCAGCTATTTTTGTACAGCAAGGGGGTCGTTGTCGTGGACTAGAATGGCAAAGGAGACAGAAAAACCAACAGATAGTAGATGTTGCTGCCGAGCTATGCTGTATTTGCTATACAACATATGTGATGATCTCTGTGTGTTCTTTACCAGTCATCCAAAAAGTTCTGTTGTTCACTCAGTCTATGTTTTTGTCATCAGGAGCTTTTCTGTCAGATTTTTTGTGTGTCCTGTATATGAAAATACTCGAGGACTTTGACATCAAAGATTTTGAGTGAATTGTGTCTAAGTTTTTCTTGGAAATGCACTCTTTCCCTGACTTGAAATGGAAGCAATTGATTCTCCCTCTCTTAATTTTTCAGAACGGGCCCTGGGCTTCATTTCCCTAGCTGCAGGTATGATGAGCCATAAATTCCATGTATCTTTGTGCAGGAGCAGATGGCTATTGGTAGTGGTGAGCAATTTGCTTCTTTGAAGCAAAGTTACTTATTAAAACAATAAAACATGCTTTGCATATGCCTGCTTTTCCCTAGAGCTAACCATTTTCTGTCTGGGGAGGCCACCTTTTTATTCTTCCATGGAGCCTCTTTCTGTCATTTGCTAGAAACTGTCTGGATTCCTTTCTATGAAAAATTGTTTTTTAATCCTTTTAAGTTCACCAGGCTGCTAGCTCTGACAAAACTGACCGTCCTGTCCGCCTACAGACAGGATTCTGGAAGCATAAAGCTCATCCCTTTGATTCCAAAGCGAGGCAACTTCCCAGCTTGTCCTCAGGAGCAGAAAGTGTTCTGCTGGCTGGTGTGTGTGTACAGTCCAGTAAAAAATAAATAGATAAGTACTCATGTTGCTTCAGAATGAATTGTGTCATTGTAAGCTTACAAAACTGCCAGATACATTTTATATATATCTATATCTATATATATATTTACACATACATATACACATATATATAAAATCTCTCTCTATATATATCTATATCTATATACATATATTTTAAAAACTGGTGGAAAATGATATTTGTGAAAAGTGAAGATACACTAATGTATAGTAAAAGCAAACAGCTAAAATCAGTAAAAGTAAAGTGAGGCTCTTTGCTAGGAGGAGTCCCTGTGCCGTATAGTAACTAGGGTGTAGGTAGGAGTTAAATAAAACATGAAGAGGCTTACATTTTATTTCCAGCTCTGCCACCTACTGTGTGGCCTAAGGAAATACACTTGAACTCTTTTATGATCGTCCACTCCATTTTGCAGATAGCAATGTTTAATCACCTCTGTCAAGTGCTCGGAAATCTATAAACCAATCACTGTGGGAGTACCGTTATTTTTTTAAGCTTCCATAAGCTGTACAATCACAGTTGCATAGAGTGCTGGTTTCTAAACTGTCTACTGATACCTCTTTTGCTATGTAGCCTGATAGAAATTCCAGGACTGGAGCAATGATAGTAGTGGAATTGTGTCGTGCAGCACGCATACTTCTGGTAGCCAGATAACCGTAGCCTTTTCTGACCCTGACTGTGTTATTTAATGACAAGTAGACAGAAAGAAACACTTTAAATCATTGGCTTCTCTGATGCTATATGTAATGTCATGGAGTAGCTCTTTGTGTAGTTACTGCTGTAAAGGCTGTGAAGCACAAGTGCAATTGTGAACTATGTGATTAGAACAAAAGCCTGGGAGCAGTTCTGGTTAAAAAGGTTTGACTTTTTTAAGAGATTTTTCCTTTCTTTTCCACAGGCTGGCAGCACGAAGTTTAATCGAGCTAAGCTGTTGAATGTAGGATACCTAGAGGCCCTGAAAGAAGAGAACTGGGACTGTTTCATTTTCCATGATGTGGATCTGGTGCCAGAGAATGACTTTAATATTTACATGTGTGACAGACAACCAAAGCACCTTGTAGTTGGCAGGAACAATACCGGATACAGGTAGGAAATCAAGACTGTGGAGAGAATACCAACTGGAAAATACCATATTACTGATAATGTTCGTCTTCTGATGGAGACGTTTATTAGTGTTATTAGTACATTTCCATCTGACACCGGATTTCTGGTGATAACATTCTGCGTCCCTGGAGCTCCTTCTGAACAAAGGTCCTTACAGACTCCTTTGAAGTTAGCCCCTTGGTCATCTATGCAAGTGGTCATCATCACTATTCCTGTTTCTGGGGTGATGTAAAGGCAGTTCTGAGTGTAAAGCAACACACCAGAGGTTGAAATACAGAAATATACTTGTAGCCTTCTGGTCCTGTGGTTTAACAGTATGAACGGTCAGGATTGTGCTAATAAAACTTTTCACTTAGCTTTTGCTGTTGAAGAGGTAACTTCTGGTATTGAGATCTCAAGTGTGAGAATTTGCCAAGGGATAGAATTGCCCTTTAACTATTTGACTGTGCAGTGCCTAACACAGGAGTGCTTCACATGAGTCCTCTAAGTGCTGCTCCTGTGATACAAATCATTTAAAGTGAAGAAGTCAGGTCTAGTCCACCTCAGAGAAAAGAGACTCCTGAGATTAGTGATTTTAATGACTATAGTGGTTTGACTGAACCTCTTTCTTTCAAGATTCACCTCTTAGTCATGTCACTCTAAATATTAATTAGAAATGGACTTTTCAAAAGCTAATCTCGGAGTGCTTTGAAGTGAAACTCTGCTTCATTTCTGGATTTTCTTTATCAAATATATGAGAAAGAGATTGGCTGTGCAAGTTCTTATATAGAATAATATTTACTTTACCAATTTTTTAGTAAAAACTGGAACAACCAGAAATGAACTAGGCTTGCGACAGATTTTTGGAGTAGTGTGCATTGCAAAGAGAATACTAAGGACTGCAGGAAGGTCAACACACCAAAGCAACAAAAACACTGCTTTGGTTATTTGACAGACGTGTAGAATCCAGACTAGTAATATGAAACAAAGCTTGAGGTGTTTTACTCAACTTCCTATGCCTTAGTTACTGCATGGGTTTTGATTAGCTAAGCATGCAGATGGATTTTTACTTTTACTAAAGGGTCATCTTTTAATTAATTTCCTTGGGTTTCTCCTGTCTGTGGAAAGGAGCTGATAGCCTTAGGTGAACTTTAGCCTTTGGTTTAAAAAGTCTTACACTGACAAAAAGTTTTTGTTGTGAATACCTTGCACTAGGTGGTACGACTTCAGTTCATGCTTTCTCACTTGTGTTGCTGTCTCTGTTCCCACATCTGTGAGGTGGGGATAATAATTGTCCATTTCCAGGGAAATTCATTGGTTTGTCTGAAGGAATTCAGATCCTGAGCCCATTAAGTACCTAAACTTAGCTGACACCACACATTGAAATCCCAGTTGGGTGACCTCAGCCTTCTGCTTAGGCTGAGGTAAGCATATTGAGACATGTATCTCAGATGAAGTTGAGAAAATGGAAACCATACTTGTTCTGCATTAATACAAAACATCCTGGGCAGCAATGTGGATCTTTTGAGGGGGGCTTTTTTGTTCATTTTCATAAAGGGGGATATCTTCTATGGTGATGCAGTGCATGGTAGTTTTAGCAGCTGCGCTTCTGTGGAGAGCAAGTATGCAATAGTAGTGTTGAGTTATATAAACCACAGCTTGGTTTTAGATTCTGTGAAACAGAAAAAGGTTTACGTATTGAAACCTTGATGGTGGGAAGTGTGGGAAAATTCTTTCTAGCTTAGCTATCTTATTTCCTTGAGACTAGTACAACATCCTTTTCTAATGACCATTTTTATTGTATGGTTTCTTCGGTCTGATTTTAAAAATCCCAAAGGAGCTGATGTTTTCTTATCTTCAGGGAAGAGGTTGTCGAACAGTGATTTGGAGGTGCAGAATACCACACTGATACCTGCTGGAAGGGCAACATAGCAGGGCATAAGCAATCCAGGAGACTTCTTAAGTGCACTGGTGGCAACTTCCTGATACAGGTCATCAGAGCTGATGAAAGGAGGTGCTTTGCTGGACCTCATAAACATGAAAGGACTGGTTGGGGATGTGAAGGCTGGAAAAACAGAGGGAAGGAGGACACAAAGCAAATATCAGGATCACAACCTTTGTACATGAGGAGAGCAGGCTTTGGCCTGTTCAGGGATCTGCTTGGAAGAATCCTATGGGAGATGGTCCTGGAGAGAAGAGAGGTCCAGAAGAGCTGGTTGATTTTCAAGAGTTGCCTCCCCCAAGATCAAGAATAGTCCATCTCCATATGCAGGAAGTCAAGTAAAGATGGTAGGAGGCCTGCACGGTTGAACAAGGATGCTCCTGACAAAACTTAGACATAAAAAGAAAGCATGCAAGATGTGGAAGCAGAGTCAGGTGACTCAAGAACATAGAGACATTGCCCTGGGGGGGGCTGCAGGGGTTGGGTTAGGAAAGCCAAAGCCCATCCAGATTTGAATCTGGCAAGTGGTGACATGACAGGAAGGTAGAAGGGCCTGTACAGGTACATCAGCTGCAAAAGGAAGATGAGGGAAAATGTGGTCCCACTGTTGAACAAGGCAGGGGACCTGCGATACTCAATGCATCTTTGCCTTAGTCTTTACTGGTAAGGTTTGCCTTCAGGAGTCCCAGGCCCCTGAACCAGTGGGAAAGCCTGGAGCAGTGAAGACTGACCTTTGGTAAAAGAGGATCAAGTCAGGAAACATTAAAAAAAAAAAAAATGGACATACACAAATCCATGGGACCTGATGGGATCATTCATGAGTGCTGAGGGAACTGGCTGTTGTCATTGTGGGGCCACTCTCAACTCTTTGAAAGGTCATGCTGATTGGGGGAAGGTTCCTGTGAAGGGCCACAGAGATGATTAAGGGGCTGGAGCATCTGATACATGAGGAGAATTTTAGAGAGCTTAAAAAGAGAAGGCTCAGGGGGCATCTTATCAGTGTGCATAGCCACCTGATGGGAGGGAGTAAAGGAGGTGGAGATGGAGACAGAAACTTCTCAGTGGTATGCAGTGAAAACCAAGAGGTAATGGGTACAAACTAAAATAGAGCAAATTCCATTTAAACAGGAGAAGAAACTTTTTTACTGCAAGGGTGGTCAAACATTGGAGCAGGCTGCCCCAGGAGGTTGTGTAGTCTCCATCCTTGGACATATTCAGAACCCAACTGGACATGGCCCTGAACAATCTGTTGTAGTTGACCCTGCCCTGAATGGGGAGGGTGGACCAGATGATCTCTAGAGGTTGATTCTATGACAGGAGCAAAAATCAGATCAACCATCAGGGAAAAAATAAGGTGTGTGTGTGTCGAGTGTGTGTGTGATGAGTGTGACTGTGACTTTTTTTTCCTTGATTTATCTATGAAATAAATAATAAGCATTTTCACTTTCACTTATTTGACATGTAAATTACTGTAATGTATATTTCTAGCTCTGCCAGTTTGTTCATCTATTTAGATTCACATACATCCACAAATAAAAATATAATCTACAGCCTTTTGCACACCATGTCTGAATTTGGCAGTGGCAGTGTAGCAGAGGCTGTGTTGTAATGGTTACCGTAAGGGCCAAGCAAGTGGAGGATGTCATAAAAAGCAATTACCAGGGCAGTATAAGAAGATAAGTAAACATGGTATGTCATTATTGTTGTTATTTTTAAGTAGATGCAATTTCTAGGACAAGGAAGGTAGAAGTTAGAAAGTGATTTCCTTTTACTACACTTTACCTTGGAATTTGTCTTGTAATATTGCTAGCTCTGCTGAGGAGCGGTTGCACATTCCCCTTAGTTCTTCATCTTAAGTTTTTGAAATTTAGCTGTACGATCATTATTACAAAGGAGAAAGCTCTTGTTGCTTCTTTTATATTATTGCATAGCTTTGTTGCTTTCCTACTCATTTAGAGTCCTTGAGGTAAAGAGCCTTTTTGACTGGCAAGGGAAGTCATGTGTAAAGGAAAAAAAGAACTATTCAAGTAAGAATGCGCCAGTCTCTCTGCATCAGTTGCTTTGGCCTGAAGAAACACTGTATTTTTGGCAAAAGAGGGAGAGAAGAGATTCTGCTCTTGGATTTGTGCACCTTGAACTTTGCAAAAGTCAGGTCTGGATCCAAAGCCTCAGGGTAATATTTTCACCATTAGTAGAGCAAGACTTCTAATTCTTCATTCTCTCTTCTTATGCACTTCTAGGTTACGTTACCAAGGTTATTTTGGAGGTGTAACTGCTCTAACGAGAGAACAGTTTTCCAAGGTGAATGGATTCTCTAACAACTACTGGGGTTGGGGTGGAGAAGATGATGACCTTCGAATCAGGTAAAAAGGGAGCTGGAGGGAAATGGGTATGGGAGGGTGAGGAGTGGGTTTAAAAAAAAAAAACGAACAAAAAAAGCAAAAAACTTGTGTGACTTCACACCTAGCCTCTAAAGGTGATGGAACACTATAGGAGTCTTCAGCTCTAAAGCTGTATTGCTATAGGGATTTGGAGTGTGAGAGGCAATTCTATGAACAGATTCCTCTTTGAAAAGATTAGGCATGCCTGAAGCCTGGTCCTCCTGTTGGGATTGTGTTTTGAGAGGGGATGGGGTGTTGGTTGTTGCTAGTTTTTTGGGGGGTAGGGGAAGGGGAGGGAGGGAGCAGCCTCAGAGCATTTGTATTCTTGGTTTGGGAATAGATTATAACCAAAATAATAGGATTGAAGTGTGGAGTAGTTTTTTTCAAGAAACATAAATGAATTCAGCTCCAGTACTTTGCAAGAGAGTGGCAGCTTTTGGTTTGGGGGAGGGGAGAGGGGTTTGCATTCATTGACTGTCATGATTTCCTCTGAGCATGGCTTAGTTTTTCTGTAAGTGTTAAGATAGTCAATAACTTGCATTTTATATAGACTGCATGTATCTGCTTTATGCCTGTTGCTGCTGTGGTTAAAACTAGTTCTGCAGACTTGGTCTGTTGAAGCAGGAGAAGCTTCTTAGTTTAGTGGGGCAAAGAAACCAATGGAAGATGCATGTTGATAATCAGTCAGCATATATGTTGATGATCAATAAAAGCTCAACGTTGAACTTCTGCCCTGTGCTTTGGAGAAAACCGCTATAATCCCGCATTGCTGTTAGTGCAGAAAGAACGGAGCCTGCAAGCTCTGCTGGCAGAGCCTGTCAATTTGTAACCTGGTGGATAAACTAGTGCTTATCCTTTTCAGTTGCTTAAATATGCAAACAAACATTTCAGGGACATTAAATGCATACTTCTGGTGTTAAATAATTACATTGGAGAAATGAAGCATGTTAAAGTTAGGAATTCCAAATGAAAGTTTTCTCCATGTCAGTCTAGCATGACTGATGTGCTCAGGCTGTGTCTCAAGAAATATAAAAGCTCTAGTGGTAACACAGATTTCGGTCCAATCACTTTTTTTTTTTTTTTTTTTTTTTTTTTTTTTTTTTTAAACCCCTAGCTACAGACACCAATTTGTCTGTGGTAATGTCTTGCGAGTTGCCTTTTTTAGTGGCAGGGAATGGCTTGGTCAAGTCTTATCCCTCAGCTTCCTGAAAAGTGTCACAGTTCATGAGCAGAGATGATGGTGGTGTTCTTTCAAACATTCATGTGATGCAGAACTGGCTGTGCAGCAGATCAACAGGATTTACTGATGGTGTCTAGGGTGTTTGTAAGTGGCTGGAATCAAGTGAGGCTGGCTTGTGCATGGCACCTGATAACTTTGCAGCCATTGTGGTCTGGGTGTGGAAAGGGGTGCACAGCCACGTGACTGTCACCAAACTGTATGGCCCAGAGAGTGCACACTGCAGTGGACTTGGCTTATGTCTCTCCTCTTGGGTAGATCTTGGACTGGGCTGTTTACGCAGTTTGTGGTCAGTGAGTAATGGGAAACTTGCTTTCTCAGTAGGTTGTTGTAGGGAGAGATCCTTGCAGCCTTCCTCTGTGAAGGCAGCAGATGGCAGCATCCCCTTCATTATCTTCAAGAATTCAAGGCTGGAGTGGTTCTGCATTCTACTGTGTTGCCTCAGTGCTAAATGGGACGCTTTCTTTTGGGCCCTTTCCTAAAATGAGCAGCACAAAGAGAATTTCAGATTGTTTGTTGCCTCCATTTGATAAATTATTGCTATATACAGTCATTGAAAATCTGTGGAGGCTCCGTTTCTCAAATTTTTGGTTTCCTATTGCTCTTTTAGGTGCTTTTTTCAAGTAGCAGAGGCTCAGGGTATTCCTTAATTCCACTGTCATGAAATTAACCCTTTCAGCTGACAGCAAAATTGCTGTGTTCCATAGATAGGTTTAAGGCTGAAAGTTCCAAGGAAATGCCTGATATTAGGCACTTAAATCCATCCAGGGGACTTAATGTTTCTAGCAGTATAATCAGAGATTTTTATTCATGTGAACAAAGGTTAAAAATTGCACAGCTGTCTGCAGACCATTAGAAAAGAAATGGACTCTGTTCTTTTTTTGTGGAGATCTACCAAATGTAGGGGCATTACTGCAGCAGTTGAGACAAACTTGTTGCAGAATGTGTGGAATCTTGCTGCAGACCTCCTAGGATAATACATGGCAATAAGAACTACACCAGACAATACTAATTTAAATGTATTCTGTTGTATAACATGTGCTCTACATGATCCCTACTGTAATAATTACCTGCTTCTGTGCAAAAGAAAATTATATCTGTCACTCTACTGGACCTGCTCTCAAAAAACACAAGTCTTTGAGCTCCATTCCTATGGCAAAATGGAGCATGGAAGAGTAAAGATAAGTTCCTTACAGTTCTTGATGTGCTTGTTTCCACAGCTTCTACAAGACCCAAAGTCTCCAAATGTCTTTTTTGCCTTAACACATGGTTTACATGTGGTGTCTTGCTCACTGCACTTTCGCTTCTTTCAGGGTTGAGATGCAGAAGATGCGAGTGATGAGGCCGTCCCCCGACGTAGCCCGGTACACAATGATCTTCCATACTCGAGACCAGGGCAATGAAGAGAATGGAGAGAGGTGAGTCGGGGACTGCGTTCCACCTTGCATTGTCTTGGTAGCTGGCTAAGAGCCAGGGAACTGGTGGCCCAGTTTTTCACTGTAGGCCAAATAGGCATTCTGTGGTACCAGACTCTCTGGGGGACACCACTGTAACACCACTGTTCACAACTGGCAGCTGTGGTTTTATGCATGACATCTGCCTGCAACTGCCTGGGCAACGTTCCTTAAAAACTTCCAAAGTTACAGTCACATAGCTATGATTTGAGCATGTGATTTCAGACGGTAAATGGTTTTAAAAAAAACCCTAAGCCCCACAAAACCCAAAGCCTATTTTCCCATGTCTGACTGAGCATGCATAGTGATGACAGAAAAAGAAAAAGCAGACCTTGATGTTCCCAGTAGACCCAGAATGGCTGTTGCTTCACCTGCAAGTTTACTAGTAATAGGGAAGAGCTCAACACTCCTCTCCTATGCATTTTAATTTTGTGCTGTTATGAAGATTAATTCTTCTCTGTTCTGTCCTCAGGATGAAGCTGTTACGCCAGGTGTCTAGAATGTGGAAAACAGATGGGCTGAATTCTTGTTCATATAAATTGCTCTCAGTGGAACATAACCCTTTATACATCAACATCACAGTGGATTTCAGCATGCAGCCTAAGATCTCGTAAGGGTGTGCACCACACAGATTCTAGGAGATGGGGACGCACCTTCTGTTTGTGGTAGCTGTTACAGCAGCTGAATCCAGCATTCTGCTTGAACGAGTACTTCAGTAGCACAGAGGAAAGTGTTTTTCTTCACAGCATCTAACTGATTGGTTCAGAATTTCCTTTTGTTAGGACTGGAGACGTGGACTGACCTTAGGGACA
The DNA here is from genome assembly GCF_036370855.1 of Dromaius novaehollandiae. Classification (NCBI taxonomy): domain Eukaryota; kingdom Metazoa; phylum Chordata; class Aves; order Casuariiformes; family Dromaiidae; genus Dromaius; species Dromaius novaehollandiae. The sequence continues at coordinate 90,932,841 of NC_088098.1, forward strand.
GCTCCTGGTGTTGTTCTGTGCACTTTTTGCTGGGACGTATATATAAGTTTCCTTGTTTGGGCTGGTCCAGTGGAAGGACTTGAACTACGCCTCCTGAAAAATTTCTGCTCTCACAGCTAAACTTACTGTTTGTTGTACTGGAAAGGCAGCCTAGCACTGCCAACATTGCCATGACTTCAAAAGGAGCAGGCCAGTCTTTTTTCATTCAAAGCACAAGAATACTTCAGCATCTACAAACTTGCTGAGAAGAGCTATTTTTTTCCAGCCTAAGGAAAAGCTGCTTATGTGTGATGGAAGGCAATAATGGTAACAGTCGAGGGGATGTTAAAAACCTCTCAATAAAATAAAACCCATTTCATTCAAAAGGCATCTCTTGTCCTTCATAAGCTCAACTCACCATGCAGTGGGAGTGCTCAAGTGTCGTGCAGCAAAATGAAAGGCTCACTTAATTCCGCAGTAGTCTACAGACTGTGTTATTCTGGAGAGCTATGTAAGGAAATGCACTGGCTAGCTATAGGAAATGGAGAGAAACTGCTGGGTTTTTTTTTTGTTTTTTTTTTTTTTTGGTAATGCTTTGTGCCTCACTCTTGGCACAGTGCATATTCATATAAATACCCAGGCCATTATTATTTGTGTTTTTTGTTTTAGAAGACTGGTGGAGATCTGCGGAAAACTAACAGTTCCAGTATGCAGCAGGATTTCTGCTAAAAATTTGATGACAGCAGTAATGAAAAATAGCTGTCTCAAGCTTGCAAAATAGGTAGGCAGTGCTTCTGACTGCCTTTATAGAGAGTAAGATTACAAAAAGGGCAAGCTTTCACAGTCAGGTAAGTACCTGTGAGGGTCATAGCTCATGTGACTTAGTTATTCTCTGGTATTTCATTTCTCAGAAGTATTTTATGTTGAAGACAGTTCAAGCTTGACAAATTACAGAGGTGATTGAGCAACAGCTGAAATCCTAGATTCATTTCCCTGCACTGAGCAGGCTGGACTAAGTGATAAGCCTCAGGTCCCTTCCAGCCTGAATTATTCTATGACTACAATAACATGTAACTACTGATGGACTTGGCCAGAAGCAGAAGTAAGGATATGACATCTGGTTTCTTTCAACTTTCTCCTTCATTAGACTCTTAAGTAGTATTCTAGAAAATCTCAAACCAAACAGCTATCTCAATTTATTTTACTCAAATTCACAAAAGATATTTACAGAAATGTAAGAAGTTTCAATACTGTAACAGTCAGTGAATTCTTTTTCAAAATACAGTATTTCAGAGGAGCTGTTGCTCCAACAGGATAGGAATGTCTGATGGCATGGCTTCCATCCCATTTACAATTTAAGTAAGCAGCAGGATAGAGCTATCCAGCTATGGAACACAGGGTACTAGAAAACTTGCATCACGTTACTGTCAAGGAGATCTTAATCCTCAAGGCCTGAGGTGCATCTGGCTCAGTAGGTATTGTTTTATAGTGCTTTGATAGAGTCTTTATACAGTAAGCCATATCCTATTCATTAGCTATCATTCCCTATTCCTGAAGTCTTTTCTTCTAAGTCTTGTACACTCAGAAGAGAAGTGAAATGCAGGAGACAAAAGGATTAGTTTCAGGTGGAGCATGCGCTGTACCACAGGAAGTAGAGGCTAAATGCCCATGTGCTGCCACAGTAAGCTCAAACTCACATTTTCTTTTCAAATTTTCATTCCCTTAAGAAAATGGGGGAACATAGCCAATGTCCACAGTGATGTTGGTATAAAGAGGGTGTTTCCTCCTGGAAAGCAGCTTGAACTCTAATGAGTTCATTCCATCATCCTTCCATGTTTTTCTGGTGTTATGCCGGGAAGCAGGCCTGAAGAAGGAAGAATACCTGCAGTTAGTTGCAAAAAAAACCCCACATAGGAAATGCTTGCAGGTGATGCTTTAGAATAGAGGCAGGGAAAGAAATGGTGTTCCAGATGGCAAGAGCTTAGCAGATGAATGAAAGCTGCTAAGCAGAAAAGCTTCAAGAAAATTCTTCTCTCATAAAATACCTTCTCTCTCTAATCTATATTATGAGATAAACTGGAGTAACTTCATGCTGAGTCTTATAAACAAGGAACACAATTTGGACTGGAACACAGGAGATGAGTGAGGTGGCAACTATACTCTGCAAAAATAAGAAACTGGCAGCAGCTTAGAGAGAGACCTGGGGCTACAGGAAAGAGGTTTGCAGTAGGTAGGTTTAGTACAGGACTGTTATGGAAACCTCAGTGTTAAGATGATGAAAGGGAAGCCTGATGTGTCAACAGGAGAAGCCTCCAGCACACTTTAACCAGCACCCTCCTCCAGCTCTTTTATGTAAACTAGGTCATTGTTAAGGGTCTCTGTCATGCACCTTACTCATTTCTTTGAGCTAGAACGCTGCTTTCCACTATTTTAATGGGTCATGGTAAATCTGCAATGATTTTAATGTAGTATAAGCCTTGGACAGAAGAGTAAATTTTTATCATATAGAAGTTGCATAAATATTTTTAGAAAAGGCATAACAAAAGGATCTTCAAACTCAATTTTCTCTATTTACAAGGCAGACTGAGGTGGCACTTTAAAAATTTAGTGCTCAAGTTTGACCCTTACTGGCAGCTGTCTATCAAAACAACACCTTCCTACTAAGTAAGATGGAAGGAAACAAAAGTAATGCATCCACTCTTCAAAGGTAGAGACATGAACAGTACAATTCAGTTGAAACTGACTGGGGATCTGTATTAGCTTCTAATATAACTTATGTATGTGTTGGTGGGACATCTTTTGCATGACGTTAGTCTAAGCGCTACCAGAAAGATGCAGTAATCTAAATTATCACAAGGCAAAATAATATTTTTAAAATAGAGCATCCTCAAATCCATCAGTAAAAACAGGGAGTTTGCTTTATATAGCACCATTAAAGCAGAAAAATAAATGGTGGCATTAGATATACTTTCTGCCTTGTTTGAGGAAGATGATGGTTACAGTAACAAGGTACAGAGTGGCCATCTAGGTGCTCCCCCAGAACAGTTACCTTCTCCAAGACTCTTGGATCTCTGTCTCTTTCTTGTAATCCATCACTCTGTAGCGTCCAAGATGAGATGGTGTCCGGACTATTTTCATTCCTGCCAACTGAATCCTTTAAAACAAAGAATAAAGTGTTTGCCTGTGCATAAGGATGCCACCTCTAGGCTTAGCTAGAGTAAGTTCAAGGGTAGAGATGATTTCCAACATTAATGCAATTTCAGCAAAATGCAGAAGCTGAAAGGAGCAAGTTTAACAATTTGGTGCCAAACTATGTTTCCTAGGGAGTTCTAGCCAGGTTTGGGATGGGAAGCTCCTGGTTGCTATGGGTTTGGACAAGGAACAAAAAAGAGTAGCAAGCAGGGAATGAACAACAGTGTACAGAGCCATCCAAGACCATCTTCCATGCCTCTGACAAGTGAGCATCACTTTCACTTCTTCATAAAGGCAGAGCTTCTACTACCTAGAGGTGGCTCTGTTCAATTTTTTTTTTTTTTTTTGAACACGTGCAGTTTCTACTAAGGAACCTAGTCCTGAGTCTGAGCTCTAGATTAAGCTTCTTCTTTTATTAATGCCATTTGTAGAAAGGGTCTGATGAGAGGACTGACTTCATGAAAGAATAGTGATAAATAAAGCACACCAAAGCAATAAATGCAGGCTGGTCAGCTGCAGTACGATTTGCCAAGCACCAATTGAATGGAAGCTTCAGAATTTCAGCAGAGAGTTGCTAAAAGCTGCATTTTGGGTGACTTTCAAGAAACCCATTGCTGATGGCATCTGTATTAGCTTACCAGCAAAAAATTGCCAGTAATAGTGCTCAATCTAGCAAACCTCTGTTACCACAGGATGGTTCTTCTGCAAAGAAGATTTCTGTGAACATGTATTACAGTGAATGTTTGCTCAATTTAATTCATCTAACTGGTATGTTTGTAACACTTGATGGCCTTCTGATGAGATCTAGTATAGCAGCAAGCTGCACAGAAGTAGGATTGGTACAAGGCTGAAAGGACCAGACTAAAGAACTTACTTAAGATATCTGCTAGTCTAGAGATATCAAATGATTACAACAGTTCATTACGAGTATGTAAGCATTTGATAACATATTATTCTGCCATCCTGGGTTTTAGGCAAGACTTATTTTCTGGACATAAGCATATTACATATTCAATCAAAAAGAAAGAACAGGCAGGAATGCTGAACTAGTTTTGCTGTTACAGTTTTTATATTGCAAGATTAAACTAATAACCCAACAGGAAACAGTTAACACAACATTCATTTACTGTTTTAAAAAGAACTTTGCCAGACCTTTTTCTGTAGTTGATGTTAACATGTAAGTGGTTCCAATTCAAGCAGTGTTTTCTTCTAGTAAAAGGTGAGTGGTGGTGCTTGCTAGGACTAATACTTAGTTTTAACAACTAATATAATAGAGTACTGCAGTCTGGGCCAGTTATAAGTAGCAGCCAGCACTTCTTGGGGGGCTAATTCTGCTTTAATAAGCAGCATTCCAACATGAAGTCTTTATAAAAGACAGGTTTCAATGTCCAGTTTCCAATACTGATTTATTTTTGTTGATCTTTTGTAGGAAGTGCTTGAGCACTTTCTAAAATTCTAATCCCAGTAGGTGTATCATGGTGGCCATTCAAAACCAGTCACCTCATTTCCTGACTTTGGAAAGTTGAATAATCATTAACAGTCACTGCCCATGACCTCTGTGCACCTATGAGCCACAGTACTGCTAATCATTTGTATAAGTTCTCACAGAACACCACAAGCTTCACCTCCCTCAAGAAAGGGCTATTTTGGGATCTACATAACCTACTTACCTTAAGCACTTTCTTAAGGAAGTGCACTCTTACGTATAATTGGTATGACTCTTCATCACTGGTATGTGAAAACCAGACTAAAGGCCTAAGCTGTACCGAGAGAAGAGCTGAATAGACTCAGCATTGTAGTGTTTGATTTAAAGATCTATTTTCCTCGCACTTCATTCCTCAGTAAATGCCGACTCGCTAAACAATTGCATACTCTTAGTTAGCTTTCCTTGAAAGGAAAAGGAGGAATTATATGTTAGAAAACCTAACTCTCAATTCCCCAAAGAATACTGCTTTGTAAAAACTCCCACAGTCCTTGAACAGAACGTTCCACTGAAATTGTATAACTTGTCACACTGTACAAGACCGAAAAAAAAAGAAAGAAAGAAAAAAAAAAAGCCTTTATTGTCAGTTTATAAACTCCCCATGAGCGTGCCTCAGTACACGATGATAAAGGTACACTCCAGATGAAATGCTGCAACAAAGCTGGATAAAAAAGATACAGCCATGATTTTGTACTCATAATGTGCATTATGTAGAGTACTTGGAACTAAAGTCATCAAATTCACTTCTATAGCATACTGCTGCCATAGCAACAAAGGTACAAGAAAAAAGTTTTTTTTTTTCCTGTCACTGACTCATAATAGTACATAGACCTCTCAGTCATCCAACAATGAAGATGGAATTTCTTATGTTCCTGAATTCCAAGTACTAGTGACTAGATAGTATTTACAGTAATATGTATATGCAATGTATCTTAAATTCCCAATTGTTTGGTAATTAAGAAGTACCTGTTTTACTACCTTCTTGGTTTTCTCATTTGTCAAGCTTGTACATTCCTTCCCTTGGGGGCTCTTAATGTCAATGAAGTTACTTGTCAACTACTGGTGGTTATAACCCTTTGGAATCACCCCAGACCAACTGAAGGCACAAGGTTGTGGATTAACATTCTCTACCATCCAGAGTCTGAAGAAAGTTTTGTCCTCCCAGTGTACAATGATTAGATTCATAGTGCCTAAGCATTTTCTGACCTCAACCATTCCAAATGCCAATAACATCTGAATTACAGTGCTACTGCAAGCATGTTAAGGAACAAAGTTTCTTAGTTCCTTTCTTAGGGTAGTGCTACATGTTTCACTACCTATCTTGGTTCTGTTGTAAGAGTATGTGTCCTGTGCATCAGTACCTTGTAGCAATGTCGTCATTTTCACCATCATCGCCCCAGTATGTGTTTGGAAACCCATTCATCTTCATGTAATGCTCTGGAGTCAAAGCAGATACACCCCCAAAAAAGGATTTATATGGCAGACTAAAGGGGGGGGGGGAAAAAAACAACAAAGCATCAAGACTGAGGGCCAATACCAATCCTTCACAAACTATCTAACAACATCATTCGAGTCACATTCATATTAATCTTGTCTTACAGACACTTACAGACCTTTTTTTGTAAAAGTAGATGGATGAAGTGGCAAGTAGTGGCAAGTTTGCCATTGTAATGCCAAAACCCAAAATAGCAAATTCAGTGTAATTCCTTCCCCTGCACCCCCACCACTAGCCCAAAGTAAAGCTGGTTTTAAAATTAGTATCTGATTAGTACCAAAGACCTGTATCATATCACACATATTTGATGGAGTCTAATAATTCCCATCCTATATTTTTATTTTGGAAGGAAAGGCAAACAGAAAAGTCTGCCAGTGTGTACCAGGCTGGTGGTAGGATCATCTGCCAACCTGAACTAACAATAGAATAAGGAACTTCAGGCAACTGTTCAAGATTGCAAGCTTAGGTTAAGAACATCCTTTTCTGGTGAAATCACTAATACAAAAAGCCTCTTAAAAGGTATGTTTTTCATTGTCCCCGTTCATACTATCTGTATCCTGAAAGGGAACCAATTAGAATACATACCTCCCAGAGCAAATGGAGGCACTTACTTGTACTGAAACTTATCCATGGCACTAGCCATATGTTTGGGATAGTATTCATCACAAACATAGAGATTATAATCATTTTCAGGTACTAGGTCTACATCATGCAGAATAAGGCAGTCCCAGTCTTCATCCTTCAGGGCTTCCCGGACACCAACATTAAGCAGCTTTGCTCGGTTAAATGTACCATTCCCCATCTGGAAAAGAAAACCTGCATTTTGTAAAGACGATAATTCCATTAAAATTGATGTTAGTGTAAAAGCCTTATTCAACTGAGTGACACTGGAGTGAATCAGTTTTGGCTGCAAATCTAATGTCACAGACTGAAAATTTTATCCACTCTCTTCACAATATTCTCATTAATTGTTATAAGCTTTGCTGCGTCAGGGGTTATATACCACAAACACACAAAGAAGGCCAACTTTTAAGAGACCAGAAAGTCAATTCTCAGGTCTAAATCTGCGCATCAACACTTTTGTCCTTACTGCTGATTATTAAAGGTGGGAAGTGAGCAAACATCTTGATGATGAAAAAGCTTCCTCCCTTCCCAGTCTGCTATCAGTTTTCCTTAATGAGCCCCAGACTTCCCCCGTCTCCATCAGTAAGTAATAGGTGTTTGACCTGCATAGGTTGGCCCACAGCAAGGTCAAGTCAGATGTTTTTATTTGATATTGAGCATGAACTCTCTATTAGCATTTACTCTCAACAGTTTACTTAGCAACTGTACTGACAGGCTACAGACAAACCACATTTCAACCCTCCCAACAGCTGAAAATACAAGTTACCATTTAAAAATAGCTTTATCCCTTTAGCAGCAAAAAATCAGATCAATAGCAGAGTAATGATGATCTTAGCAAACAGAAAGATACTCCAGTCATTAGTAGCCATGCAGACAGAACAGGATGCAACTGACCTGCTCTCAACCCATTACATAAAATGTTACTTCTACATTAGATGATTTACATTTCTCATTCAGAACCTAACTCCATAACTAGAAAGCTCAGTTACATCACCAGACACATCCAACTTAGATTTACCTGCTGAATCAAGTAGATGCTGTAACTGAGCTGCTGGCGCTGCAAGAAAGGATGAAGATAGTAGAGAAGATGGCGAAGGTACTTCTCCTGGTTCCTGTATGCTACAAGGATAGCTGATTTGTAGTGGGCTAAGCAGTGAGGAGGTCTGTAGCGGCCACCAGACTGAACAAGAGGATTCTTCTGGATGATCATTCTTTCACTGGGCAGCACCCTGAAGGTGACAGTTAATGGACCAACTGCAAGAACAGAGAGACAGCCCCCCCAGAAAAACAAAACAAAACAGAAATAAGGTCAGTGATGCTTCTCAACCATCATTCAAGCCAATCAACTGCTACAGTTCCAACACACACAACATTTTGAGCCTGTACTCACCGACATTCTGTTTAACTGACTCAGAAGGTAGGAACATCCCCTCTCACTACTACATTTTTTTTTTTTTTTTTTTTTTTTTTTTTTTTTAAAGAGAGCTAACAATGGCTGAGGGACCTAACTTTGGAGTAAGATTCAGGCTGTTTGTCCAGAACTGGGAAATGTTTTGCCTGTATGTAGAAGCTGGTATACTTCACATTTCTGACAGGCAAAGCTATTCTCCACAACAGTCTCCTTTTCCTCCTCAAAAAAACCCATACACAATTGCACTTCCTGAAAGGCAGTCTATGCAGCAATGGATCCCATTCTTCAAACTTTCACGAAGGACTAGCCTCTCTGAATTCTACTTTACAGTTCCCCCCCCCCCCTTAAAAAGGAAAACCTGAATTTACCTTGTCAGCAAATGACAAGGTGTTACAATACCAAACTCTTAACTATTACTTTTAAATCCTGCCCTCAGCTTCTAAAAGACAGTGGGAGTTTGAATTTGACTCTGTTACCTTGAACAGGAATATGAAAGTATAGCAATGTATTTATGCCTGAAATAGAATAGCAGTAATTCTTCAGAGAAGCAGACTGAAGGCCCATGAATCTAGATCATATTTATTGCTAATGTATCATGTTATTATCTATGAAGTCAGTTTCCTGTTCTGCCTTTACAAGACCACATTTCAGCTCAGCATTGTTTTTAACTTGTCATTTATGGTGCTTTTTTTTTTCCCCCTGAACTCCCTCATTATCAGTTCTTTTCACTAAAGCACCATTAACCACTGATTCAGCAGCAACTGGAACTTGCTGAAGAGACGTTATATTCAGATTAGATCATTGCTCCAAGGAAAATGTAAGAAAAGGAATTCAACTCTTTTATTCTCCCACAAAGGCATGATTTTATTTTCTCTAGCACAATCAGGGCCCTTCATATTGCAGGGTAGAATTTGCAGTGTTAATCCTCAAATTCCAAAAATCAAGTCTGAATTTGGACATAAGGGTAAGATAACGTGCAATAGCTTCACTCCCATCTCCTTCCATACCCAGATACATGATTCACGAGGGTAACATCTACATTCATCCGGTTTTTCAAAATGTCATGTTCTCCTGAGCTGCCTGGCTCCATATCCCAAACAGCTCAGCTCAGAATCTCAATCTTAACATGTTCCAAGGAAACACAGACAAAGAATTTAAAATCTGTGACTTATATCCCCAAAACCTGTGGCTGCCCCACATTCCTTGGCTATAAACTAAATTCTGGCTCTCAAACCTCCTTCCTGTCTAACTTCAACTAACAAAAGACTAATGCACTGTAATCCAATTAAATCCCAGATGTGGACAGAACAGTTGCAAGCAGGTCCAAACAGGCAAAAACAAAACAGCGAGAGCTCAGCTTTAGGAAAGGAGGCAAAATCCATCTTAGACATGCTAGAGAGCACAAAATTCCAATTCAGACGCGATACAAAATCAATACCTTGAAGTGTCCGAACAATTTTCTTCTCAGCCTGCTTCCTGAGCTCTTTCTACATCTGTACTGCCAAATGGAGGGTGTGTAATATGAACAGCAAACTTTAGTGCGAAGAGTTAAAAACCACAATTCCCTGTCTACATTGTTAGCCAGTTCCAGTGACAGCACACTGCACTATCTGCTTGTTTTACTTTTTAGGCAACATGTTTGAATATTAGGGGGATCTATTGCTTTTGATCAGACCTATTCCACCTTATGAAAGGAACTGCATGACTTCTAAACACCTTCTTCCTATACATTTAGTTCAGAGCAAGCAATTATAATTACTGAGTTCAACAAGGATAAGCAAAACTTCCACAAGCTAGCCAAGCGGAAATAGTAGGAAGGATGAAAATCTCAAAGAGAAAATGCAGTAGCACACTGTGTATTACTGTAGTTATATTTGTATTATTCTACCACCACTTGGATGAAAAATATAAAAAGCAAAAAGCCTTAATTTAAATACCAATTTCCAATGCTAGACTCTGACACTGCCTCAACAGCAGCGAAAGATAAATCTCAGCACCACTACCGCACTTTTTACTTCTCTTCAAATACCAAGGAAAGAAGCTTTAGTTAGGAGAGCATCCATTAAAAAGCACAGCAGGAACTACTCATTACCAGAAGAGATGGACATGCTCATGAAAAGGTTATGACAGATGGGAGGAAAAGGGAGTAAATGTTGTAAGAAGGGCTTGGAAAAAGTTCTTCCATGGCATGAACATATTTAAAACATCAGAGTTACAGACAGAACTTTGACCTATTAAAATCTGCAAGGGACAAATCAACTCACACAGCACATATCATGAAGTAAGGCACCTCTTAAAAAAAATCCCAGTTCTTCTAGAGTCAAGCTTCTTCCTTGTAAGAGGAAAAGATAAATTGAAAGAGATAACACAGCACAAAGTGAGAAGCATAGACTTCAAACATAAATGCCAGTAGGCAAAGTCTGAAAGGCTCAACTTGAGCACATGAATGCTTTGTTTTTCCAAAAACAATGAAGAAGGAAGCAGGCAACTGATATTTGTGTAGAAACCTTTAAGGGAACTGAAGTAACTTATACAATGAATATCTAGTACAAAGGCTTAAAAAGTAACACTAGTCAGCAAAAGTTCAGTTCCTCACAGGCAAAGACATTGAGCAATTATACTTTGAGTTAATTCTTACTCCACTACCCTGGAAGAACCAAGATACTGTGGATTCAGGAGGCTGGAAAAAGATGAGCTGCAGGCTGATCTTACATTCAGAACAATCAGAGAAATGATCTGCTGTATACATAAGTGGAGAAAGTGCTGTACTTCATAAAAGCCCCAATCCAAAAACCATTTAAGGCATTTGGCATTCTTCCAGTTACTTTAACACACTTTGGAGTGGACACAGTGACTTATTACCAGCTCTGAATTGGAGACTGGAGTCCACAAGAATTGATTTGAAATTTCATTTAGTGGAGTTTATGAAATTAATATTAAAAGGCATCATTCTCTCTGATGTAAGGTTTCCAACAGAGATCAGACCCATGAGAGAAGATGATAATCAATCAAGACATTTATGAACCATTTATATATTTATTCATATGTGTCCATCACATACAAAATTGAAGGGCAAGTATCTGCGAGTAGCATGTGCTTTTAGGAAAATAAAACAATCAAACCCCTTTCTCTCCCAAAAGAAAACACTTGGAAGAAGCTGGCATATAGTAACACTAGAAAGAATAACTTGTTTCTTATATTGAAATAAAAATATAATCAAGTAAAATTTAAGGTGTAGCAGAGTGTTTTTTCTTAAACTGAATCTGTATCAACACTCCAAAAGATTATTCAAGTGCTTCACAGCAACAACACTTCACACACTCACTTCTAATTTCTCATACAGCAACACTTCCTTAACATTTTGGGTCATACTTTTTTCCTTCAAGTGAACTTTACTGTTCATTTCTGTTTATAACTAACACCACTATGTTTTCATTTTAGCTCTGGAGTATCACATGCATGCCACCCTCTGTTCTCAGTGCTCCCTGGGATGAAGGGAATAAGAGGTCTTACAAAGTTTCCATAGCTCTAAGAGCACTGATTATTCTAGTGTGATTTTACTCTGCATCTGCCTCCTCCACACGTACCATGTACTGTTGCTTATCTGATGGTTTGCAGGGAAACTGCAAACACACACGTAGTTTTTCAGTTAGACCAAAGCTTCCTCATCTGTCTCTTCCAGGACAGCAGACTCTTGTCAGTAATGGAAACAAGCAGCATACAAGCGTTATTTCCACTATGCTTTTAAGTAAAACAATTTTGGGACACAAAATTGTAGCTTTGCAAAAGAATTGATGGGTTCTAGTTAGTGATGAACAGAGACTACACTAAGACCGTCACAACCAGCACCTGTGCAGAAAGGCTCTACAGTATTAGTATTTCAGTAACATAGTAGACTGGTTTCCAAGTGAAACGTGGAAGTATATACCGAAAAGTTATCCTACAGTTTCATCATACATGCTGCACATATTTAACTGCAGTAACAGAGGAAGAAAGAAAACTCCCGAAAAGAACAAGCATCAACATGAATACTGCAGAGTCAAAGGGCTCATCCACAGTGGCCCAGGTGAGTCTTCTAGCCTAATTATGTAACTTGACACAAGTACACAGCACCAGTTTTCCACAACACTTCCTGTGAACCAAGATCAGGCATCTACTCTTACCATGCTCCAGGTGAAGTGATTTGCTTTCCTACAACACTAGTGCAATCACTAAATAGTACTTCAAGACTGGTTATATTTAAGATTCTAATATACAGTATTCTGTCCAATCAGACAATTCTGTCCAATACAGAAAAACAGAAAAGGGTTACTTACTACACAGTACACTAAGAAGTAGGAATAGCCAAACCAGCTATATGTGCATGGTTACAGAATTTATCCATTTTTTAGCTATCTTGGTGGAACTGATTCACTATTACCAGAGATACTAACTACACTCTAACAGACTTGCTTTATGTGTTTGACTTTGCATTCACTCAAAGTTTCTCAACCATTTTAGTAGCGCAGTAACTGAACTAATGCTGCCTCTAGAAACAGCTCTAATGTGAAACCTGTGACCAAACTTGCAGTTTTAAGCCTAAAGGAGAAGGCCTAGGAAGCATTAACAACCATAAGCCAACAAGGTCACCAAGAAAAGTAAGATATCAAGCTTTTCAGGGTGCCAAGTCCCATTCTCATAGAAACTGTATTTAAAGCCAACATCACCAACTCATTAGAGTCACAGGCTCAACATAAGGCTGAAACAAAGAACCCAGATGAGTCAAAGAGCACAGAGGTCACAGGTATCCAGTTTCTAGACTTAAGATGATTCCCAAAGCACAACTGTTGGCAGACATTTGATACATGACCACAAGTTAAGAGAAAAAACAACTGTATGACAAAAAACTTTTCATAATTTAGTATTAACAGTGTTGTTTTCATTCTTGTTCCCCTACATCCTCTGCAAAAGCCTTAATATTGGAAGGTTTTATATCAGTAAAATACATTCCCTGTTATATCCTATAATTTTGTCAGTGTAATTATAACATTACAACAAAGCATACTGCTTTTAAAAAGGAACAGGTTTAAAAATACAGCTTACTTTTATGAAGCGTGTAATGTCATTATACCCCAAAGCAATATTTCAAACACTAGTGGTTCATACATACCAAATATTGGCGACTGCACTGAGCAGTATGGCATAGCTTCTTCATTAGGAGCTTGGGTAAAAAAGCTGAGGTTTGTATACACATCATGAGTTTTTGAGTAATCCTGAATCTGATGTGACTCTAAAAACCCACGGAACACGTTTGAAGGTCCACCTTGGTACAGTATCAGGATAAATATCGCTTGGAAGACAAGCAGGAAGAGCAGAAAACAAGGATTTTCAACACGGGACAGGGACATCGTTTTTAGACCATGCTCTGGAGTCAGACTTGTAAAGAGTTTAGTTGCCTTTCACAAACTACCGTTTTACTTTCAGGGCTACATCAGCGTGTGTAGAAGAGCTCATCCTTTTCAAGCATTAACTTTCTCAAGCAGCAGCACGCGCTTCCAGCAGGGCTTCCTCAGGACGCTTTGGGCCCCCGCCCGCTGCGCTAGAGCCGAGACACCCCTTCCCACTGCGTGACCTGCACGGCAGGCAAGAGGAGAAAGACAACCGTTAACGGCCATCCAGCACAGCAGTCGGCAGGGCCGACACGCGGGGGCGGGGCGGGGCTGCCCACGCGCCGGGGAGGGGCAGGGGAGCAGCACCGCGCGACGGCCCCCAACGTGCAGGCGGGGGGGAGGGGGAAGGGCGGGAAAAGGCGGAGGTGCGCACGCTCGCTGCCTGGAGGGGGGGCCCACTCCCCCGGCCGCCCCCGCGGGAGGCGCCCGACCTTCCCCGCTCCGTCCCCACCCGCGACGAGGCAGAGAGAGAATCCCCTCACCGGGCGGCGGAGCTGGCCGGCAACGGCGGCAGCGGGGGCCGTTTCCGCCCAACCGTCACGCGGCCGCCACCGCAGCCACGCCCCGGGCCTCGCGCCCGCGTTTCGTGTGAGGGGGCGGCGGCGCGCCGCCGTGCTGCCGCGCTCCCCCCGCCGGCCACACTACAAGTCCCAGCATGCAAGGCGGGGCACGGTGGTGCGCCGGGCGTGGTTGGCCGGAGCGCGGCATGCTGGGAGCTGTAGTCCCCGCCCCTCCGCCGCCTCAGCGCCCTCCGCTGTCGTGGCCCTCAGGGCCGGTGCTCTCTGCTCCTGCAGACTTCCGCAGCGACGTGCTGTGGGCCCATGTGAGGGTGGCAGGGCTGCCCGGCCCGCTGAGTGACGGCCGAGTAACCCCCGGAGGGGAGCAGCCGCCGCTGGAGGGAAGAGGGGCAAGGACCTCTGCGAAGCTGTAAGATGGTTTAAACACGAACATAGTATATAACATGCAGTAATCCATGGTGTCAGTTTTTACATTTACATGACAAATGATTTTTTTTTAATTTACAAGATAATTTTTGCATGGTTCATGTCAAAGTGCCTTTGGGTAGAAATTAAAATTTTGTAAAAATGCTGAAAACAAGCACTTCAAAATTGTTTTCATTAGTTAAAACTTCACCATAGTATTTAGTCTGACTATGCAGAATACATTAAGTTATTTTTATATTTCATACTGATTTATTAAGGAAAGGGAGCAGTGTATGTAAATGGACAGTTGAAGTAACTCTTTCTAGCCACTGTATTTTTCATAATTTTAGAACAAATAAATGTCACGTCACACCTAGTTTTCCATCATAGACAAGGAGTGAGTGAAAGCTCTTCTGTGCTTTCAACACACAGTCGTTTTCTTGACTTTGAGTTAATTATTGAACTGAATTAAATTAGATAAACTGAAATTAATGCAATAATCTCTACCTAGACTACAGCAGGATTTCACTTGGATAGACTGCACAGTGAGGAGCTTTCTTTAACGGCTTAACTGCCTATACAATTTTGGCTTCTACATCTATCTCTTTTTTGGCTGATTTCTTAAAGGTGCTTATGTGATTGTGCTAGCTCTTGCCCTGCCTGTCTTCTCCAATAATAAATTTCAAACGTGCTGTCCACTTTCGCATAGATTTCACAGAGGAAAAGAAGTCTTACAGACATTAAATTCCTACCAGTCTTTAAGAAAAGTCAGTGCCTGGATTTGTACTGACAAGAGTAGTAAACCCCAAATTTGTGCTTGCAAAATGCGGCAGGTTGATTTAGCTCAGCCTCCTGTCCCTTTCTGAGCTGCAGCAGCCAGTGGGGCAGCTGGCTCCTGTGTGTGGACCTGTCAGCCAGCACACGTGGCTCCAAACCAGGCAAAACACATGCTGCTGTTTGCCCAGCCACATGGAATGTGTCACGGGGAAAAGTGTACTCTTGCTTCAGAGCAGGACTAGCAGATCCAGGACACAAATCTATAGGAAACTTGACTTCATTAATTCTGCTGCACAGAACACCCTGTTATTCAATTGAAGTGGATTACTTAAAACCTGGATATAAATTGTCATAATTTGACATTTAAATTACTTGGTTTTAGAAGATAAAATGTACTGAATATTTCTCTTGCCTGGGCAAAGGCTTGTTTTACTGAAACCTGCCCAATATTGCTGCAAAGATTGCTTTTCTTGCACAACACTTTGAATCACTATGTTTTACTTTCTTCTTTTGGCATTCTCTCCATTACCATGTCAAACTCACCTTGTTTGTCTTCATTTTCAAGATTTGTCCTCACCTTACCTGGCATTGCTTAATATCATGAGATCTGCCTGTTCCCATGTCTGACCAGCCCTGAAGATACTTACTCTCCTTTCAAATCCCTCCTTTCCCATGATGTTTAGAGAAAACTGCTGTACTGACATAGCAAATTGATTGCACTAGTCATTGTTAGCTTATTTCCTTGTAATCCTCATCTCTCGTCTTAGACTGTAAACTCTTTGTAGAGAGAATGATTCCACTTGTTCACCATGCGTAGCAATTGTTTACATACTGTCTGGTCCGTGACCAGGACTCTTAGGCATTCTTACTGTACATATCATTAAATTAATAAGCTGGTGACTCAGTAAGTAAAAAAGTAAATATCTAGTTTTACATACCTGGGGCCTTTCCATCTCTCACCATGCTAGTCTTCCACTAACATTCACTAGCATTTATCCTGTCTTCAGATAAGAATCAAGACGTATGTTCCCTCTGCAGTTTGAACCCATGTTGTTTGCACCTCCCAGGTATAGTCAATAGCTTGGTTTGTGATACCACTTCAATGCCACTGTGGTTACACGATTTGTACCAGAAAATATTAACCCTTAGCTTTCATTGAAAGCTGAGAACCTGCAGGAAATAGCATGGTCTGCAGGGAATCTTTCAGAAGACCCCAAATATGTAAACTTGGATTTCTCCTTCATTCAAATTCCTGCTTGTGCTGCTAATGACTAATCCTTTGCCTGGTTTGCAATAAAACAAGGAGACGCTCACTGCTCTGTTGAAAGCTCCAGTGCATAAAATACCATGGTCAGGAAAGAATTAATTGCTGCGTCAGTAGTGAACCAAACAGAGGAACCAAGAGTTCAGTGGTATAGCCTGCGGTTGCTGGCAGCAACTGCTTTAGGACCTGGTACTGCCTGAATTTATGCTTTGGTTGCAATCCTTCCTTGGGTCACAGTAGGAAACCATGGTGTAGGAACAACCTGGGCAAGGCCTGCCTGCCTCTACCCATTTCTGAGGCAGGGAAAAGCCGGGCACCCTGGAACTGACCTGCACCAGCAGCTCAGCTAACTTAAACTGGCAACCACGTGCTAGTTGTTTTGGCTGTCACCTTGTGCTTGCTTCCAGGCACAAGCAGGTCAGTTGCGAAGGTAACAGCCTCTTTATTTAAATCTGTGGGTATATATGCTCTCAAGATTGGAAAACTAACATATAATCAGCTAGACTGACTGTGTGCAAACGGCACGTCTTTTTGTGTTGCCTGGGAGAATTGAACCTCTGAGATTGCCTCCTTCAACATCCTTTCAAAATCAAATACAAGAATTATGATTCCTGTCCTTCCTTTTCAGCCACCATCACCGAAATGGCTGGATCAAAACCCACCATAAGCTTTTTTCTCACCAGAAAGCAAGTGTGGACTGGAGAGCTGAATACAGAACAGAACTTCGTGGTGCCAGACAGACCCAAGACACAGAGCCTTTTCAAGGTCACAGTATCCCTGTTCTAAACCGAGCTGTGGAAAGCTGGGGGTTTTTTTTGAATTCAAAATGAATTGAATTGCTTAAATGAAAAAAAAAAAGAACTGTCTCTACTGAAGCATGGAAGGGAGATGGCAGGCATTTTAGCAACCCCTGAGCACAAATATATTGAGGGCAGTGACGGAAGAAAACAATGTGAGACTGGATCCATAAGAAGCAGGCACAGGGCTATCTTCACAGTCAAAGGTCTGACTTTCTCATTTTCACACATCTGCCTGAGAAATTAAACGAATGCATACTGAAAAAAAAAAAAGACAAACACCATCTTCAACAGAGCTTGAAATTAAGTTTGTGCAAGAGCCTCTGGATGTCCCAGGGGAGGGTGCTTCCCCTCCCTGCAAGTGTAATTTCATCTCCAATCAGTCTTGAATGTGATGAGAGACTGAGAGAAGTACTTCACACCATTTAATAAGATTCATTCTTATTCACCTTTCTCTTTCTCCTATTTCTGTCCCCCCTCTGCTCCCTTCTCCTGGGACCTGCACCAGTTCCCTGTTGAAAATGCAGCAGAGTGGTTGGGAAGCTCAGCCTTTAAGGTGTGTGGCAAACAGAAGGAAGGAACGATGCCCTGGTGTAACAGAGTGATACCCATCAGGGTGGTCAGGCGGTATCAGACAGCGTTACTTGTCTGCTGCTCTCCCCATCCCCAGAGTTTCTATCAAGAAAAGAGGAAGATAGCGTTAATCCTTGCTAAAGGCACTGTAGAGGCTTTCAGCCACCATAGCCAAGCAGAGCTGTCTCTGTTTTTTTGTGGGGAGTGACTGTATTTTCTAGCGGAGCGGAGGTTTCAGGTACCTTGAGCCACTGCAGTTTTTTCTCAGCCTTTCTCAGAGCCTTTTGCTTGTGCACCCCATGTTTCACCTTAAATGATACCTTTGCAAATGTGATTGTTATGACATAAGCAGGCATGGGTTTGGCCTGTCATCTAATACACTAAATTCTTAGCAATGCTTCCTCAAAAGAGTTTTAAAAGTTCTTCCATTTTTCTGAGGGGTAGGTCCCTTATGGTTGTAGAAAAACCCAAAGTTAGAGATAGTTGATGGCATGTACCTTGGCCTAAATGACAGAGCAAATCAGTGACAGCATTAGAAACAGGACCTGAGTCTACTAGCTTCTCCCAAACTCATGGATTAGCCCACGGTGAGGTGCCATCAAATAGGCCTATCCATTTTCCTGCTGCCTGGAGGGTGTAGTAACAATCAAGAGACCAGAGTTGCTTCTCTATCTGATCCCAATGACATCTAGTGCTCTGGTGAGGATTTGTAGACTTTTCCCAATCAGTTGTGGCTTACTAGGAACCTGAAGGAGCAGGAACTGGTAACAATGTGCGATTCATTAGGAAGACAAGACCTTATAATGCCTTAGCCTACTCTTCCTTACCCTGTTGGTGCTGCTCCTGAATGTTTCCCTCTCTCCCCAGGAGATGCAGTTGCACAGGGCCACAAGCTATCGCCCTGGCTGCTGTTCACTGCTACCTGTCCTAAGCAACTGATCCAGCAGGAGGAAGGCAGTTGAAAAATGTCTCTTGAGGGGTTTCATGGCCTCCAGAACCACTTGGGGAGACTTTTCACATAGCACACTGGCCAAACGGATACATGAGCATGGATCAACTTTTGCTGAGACCCTAGATAGCTGATGTGTCGCTGCATTCCTGTGAGGCCACCTTACCATCATGCTGCCAGGAGCTTGTCCTGGCTCTTCCCAGGTGGAAGGACAGGGTGCAGGAGCTGGCTGGCCCTACAAAGCTGGAGTGGGTACATTGCTACCTGCAGAGCAGACTTAAATAACATTACCCAGCAAAAATTATGTAGTCTTTGCTCACTGTCAGCAGCAGCAGCAGCCTTGTTTAGGTATGACTGAGCCATACAGCTTGTCATTGCATTAAGACCCTTGTGATGGAGAACTGCCCTGTGTTTTGACCACCACCCACTTCTGAGTTTTGATCAGCCCTTTTACAGGGTAGTCTTGGTAGGGATTGTCACCACGTCACTCGAATGACAGATTGTGGCTAGAGATGCCACGGGACTGTGTAGTTTAGACAAAATACCCATGTTCCTTTCTGTCTCTTTCCTTGACCTCCATAATGCAGGCAACCTCTTCGAATCCCAGGGAACTGAAGTGTTTTTGCTTACATTTCTCATGTAGCATTTAGGTCAGGTGAAGACTGGAGAGAATAGCTTTGAAAGGAGAACAATTAAACGTTCTTCATTGCAGAGTCCGCTGTTTTCCTGGAAAAGAAGTAAGCACTTACACTGCAAGACAGACAATGGTGCCATATTGTACTATTTACATCATATTTAATAACGCTCTAGTACCATTCAGTATAAATAAATAACCATTAAAAATTACTTCCTTGACATTCTCTTTCCCTTGTCAATAGTATTTTCTGCAACAGGAAATGTTAGTAGTATTCATTGGTTGGTGAACTGGATGAATCTGAGAGAACATGAATATCAGATACTAATATGCTAGTAAAAACAGGAGCTGTGATGCCTTCTCTTGTTTTAAACGCCTTAGGGTCGATCTGCAGCTTCCCTCCCTACTGTACGCGTGTATTTGCTTACCCTGAACCCTGTGGCCCTCACTGCTGCTCCATTCTTGGGCTGACCCACCAAGCTCTGCTAGCAAATAGCTGTTTTAACTTGTATTACCTCTTACTCATCTGCGCTTAGCTGGTGCATCTGGACTGGCAACAGTCCTTGCTGTCCTTAGTCTGCTCTACAAAGAAGGAGTATTTGTGCTGAACAGGTCCCAATGTCTGCTAGCCTGGAACAGTAGTTGTGTACATCCACACTGCCCATACAAGGCTTTGGGTCTGCACAATTTACAGTGATTAATTTCTTGATTCACAGAATTTCCTCCCTTGGAGGGCTTCAGGGTCAGACTGGGTCAAGAATGGAAATGGTGTGAAGGGTCTAGTCCTGAGAGCAGGCTCAGACCTGCACTGAGCTGACAGTGTAGCACAGTTCACGGGAATCCAAGTTCCCAATGGGAAAAGTAGGAGTAACAATTTCACTTTCTTGTAAGAATGCAGAGAGAAGAAATCCCTAAAAAACATGTGTTGGAAGGTGTCCTTTACAATGGCAATAGACCTTTGCTACAGACTTCCTTTAGCAATGCCAAAACTCTATGTAGGACCTGCAGGAAAATCTCAAAAGCTGGATTAAAGGCCAAGGAATCAGTCACCATATCCCCTGCTTTTCATACGGGCAGTAACCTTGCCCATCTCGGAGGGGAAAATGGAGGATCCTAAATAACTCCTTTATTCCCTCTTGCTCATTCATTAACATCACCAAGAAGGTCACTTTCTTGTTTCATTGCAGGGTGGGATCAGTGAGCCTGCCAGTCAGTTGGCAGGGACGGATGGGCAAATCCCACCAGAGGGCAAAGCCTGTTACCTTATGCAGAGGGTGGGACATAAAGCTCTGACAAATGGAGAAGAAAAAATATTTTACAGAAGCCAGGTTTCCTCCCTGCTATCCAGTTCCAACATGCCAGACCCTTGTAAAAAATAGTAAGGACTATTTTCTAGGGTACAGAGAAGACACAGTTTTCATGGTACAGTTAGTGTTCCTTTGTGCTGAGATGACTGGCAACATAGCTTTTTCTCCTGGGCGTGCTTATCTCTAGCCTGAGCCCCACTACATGCAAATTAATGGCAGCCTCCATTTCTCTATTTGCTGCCTATTCTCAATTTCTTGTGAATTCTGCTCCGAGAGGTTGTGCTTTACTCCCTTTCCCCTTTCTTGTACTCTAACCCCCCTCCCATAGCAGGATGTGCTGCTACTAGTTCCACGCAAGGGAATATGGACCGACTCTCTCTCTCTCTCTGTCTCAGATATCCTTTGAAGACCCCTCTTTTTGGAAGCTTCCCAAAATCCCGTGGGGACTGTCTGCTGAGTGAGGCAGTCCTTTGCACGTTTTCACCTTGCTATGACTGCTCGAGAGCCAGAAACTTAGTGCCACCCATGCCTCTTGCATAAAGGAATGGTCGTTTCCCTTGCTATACTCATGTCCTTGCTGTGTTTCTGATTATTTTGCCAGTTTAAGATGCCATTGTAAAGAAACCTCAGGGAATGTGAAACATACGACATCCAGCAGTGAATGCAAAGCTCTACTATTCTTCTGTGAGCATTTGGGGTGAGGGGGGAAATATTCTTTCTTCATGAATATGTTAGATGAGCTAAGCTAAAATGCAGAACAAAACAAGGAATAGGCAGAAAAGAATTGTAGTATAAATAAATCAACAAATAAATAAGTCTCCTGCCAGGCCAGATTTTGTTGGGTGGGGAATGGTTCAATTACTCATAACTTTCCCCCAGCTATGAAAATTCTTAATGTGTTTTGAAAGCCTAAAGCCCTGTTTCTCATGGCTTGAGTGAAGATGGTTTTCAAGATGTGCTTAGAGGGGTTTCTGGGCATTCAGGTATCTTCATGGAAGTTGGAGTGATACCTGCCCCTCTTCTACGTGATACAAACGATTGTGCTTTTAATCCAGTGCATCCTCTAGTCCTTTTTTGCTACCTCTTCCTTTGTGGGCTGCCTTTACCCTCACTGTCCCCCTGTTTTATTAAAGGAAAAGGAAATTGCTCTGGATGACAATCTCTCTTCTCTCTGTTCACAGGGCCAAATATGCCTTTCAAAGTTCACCTGAAAAGCCTTGTCACATTTGCTACTTCTGTTGTCATTTATGGTGCTCAAGAATAGTTTCTTGATGGTGTCTCTCCACATTCCTTGATGTTGTCACAGGAGATGAGCACAGGCTCAGGGTTCCTCTTCTCTGAGCACCTCTCACCTGCCTCCACTCCAGAGAGGTGTCTCTGTCTGTGGAAATTGAGGAAACAACTCTATATATCTGATTTGAGGCTACTGAAGTGCCTGATGAAGCTGCAGCGGGGTTCCAAGCTAGCAACAAAACTTCCAAGTCCACCCATCTTTTTTCCTGCTTTCTGGTCTCTCCAGTGGCACATGGAGGCATGGCCTTTGAGGTACAGTACTTGCCAGGTCTCCCTGAGGGGGAGAGGAACTTCATCCAGAGGGCTGTGGGTCTGGCGATCTGGTATGGCATTTTCCAAAATGACTGTAATTTAGGGCAGTTCTATTCTCAGCTGAAGCAAGAAGCTGAGGTGTAGGCACCAGATCCCTACTTGGTACCTACATACCTTTCTGAACTCCCAAACTGAGAATGAGGTGCTTCAGCACAGTTCCTTCCCCAAAACTGAAGGCTGAGCCACGTAGGTATCTGAGTGTGTCCATCAGAGGGAGAACCTGTCTTAGGCTAGCTTTGTTTTTAAGCTGCTTTGAAAGCATCCCATTCTCAGGCTGACTGACAGATGTGCTTCTGTGACAACTCCGGCCACTGAATCATTGTAGCTCGCCACAGCTGTACAGCTGTAGTTTCACAAGCTGCCAAGAGAGATCTTCAGAAATTCCACAGCCACCCTGGATTTCAGCCTTTCCACTGGCAGAGCAGAGAATGAAGATCATGTCTAATAAATTTCCTGTTTAATGAATGAACACAGGGCCCACGGGGGAAGGGAAGCACTCCTCTTCCAGATGGGAAATGGTAGCCAGTGCGTGAAGTCAAAGGTAAAGATCTGTCAGCTCACAGGGCACCACATCAGCTCTGTCCCTGTTTGTTACCACCTTTCGGGCAGTGGCAGCTGATAGATGTGGCCACATTTGGGGGCATTTATCATCGTCCAGTGGTAGAGCAGAGTGCTGGGCAGAACAGGCAGTATGCATAGCTGTTGCGGTTGCTGTCGAACTTCTGGAACCAGCAGTGCTCTGTGCCTCTGTCAAAACAAACACAAGATAGGGTAAGGAAGGGAGGTAGGTCTCAATATCTTATCCACTACATCATGTCAAGGGATGCATGTTCAAGAGAGCTGTTTTTTGGCTCAGGTAAGCACCAGGCATCAGTAACTAGGTTCCTCAGCCATGCTACCATCTCAGGTTAGGGATATCGCTGAAGTGCTGTTTGTTCTATCCGTACCACAGAGTTCGGGGGTGAGATATTTTTCTTTATGAATTAGTAAAAGGTTTTGAAGGTTTTCTTTTTTCCCCTCAGTAAAATCATTTTTTACCCCCTCTGCTATTTTTTCAAGGAAAAGCAAGATGATTAGGTCTGAGGATCCCTGTTTCGCCTGTCTGGAAGCTCTGGAAAGCGAGGGAATTTCTTTCTCTGTCTCCAGATATCACAAGGCAGAAAGAGCCATGCTAAACTGAGTGAGGTCTTCTCTCTCAAATGCCTGTTATAGGTGATAACAATAAGAACAGGTAATTTTTAACAACACTTTTGAGTGATAGATTTCAGGATTTAACAAAGGAAAAATACTAAGCAAAACTAGTTCTCTCCTGCTCTCAGAAACCAATGTTTTTGTTTCTATGGAGGGTCCCAATACACAGTCTGCAGGGACATATGCTTTTGGTTGATATGTGGCCCTTGTCATAATACAGACAATCCTGAGGATTTCCCACAGCCTAAGCATTCCCCTTCCTACCCTGCATGTCCCCACAGTGTTTTTCAGAGAACAAGCTTATGGCCACTTTCTACAATATCTCCACAGTGAAAGTCTTAGTTTTGCTGAAGACGAGCTCAGAGAGCTCCTTTTTGCCCCTCTTCCTCCTCCACTTTGCATCAAATGGTTGGAGAAGCAGCTGAGGATCTCACTCACTGTCCTTAATCTCAACACATTTCAGATCCTCCCTAATGTTTCTTGGGGCAGAGAAAAGCAGAATTTCTAGTGCATAAAGGTAAAACACTTTCATTAAATTTTGAGCTCTTTTTGTTTTCTCTCATGAAAAGCAAAACTGTGGCATGTATCTTATTGTTTCCTCTTTTCCAGTCTGCTCTGATTTGGAGTGTATAGTTCTTCTCTCATAGATTCACAAACACTGCAGCGGTTCAGCTAAATGCAGCTGAGAGCACTGGGAATGTAGGTGAGGAAAAGAGTGAACTGCAACTGGGAGGATATAACTGCTATTTATGCAGTACCCATTAAAGCCTGATCTTTGCAGTTTACATGATCAGCACATCCCTTTACACTGCATCTGTGGCAATCCAGAGAGTATGCACTCATGCCCAGAGGCCATGAAAGTGGTTGAACTAAGGGGTTAACAGAGCACCAAACCCTGCACCAAGTGATGTCTGCCTGGCTCATGCCCCCAGGTGTTAAAAGGGAAAAAGGCCTCTGGGATGTCTGGGACTTGCCTGGCCTGATCTGACCCAAAATGAGGACACGTTCTCAGGAGGAAAGACAGAATATTCTCACAATTGTAGCTATAGAACAGAACATCCCTAGGGGAGGAATTTTACCTGTTTTTCCTCTAGCTTATCTAGATCATGTCTGCAAGATTCTGAAGCTCAGCAGTCTTGATATTAGGAACCTCCAGAGCACAGTCATCAGTGGGGATGTCAATTTAAAACTTTAAGGGAGAACATAGTGATTTTGCTTGACTGCCGAAAGACTCTCTCAGCTGAATCCACTAGGCTTCTCAGGGCAGCACATTCACAGTCAAGGCATTGCTCTGGAGTTGTCTCCTGGAGTGGGTGCTACTTACCCAGTTGGCAGGTCAGGGCAGGTGCCCCACATCATGAAAGATGATGATACAGAAGGGGCTGTGGGTCAAGTTCTGACCTGCAGGAAGCCATTCCCATGAGAAATCACTGTAGGTGAATGGCATATCTCTTAGAGGATGGTCAGTGTTTGCCCAGGAGGGAGTGAGGGTGAGGACAAAGGAGCAGACACATAGTACATTTGTAAAATCATCACACCCCAACACTCTGCATCTGTAATGGAATACTTAACTCCTCCTCTGATAAGTAGGCAAGCAGGCCTAATATGTCTAATTTTTTTTTAGTCCGCTCATCCTGTGTGAAGTAAGTGGTACCTCCCTATCAGTTAACTGGATCCTGGGCAGAACTGAGCTTGGAAAGTCATGGTTTTACTTTACTGCAGACCCAGCATGAATGGGTATATAAAATTAGCACATTTCTGCTAGTGGATGTCACACATGCACAGGCCAAGAGAGGTGCTGTTGCCAAGCATCTGGCATCATTTTAGTTTCCATAGGATATCTGAGATATTCATGGAAGGCTGGCACATATGACATAGGGTATATGCCCAACAGGAGGGCCAGGTAGGATACACCAGGGTCCCTACTCCCACCCCTGCAATGTGCAGGAGCCGGGGTTGCTTTTCATTCTTTCCATGGCTATCACTCAGAGGTGACAAGATGATGTGGAAATGCTGTACACAACTACAAGTAATACACACACTGGATCAGTGCAGAAGTTGAAACACTCATGACTGTGTGTATAAAAGCTGTCATTCTTGTTCCACTGGTAGATCTGAGCTGAAGTGTATGTTGGGGACAGGACTGAAAGCAGCCTTGGAATATCTTCCAAACGGGGTACAGGATGCTGAATGTGCCATTCCAGGAAGACCTGGATCCTCCCAAATGAGATGCCTTTATTCTGGGATTTGTGGGCTAGGATTCTGCTAAGGACAAACACTGAGATCAGAAGACAGGGCAGTCAATATAAAGAGGAGGTCATAGCCATCAGGTCATGCTGGGTTTGGGTAGCTGGGATAAGAGATACTCATCTGGCTTGATCTGCCATGGTGTCAGCGGTGCTGCTGCCAAGCTCACAGCAATGCAGAGAGCCCAGCTACAGCCTACCATATAGCTCGTACACATTTAGAGGTCAGTGTCTCTACAGCTCCTCTGCAGTCTATTCTTCAACACTCTTAATTTCTAAGAATGTATCACTGAGCTCTGATACATTCCTGCCCTCGCCTGTGGTGGTGGCTATAAATCCTTCCCTCTGCTGAACTTTCCTCTGTGGACCATACAGGCACTCCTAGTGCCTTCACTATTTCTCCTCAACAGCAGACATACCCCTTCCTCTGGTGATGTCAGTACTGGAGCCCCTCAGACTGTATGAGGGTTCATATAGGTTATTTTTTGCTGTTTTGAGATGGTACAAATGTCCCATCAGCCTTTACGTACTGCCCCATACCATGGTTGTTCATGCAGCACCTCTTACAGGACAGAAGCTGAAGGCAGACAAATGAACCACAGCAGAGGTGTCAGGGCTGCAAGGGAAGAAGCTCATCTGCAGGAGTGTGATGTCTTTCCACACACTGTAGAGCAACTGCCTCACTAAAGAGACTTTGGACCTGGTAGGAATGTCTTATAGGGGAGCAAGAACTTTGACTTGTCATTATTACTGAGTGAAACCATGAGATTTTTCTGCCATTTTTTTCTCATCTTTATGCAGGCAAAACTTCCATGTGAACTGCAAGAAGGCTTGAATGAGTAAGAAATGCAGACAGTAAGGGGGTAAAGGTGAGAATCTGTTTCTTGTGCAAAGGGTGAGATGATAAGCAAAATACAGGGACTATCTTATATATGCAGTCCTAGAGGAACTAATAACACAAATAAGGAAAGCAGTATAGATTATCTGCCTTGCTAAAAGTAATAAATACAAGGATACTCACACCCTGGAGCTGGCTCACTGCTTACACCTCTACTCTGGGGTCTGTAAATCCACGTTTGCCTTCATTAACCAAAGTAGGCCTCTCAGTTCTTGTGTGCCAGACTAGCACCTGCAGGGAATCAAAAAGAGAGTTGAGGGGCTCTGGATGCCATGGAAACACTGAGAGCAGCAGGTAGGATCCTGAGCAACCCGGGCTCACAGTTGTTTGAAGCACGCGATTCAAAGGGCTTGACTCAGGACCTGGGGGAGGCTAAGTGCATGAAAGAGTGGCGAGGAGGAGAGATCGTTCTGGACCAAAACCCCAGACTCAACCCTCTGCTAATCCTCCTGGATTTTGGAGAAGAAATCAAGGTGTGAATTATGCAGCTGAGGCTCTTTATTAACACAGTTATAGTGCATAGCACTAAATGTTCCTCAGCACTCATTGAGCTTCTCATCTGCAAAGCATTTGACAGGCTCTGTCTATCTCCCTTTGCACGATTCTGAGCTGAAATGCTCTGGTTCAAGAGCAGGCAGTAGAAGGTGAATGGGGCATAGCAGGAGGCTGCAGGAGAGGCCAGAACCGAGCAAGGGGAAGGCATCTTCAAGGTCTCTTGTCCTGCTCACCTTTGTGCAGTTGGCTGCTTTTGGCTCCAAACCATCCATAGTCACCAGATCCTTCAGCAAACTAGTTTCCTGGTAGCCTCCTTTAACTCCCTCCAACTTGAAACTGGCTTGAGGCTTCTCCAAGATTAGCTTGATGCTGATGGCAAATCCAGCCATGTCAATAGCGAAGGGTCGGTTTGGGTCAAAGACGGTTTTCCAGCCCACGACCTTCCCTGCAGGGCTCACTTTTGGGGATTCATATCGCAGACCCCCAACGAAAGCCACTGGCCAGACTGACACCCTCCTTGTGTAGCGCATCTGTGGGCCAGAAAGAAACAGTGCTGTGAGAATTCAGGCCTGTGACGTTTGTCCCAGCCTGTTAATATACCATCCCCTGTATTGTTTGGCACCTGCC
This sequence comes from Dromaius novaehollandiae, assembly GCF_036370855.1. Classification (NCBI taxonomy): domain Eukaryota; kingdom Metazoa; phylum Chordata; class Aves; order Casuariiformes; family Dromaiidae; genus Dromaius; species Dromaius novaehollandiae. The sequence goes on from NC_088098.1 coordinate 90,960,740, forward strand.
CTCCCCCGTTGGCTTCCTACACAATCATGCAGCTCTAGGCAACACACACTCTTCTTCACCTATGCTACTGCTTGAAAAGCTACAGCCTGCAATGCCATGAGCTCTGTTTTAACACAATCTTCTGTTCTGAGCACCAAATTCGCTTCTTTTTATTACCTATTTTCAATCCCCCAGAAGAGGGAAAACCTTGATTTCTGATCTCATCTGAACTTTTATAAAATTTTTCTGAATAGAAACGTGCCAAACACAACTTCTACTGGGCCTCTAGCTCCCTGTTATCAACTCCACTCACACCATCTTCACCTTTTTTCAAGTAATCTACTTTCCTCACTGATGCATCTTTGCCCTTACTTACAGCAACTTCCACCCCTCACCCTACCTTGTTCTACCGTCCATGGCTATTTCCTAAGAGGGTGTGGGTTTATTGAAATTGCCTGAAAGGACTTGGAAAGAAATAGGAAAGGATGAGCTTAACAGAAATCTAAAAAATTGTGAAAACTGGAAATGTGTTCTGATGCATAACACAGGATTTTGACTGGTCCATTACAGTTTGGTTTAAATTGGTGACAAGTGAGTGTTACTGAAAAATCATCTTTGCAAGTCTGCAATAGACTTGACGTCTCACAAAAGCCAAGTCTCTAATAGAAGGCTGGGCAAGCTTTTCTGATCCCAGGGACACAGCTCTGATGTGGTGGTTGGAACTCAGAATACAGAAGGGCAGGGAAGGGGAAAAAGTGGATTAGACAGTCAGTCAACTTTTCTAACACCACCAGAACAGTGAAGATTTATGTTTTGGCAGAAGTTTGTCTTTGGTGCGTATTTAAACCAAGTCACTTCTCCCTGAACTTCTACTCCTCTGGGGCATCTATTCTATGATCCCTATGAAAACAGACCTGCCAAAAGGAGGCTGTATTTGGTGCAATGCTGGGTGAGTGTTTATGCATACCTGCAGCCTACACCATGGCTGATGTACTCTTTGCTCTTTCAGCCCTTTAAAGAATGGCTACTGGATTTGCATAACCATTGGCTTATATCTGCCCTATTCCCAGCTCCCACAGAGTGCAGAGAGGAAGGGGCTCCAGGCAGCATGCCAGAACCTTCGTCTTCCGGATGGTGCTAAAAGTTCATTTGGTAGTCCTGTGTCAAAGTACTGTTGCAGGCAGTACTTTGCCTTAAGAGGTCCAGTTGTATAGGTTTGCAGCTATATTTTGTTTTCTGTCCTGTGTAATTTTACGGTTCCTACCTCTTCAAAGAGCTCCAGGCTGTAGGTGTTATCATCATCGGCAAAATACACTACCCCTTCTGGTGGTGCAGCGTTGCTGAAGCTGTTCCTCAGCCAGTGCAGCCCCAGATTCCTCTGTAATGTCCCCCTTGGGGTGTGGGATGGGATCCAGGACAGGCCCAGCTTCAGACTCTTGGGGGTCTCCACATTGAGGTGGGTGAAGTTAAGCCCTGCCTTCTCCAGCAGGTTGGATACCAGGTTGGTCCTCCGGGGTGAGTCCTCCACCACCACCCAGTGTAGGTTCTGTACGTGTAGGAAGGTGTTGGCCAATCGGGTCAGCTCAGCTTTTTGCACTGGCCGGGTGTAGGTAGGAGTGATAACGAAGATGGTTGGCAAGTTGTCTGACCATGGGGGAGGCCTGGAGTACACATAATTCTGGATGACTTTAGGCGTTGCCACCATGCTCTGCTGCTGCCTCATGCATGATGGGAGGCCTTCCTCTCTCAGTGCCGAGGTACCGTTGACAAGAGCTTTAGAGGTCACATTCTCATCTGTCTCTTCTGGGGCAAAAGAAAGGAAGGAAGAAGAAGAAAGATGTTAGAAAACTAATCACTGCAGGGCTACCTCCTCTCCAGGGATGCTGGAGACCTGCTTGTCTGGAGTCTGCCTGAGGCAGAGATTTCCTGGCAACCCTCTTCTCGGAGTGCTCCCTCTCACAGGCACCGCAACAGCAATGCTCAGCACAGCAGCCTGCTCTCCCTGAAGACAGCCTAAGGAGCATTTTTAACATGCTCTTAAAGACAGCTTGGGTGCCTGGTGTAGCCAGACACTGAGGGGGCCTTCGAGCAAACTTGTCTTGGTTTAACTCATCTCATGAGGGAGAGTCTCCTACTGAGGGCTCTCACCAGCCATCATCACAGCCATGGGCATGCTGACAGCATGCTGAATCTTACACTTACTTTTCAGGAGGCTGAGGTAGCGGGTGGTTGGGTACTGATGCCACAAGGTTAGGAGAAGAGCCCATGGCAAGGCGATCAGGAGCGTGGTAAGAAGGTTACGTCTCCTCAGCATGCTGCAGAGAGCTTCCGATGCCCAGGCATCTCTCTACCTTTCAGAGCAGAGAAAAGAGAAAGGCCTCTGAAATACCAGTCACCATAAACACTAGGGCAGTAATATCAGAGACCAAACTAAAAGACTGAATTTGGCTTGCTTAGAGAGAGGCATAATAAATGCTGGAGATTATTATACAGCAAAGCATTTGTTGAAGTAAAAGTTTACAAGGAGGCCTATTAGGTTGGAGGCCTGACAATTCCTGGGCTATTGAGTATAAGCTTTTATCTATTTATGTTGCTATAAAGAACCTCCCGCTGCCCAGAGATGAACCAGCTGTCCTTGACTTAAGGTTGCTCACCTTGCTAAATCTGAGGTCTAAGAGGACTATTACTTGCCCCCATTCCAGACGAGTGTTTATTCCTGAGCCTAGTGGTAAACATTTAATGTGCTTAATTGGTAAAATTATTTAAAATCATGTGCAATATTTGCATTCCTGAATATGCCCGTGGGCAAAACAAAGAGAAAATGTCAGGGGTCCTAAAGATGCCTAGCTTCTCTTTCACGCTTGTATTTTTAATTCATTCTCCTTATGCAGACGCATTGATGCAGTCAATAAACACATCATTACCTATTAAGTTTTCCACAAAGCCCCTGCCTCAGTCATTCCACAGTGCTGGTGGTGCTTGCTGAAAGTTTAATTATTCCAGATCTCTTTCTACTGCTGGCTTGTGGTTTTTGGCCACTGCAGCATTTATTTTATATCACAGACTTCAGAATACTTTAATTTCCTTCATAGTATTTCTGTAATGTACATGACCAGAAGATCTGAGGAATCACAACAGTTAACATTTGGTTTCAACCCCTGCACTCCCCATAAGGTGAGAGGAGTTAAAGGAAAATAAAGAAAATTCAAGGACAAAAGTATCAGGAATAATCAACAACAAGGGGTGCCTTATTTACAGGCACTTCAAGCTACAGCAATCCTGTGCTTGCTTTTTCCCAATTGTTGAGCACCTTCGACCAGTCAATATGATTAATGAACAGCCAGCTCATCTGGAAATCAGATCCTTGGCTTCTCAAGGTAGGCATGCCTTCAACAAAATATCCAACATTAATGATCAGTTCAGAAAATACAGACTGAAGTCCTTGGATGTCTGTTACAGACCACTTGTTCAGAGACATAACTCAGTCGTGATGAGATCCCAGTCCTGGCTCTCCTGTTTGAAAGACCCTTCATAGCCTATGTGCAATAAGTCATATGAGCACAAGATCTCAGAGATGAATTCTGGATGTCCAGCATGCATAGTACATGTGTGGCTCTGACACACTGTCGAGAACATTTTCCTCCAGCTTCTGGCTTCTCTTTGGTCTCTCTCTGCATACTAAAGCTCCCAATCCTGTTATCGCACCCCCAGCAACAAAAGCAGTGCTTCAAAAAGAGGGATCCACTTTTGCTGCTGCAGAACAGGAGCCCAAGGAAACACTGAGTGGTACAGAGCAAAGTTGCTTGTTGCCATCTGAAGACTTGTTGCTATCCCTCCAAACAGGTTGCCTGATGATTGAGATCTGTGTTTGCTAGATTTTATTCCCTTCCCCTCCTGGTAACATCTGTGGTCTGTTTCCTCTTGGATTCCTTTCTGATGTCAAATATTTCTCCCAGTGGACTTCCTTCCTACTACAGAGATGCTCCCCGGAGGCTAAAGGGAGCATAAAACTTCCATTAACCTCCTACAGAGAGGTTTCCATTGGGAAACTGCAGTCACACTCCCTGGGAACTGGAGAGCTACTGTATGATACAGTCCCTCCAGGCTCACTTGCTCTCCTAGGTTGAAGATAATTCGAGGGAAGAGGGCTATGGCATCACATTGACACAAAAGAATGAAAGAGATTCAAATTGGTTGGCTCTAAATTTCTGCTCTGCCTTGGATATCCTAGGTGTGCTGCAGGCTGGTCATCTAAAACCAAGGTCCTCAAAGGGACACAGGCACTTTGAATGCAAAGGAAACTCCACGTGCAGGATTGAGGCCCAGCAGTACCTAATCTGTCCAAAGGGGAAGGATTGCCCTGCTTCAGCCTTAGAGAATCTGATTTTCAGTGACAGCAGCTACCTGGTACTCCTGGAAGATATCGGTGGGCATAATGCTAAATTCATCATCTGGGATCTTCTTGGGACCAGTCTTCAATGTTTTCAATGACATTTTACTTTGGTTTCCTAACAAAACAAGGATTATGCGATTGCAGGGCTTATCAGTGCCCTACCACCAGTAACTATCAAACTTATTTCAGCCAAATTTGACAGAGGGGTAGCATGTCCCAGCAAGTCTTCTGACAGGCAAGTAGATGCAAGAAGCCACACTCACATGCCCTAGTAAGGGAATTGCTGCACCATGAACTCATTCCTTATCAGACACCAGCTGCATGATTGCTGGAGCAATTCCTCTAGGCAAGCTACTTCCACTGCTCCTCAGACTAACTGTTCACAGTGATAATCCTTAATGCTCCTTAACCCCTCACTCAGGAAACAACCTAGTGTTTTTTTCTCTACCTTCAAGCTATGGAAAGCCAATCAGGCAGTGGGCCAAAGGATCCGCTTGGCTGGGGGCCGTACAGAAGTGTTTTGGTGGTGCCAGCAGCAGTCTTCTATGGCAAACATGCTGGCTCTTTATAGCTTTATCACTTTCTGATGGCTGAGTCCAGGGCAGGCACAAGAGGCTCCTTCAAGCTCTGGTGCCAGAGGTGTAGGTAAGCTACATGTTTAAGCTGGATGCGGGGCAGGATGGTGTCACCCAAATGGAGGCTGCTTTCCACCACAGGAAATCTCCTTCCCTATCAGAGCAGCAGCACAGAGCAAGGCTTCCTGCCACTCTGAGCCATGAGAACAGGCAGAGCCGCTAAAGAAATCCAGGCCCAGAAAAGGAAGGAGGACTCTGTGCTACCTTGTAACAGTAGCAGACACCCAGGTACCCCCAGGTCCTGGCTCAGGGTCATCACAATTCCTTGCTTGCTCTGGGATGCCTGGAATTACAAATGGCCCTGTGCTAGCATCTCCTCAGGCAGCTAGTGTTTCTTCCCGTTAATAGAAGGCCTCGATTATACAGGCACAGTTTCTATGCAGCAGGCCTGCCACTGCTGCAAACTCAGGTCGATTCTGGAGGGAAGGCGAGGGGGAGGCGGCAGTGGAAGCTGTGTTACCGAGAGAGCAAAGAGGAGAGCGGATCAGAGTTAGAAGAGCTTTAATAAATTCTCTTTCTCGTTCTTTCTCCTCCTCCTCACAGCCAGCCTGTTCATGCTTCCCAAACACTGCAAACAAGCAGAGATGCTGTCTGTTTGTGCAGCTCCCCTGATGCTCTTTGCTCATTTATTTCTATGTGCACCTTCTTTCTATTGCTTCTCAATAGCATGCAATGCTGAAGAAGTTAAACCCTGCATAAAGTACCAGGTCACCTGTGACCCTCACAAGGAGTCCGATTTTAATCCTGTTTTTAGAAAATCTGTCTTGAGATACTTTATTTCCTCTTTAAAGCCTTACCTTCTCTCCACTGTCACTCCCCTTTGCCCTATCATGCTTGTGCTGTTCTCTCTATTCCTTTATGTCTCTTTCACTCTCCTTTCCTCAGTCTTTAGGTGTCTCTGTTCCTCCCTGTTTCGAGGCCTAGAGGTATCCTCTGGCCTCCTAATAACACTAACCTTTATCTTGCCTCCTTCCCCACACAAAGGCCCTTTGCATTTTCTTAATGGCCACTGCACATGGAATATTTCCCACAAAGTAGTCCATTAAAGCATCAGTCTTGAAAACACTGCATCACAACCTAGTCACGTGTCAATGCCTCTGGGTAGGCTGCTGATGGCCCATTGGGGTTTATGGAGGTTTACGGCACATATTTTTACCTACCTCTTATAATTAAAAACAAAGACCCCTAAGTGGCTCAGATTAATTGCATGCCTGGCTGGCAGGCATTGCTGCATGTATTCTGGGCACAGCCAGCTATCTTCCCTGTGCCTTTAAACCTATTCAGAGTACATTCCACTAAATGAGATTTGTAGATCACAAGAAAATTTTGTGATCATCTAGACCAATCTCCAGCAATCATCCTGTAATTCCCGTGTTTAAACTGTAGAGGGCAGGGACTGTCTCTTAATGTGCTTATACAGTCCTGTACTGATCCCAACAGGGGCCTTTGGATGCAATTGCAATACAAATATTATTGATTATACTCTCTTGCTGTATCTTCCCCTCCCTTGCTCTTTTCCCTTTCCTGCCTATTCCCCTTTCTCCTCCCTCTTCTTTTTTTTTTCCTAGTGTCTCCTGAAGCCCTCGCTTGTGTTACGCACCCTTAACAACATTAGCTGGATGTTTGATGGATGCCTTCAATATGCTGCCTGTAGCCTTCTTGAGCTGTTTTCCAATTACACATCCCTCTTCTTAATTTCATCCATCAATCTTCTGTTCTCCATTAAAAAATAAACAAACATACACACACACACACACACACACACACACACTCTCATGCACACACACGCAGACACAGCACAAAGCTGGGTATGTTGAGGACAAAAGGTTTCTTGTGCTATGTGGAGTTCACCCGGCTTTGTCAGACTTCTCAATTCCTAGGACACAACAGTGTCCGGTCTCTGTTAAGCACTGTGCTGATGCAGAGGGCATTAATCTGACAGGAGCTGGGAGAAGAGAGTAAAAGAAGCACACAGGGAAGAGCCAAGGCTCAGGCTTGGGTGCCCCAGACTGATGCTGAAGAGAGGCAAGATGCGGCTGTAGCTCAGAGCATCCCATGTGACAGACCCCTCCGTCTGCTGCTGACTAATTACCAACGTGATACAATTTGCTATAAGCAGGGCAGTGCAGATGTTGGGAGAGGGTTAAGGACTCCCAAGCTGGGGAACAACCTAGGCAGCCTCATTGTTCAGATACAACTTTAAGATACTTAATTTTGTGGCTTTCTCCCTGAGCTGCAGAGTGATTTTAAAGGACACATCTGTGGATGAAAGGCAGAGAAAAGTGAAAGCTAGGGAGAGGCCTGGCTCACTGGTGTTTAGGAGCCTGTGATTTTGCTATAGCCCTGTTAAAAAGGTGCTCAATTTACTTCCTTTTTGATAATTCAAAAACTATTAGAATCACCCAGAGTTAGGCAGATTTCAAAACACTCCACTGACCAGATTCAGAATGAGAATAACACCTTTTAAAAGGTTTGCTCTGCAAGGAAAGCAATTTTGCAGCCTCCGGTTCAGGGCAGCCAGTCTGTCTGCCCTGGGCTCACAGACCCTGAGTGCTGGAGCAACCTCAGCCCCGGGACAATATATGTGTCATCTGAGACACAGACCCTAAAGAGCATTGTTTTCATGGAGGGACAATTTTCAGAGTTCACGCTGTTCCCCAGGAACATCCTGCCACCCAGTGTACAGACTTGTCTAGGCAAGCACACAAAGCAAACTGATCTCAGCTGATAGAGCCAAAAGTTTCAAAAAACACCCCATAATCTTGGTTTGTACCACGTTTGCAAGCCTACCATTCTGTGTGCACCTTGCGAGGAAAAAGGAGGTGGAGAGGGCAGGAGAGGGCTGTGGGGAGAAGGAGAGGGGCAGAACGGGAGCAGAGCTGCTGGCAGGTGTGGATGACTTAATTTCAGGCACCGGAACTGTCAGTAGGATTTTGGGTTTATTTTGCCTACGTTTTGCTGCATCTCCCCTCCAGCCCCTGGCCACCTTGAGGAAGTCCATGCAGATTTCATGAGTTCCCTAACTGCCGGTGTGGGAGATGCAATGCTGAAGGCAGAGCAGGGAGCTTTCAATTATTGATGAGAGCGACCTCTCTTTAAACAAGGAATGCATAATTCATGTCAGCGCCCGTATTTGTGGTGATCAGCAACGGCTCTGTCTCTGCTTGCTGAAATCCACAGAAAGTTGCCATCCCCTTGTCTCTATTCCCTCGGGCCCATCCCACAGAGCCTTGGGCCAAAGCTTCAGTGCTGCATAAAATTAAGGCCAGCCAAGATGCTTCAGTGCTTCCCTGCGCTGGGCAGTCTCCTGCCTATTACAGATGTGCACAATTAAGTGGGAGGACGGATTGAAGGAAAGACAGAAGTGGGTGGACTGGGTTTTTGCTAGCGGATTAGCAGGGGTAATTACTGGGCAAACAGTCACAGCAGGACATTTCTCAGCAGTGGGACTCCTCTGACCCTGAAACCGGTCTACATGCATGGGGCCGATGTAGAACAGAAAGGACAGATTATATCTAAAGGACAGTACTGGAGGGGTCACCTACAGCGCTATTTCTTGTGCAGAGTGGGAAACAGAAGGGGAGACTTGATTTTCTAGCCAGTCAGCAGTTCTCTGCTGGAACTGGGTAACTGAAAAGCAAAAAAAAAAAAAAACAAAAAAAACAAAAAAAACCCCAAAACAAACAACCCCCCCAAAAAAACAAAAGGAGGGGAAGATGTTTTATTCAGGGAAGGGACATTTTAATGATGGATCAGGGAAGGGAATGGCTCTTTTCTAAACCCATGGCTGGGACCTCACTTTCCGGTAGCACTTAGGACTTGCAGTCTTAAGGCAGAAGGGTGATCTCATGCTCAGGTAGTTGAGGACTGAATCCTTCCTCTGCCACAGACCTTGTGAGTGACTGTGGGCAGGCAACTCCTGTCAACTGAGTGAGGTGAATAACGATATTTCACTACCGCTCATGGGGACAGAGTGTGAGGCAGAAATAACTGAAGTCCACTGAGACCCCTGGAGAGATGAAAACCAGAGAACTACAAATAATAAAACAATATGGGGAAGGATGGTCAAGTCCTTCCGTAAAGCAGGAAGACAGGAGCTAGCAGCAGCTGTGGGGATGCAGCGTTTGGGCCCAGCTACACCCTGCCATTTGGCGCGAGGGCTCCTGGGGGGACAACTTCCCCAGGAAGTGAGTCAGTTTTAGCAAAACAGCCTCCCTTCTCAAGCCCCCACATCTTCCTCAGATGCAATGAAAGGCTCCATCCTGTCCTTACCAGTGCCGGTCCCTTCACCATATAAGACTGCAGTTACTTCAGCTCAGAAACCAGGCTTGTCCTTCACCTTGCACTCTCCTCCCACACCTCCACCCCCAGCACATCCCTGGGCCAAGCATCTTCCCCCAACCTCGAGTCTGTCAGCTCTGCAAACAGCTCGGCACGGTGCCTTTCCTCAGAGAGTAAAGCAGCTTCCTTAGCCCAGCTGGGCGGCTCTTTGCTAAACAGCACGAAGTGGGGGAGGGCTACGCTTTACACAGGGTTCTCTTCCCAAGTAAAAAGGGAAAAAAAGCAAAAAAGAAATGTTGAGGCAGCTAATTAAATCTGCTGGCTAGGTCCTGTGGGAGCCAATACTTTTGGGGCAGAGCGTGGCTCAGCCTGCTCTCCGCAGGTGGAATGAGGGTATCCAGCATTATCTGGGCTATCAGCAGGAATGGAGGTAACCCAGCTTAGATAAAGCCTAGACCTTGAACTAGACTGCAAAGCATAGCTACATAGGGAACCTTCCAGAGCCTGAGAAAGGAGGTCTAACGTGATATATGCTATTTTTAATCAGCCTGGACCCATATGTCCTTCCCGATTGACCTGTACGACCTGTCACTGCCTCCCTGCTGCCCTGCAATTTGGCAATGCCAGGCTATGAATCAGAGCAATGCAGCCTTCAACCCACTTCTGGTTTTCCTGCATCTCTGCTGCTTGTTCCTGACTGGACCGGTAATCCAGGGGTGCCAAAAATACCCAGAGGAAGATTGGCAGTTCAGGCCCAAACAGAAGCAGGAGGTACCAGATGTCTCCTGAGAAAGCCAGCTTTCTCCTGAGAGACCTGTCTGCCTGGAATTAGCTTATCTAAAAAGGAGCCCGGGGGCTTATTTAAACCATGACTTCTCTCCCCTGCTGCCAAGCACCAGCGGAACTGAGGTCCTTTTTAGGCACTGATGACTATTACAGAATAATCAGTCCAAATGTATCAGCATGAATCAGCCCAATATCCGCATTACCAAAAGGAAAAAAAAAAAAAAAAAAAAAAAAAAAAAAGCTTTCTTTTTCTGAGGAGGCAAAATAAGTCTAAGGAAGCAAAAACAATACTGAATTGTTCTGAAGTATCTGTACATTTCATCCAGAGCTTACCCTACTGAGTTAACAGCTGAAGCCTGTTCAGCAGGAGTGGGAGCTGTCATCTTAGAGGTTTCTTATAAAAGCAGAAAGGGAAAAACCCATAGTGTTTGCTTCCAGAGCATTATCAAAGATGGAGAAGAATTACTTTCTCAGAGAAAAAGGCATTAGGCGTTATTTGCAGGATAATTACATGTCACAGGTGCTTGTTTAGGGAAAAAATATCATGTTGGTCCCAAGCTCCTTGTAAAGATAAGGGGCACAAAGGCCAGTGCAGTTCCTCTGGTAGCAGCCAGGATGCAGAAATGGGCTTTGATCTTAGCTATGTGTCAATATGACATCAAATGCAGACCTTCAGAGGAACATGCTATCCCTAATGCACACTCTTGATTAATTAGACAGCTTGTTTTCCTTCTGCTTTCAAAGGCAATGTCAAAACACTCTTCCCCGTTGGACTTCCCTCTTACTCCTACGGAAGGCAAAAGAGACTGAAGGAGAACCTGCTCTGGCTAAAATCATACTGTAAATGCGTGGAACCGCCATTACACCATTTAAAACCCAGGCATAGCTAAAGATGTCAGCCATCTTTCTGAAATCTGCTGAAATACTGACATTTGTCAGTATTGCTGACACCCTGCTGGTGTGCTGGCACCCTGAAAAATCAGAATCCAGAGTCCTTAGTGCATGAAAACAGTTGGGGGCAGAAGAGATGTCTGCAACATCACACAAGATATGGGCAACAACCACCCAGAGCTTTTATTTGGGAATGCTATTGAATTACATGATCAATAAGCATGATGCAAACAGCAAGTTTGGGCAGAATATTTTTATAGGTGGCCAGCACATAGATTAACACAGAATGGAAACTAGTTGGCATTGATGAGTTGCCACCAAATTGAGCAGGCATTGATTAAGTTAGACATGGAATGAGGAGAACAACACTTTGGCCTACTTGATGGACACTTTTGCTGTTATAGCTCTCTGGTCTGCGTGAAATATGCTAGCTCTGTAACTAGCTGTAATGGTCCTAAATGCTAATTCTGATCTTTTCATCCAAATAAATCATCAGCAGTCATTAGATCTGCCACTTACTTTGTGGTATCCAAGTGTTGTGCAGACACTTTTAAAAGCAAATATCTAACAGAAAAATAAAGTGGTGCTTAGTAAATTTTCTTTTGTAATAGATGTATGTTATGGTCCATTGCTTGATTTGTACCTTAAATATCACAGCTGATCTATAAGCTTGGGTTTGATTAAAAATAAAATGACAACAAAGGCCAGGATGAAAAATAGAAAAATACAAAAAGCTACAGTGCTTATCCTCTGTATGGGAGATGAAAAGGGAGGAAGGGAGCAAAGAAAAGAAGTGGCAGGAAGATGATAGCCAGTGTCCTGTTGGGTAGAAAAGGAAGGTCCTAGCAGGGAAGCTGTTGACTCTGGACCATAATCAGGCCACAAAGTTTAGCTATCCAGAGTAGGTGCCCGGGCTACTATGGCATCTGAGATCAAGAGACCCATGTGCAACTCATACTTCCCACCCTCTGGAGATGCCAGGAGAGCAGATAGCTCAATAGTGGAAATAGCTTAACTAGGCACCAAAAATGGCTGGCCAGAAAATAGCCCTACATCATGCTAGAAAGAAGTTTTTCTTTCTAGAAAAAGCATTGAAAAGCATTTAAGCAGTGAACGCATTTTGGCAAATAGATGGAGCTGAGAAGTACTGAAGGCCAAATACCCCTTCCTGACAGCAATCCAATCCTACCAGAAAGAAGAGGTGTATGTTTTGGATTCTGTTTTTCCATGTCTTACACCTTTAAAATGAAAGAGGCTTGTCTGTCGGGAAGGCAAGGCTAGGAGGGAATTAAAGACAGAAGAGCTCGCAGCACGAGAAACAAACTTTGCCCTCTTTCTTAGAGCCTATAGGGCTTGCCCGCTATCTCTGCTGTGTTCCTTAATTGCAAATGAAAGGAACCTAGGCCAAAAGTGGTGCCTATAAGCCTTCCCTTGGGAGGTCAGCCTATGCTGTATTGTACTTAGAGCTTATCTGTGTACTTGTGTGCCTCAGGATGCTCAAAATCTGGAATCAGTAAGGGGTTTATGCTACCCTCCAAGATGGTTGGTTGTCTGCTCTGTCTGTCCCTTGAGCTTGGACTGTGGTCTCTGCCCAAACACGAGCAAGGAACTACTGGGAGATGCTTCTCCCCAGCTCTTATATCTCTGCTCTCACAGCTGCTGTCCTTCCTACCTTCTTTCCACATGCATGGGGTGACAGTTGACCACGGGCAGAATATCTGAGGAACAGATACTTTCAGTTGGCAGGGAGAGGTGAACTAGGCTTTTCTGGAACCCTTGGCTGTACTTCAGATTTTTAATTCTCCTCTCCTAGAGGACCTCTCAGTGAGACCTATATTGACCTACATAAGTCTCCTTAGCACAGAGGTCAGCAATGATGACTACATCTTAGCAAAGTCCTTAGCAGTGTCTTGTGCCTTCCCTTGTAATGGACTTTCTGATGCATACCCAAGTAATTAGAGATTTGTTGTATTTTCCTTAATGCTTCAAGAGTCATATTCTAACATGAAAGTTAGAAACATCTTTTTTACTGTAAAGGAAGTTTATATTATCATTTAATAATATGTCTCTGAGAGCTATAGGTTTTAGGAAAACAGCAAGTAGAATGAGAGTTGCTAACCTGAACTGGAAATGCACTGGGATTCCTGGAAGAGCTATGAAGTCCTATGGGCTGCTACAACTTAAGAGGTGTTGGTATCCCAAGGTACAGGGCAGACATATGAGTGAAGGCGGAGGATGCGGCTAGGATGGAGAGGACCCTTGCTGGAATAGGTAGTTGTTGTTGTCAAAATAGAGGCTGCAGAAGGCTTTTGGGAGTAGGGATGAGGAAGAGGTTCCAAGGAAAAAAGTGGGGTGAGGGGAGAAACATTGGCCATGCTGAGGTCTGTCACTTGATAGCATTGCCAGACCACAAATAATTCTTCCTGTCCAAAGATCCGCCAGGTGACACCCTCACTAGCTGGTGGCAGTGGTTAATGCCCCCACTCCCTTTCAGTTGCTCCATATTGATGGGGAGCGGGAGGGCATTCCTGAGGAAGGAAAGAAACTTACTGTGGACTTTGGAGCATTAGAATTTGTCAGTTTGGCTCTGACTCTGTGCTGCCTAGCCCTGAGATCCAGCTCAGATGGGCTCCTGAGTTCAGCAGATGCTGCCTGTGGGCTTTGTGGAGGTGCACAGAGATAATCAAGATCTGGTTTCTGTTTGCTTGCTAATTTGAGCCCCTGCTGTGAGATTTGGATGTTTCTGAGGATTTTATATTAGCTTTAATGATTAAAAAATTATTTCAGTGCTTAGTGAAGAAGATGCATCATCTATCACTGAAGCAGCTTAGAAACAGCGCTCATTATATTAGTGCAGAAAGATACCCTTACACCAGTGTCCTCATGGAATGACTGTCCACTCATCTAAACAAGATAAAGGTTTTTGCTGGCCTCCTCTGAGGCCAGAGGATAAAGCACTCAACTGTGAAACAAGATTTCTTCGTTCTTTTTTGGGCTTCAACTATGTGTATGTATGTGAGTCTGGGCAAATCATTTCACCTGCTTCAGTGCCTCAGTTCCTCCACAGGTGAGATAAGCACAACAATGTATAAGCAATTTGTGAAAATGACTTTCAAGTGCCCAAGCTCATTACAGAAAGAAATGTTGCGATGAGTAAAGACTATCTTAGCACTTTGACAGTAGCTTATATTATCTTTATACTATCTTCATGCATTTATCTTTTTTATATATATATATCTTTGTCTTATCTATATAATCTATATATCTTATCTTACATATATATTATCTACATATCTTATTGATATCTTTCCCTATGTATCTTCATATACTACCTTTATACTATACTGTACACTATTCCCACGGTACAGGTTTCAGTCTGGAAGCCCAAAGTATGGTTAACCAATTATAGGAGAGAACAAAGATCTTTTCGTAGCCCTTCACCAACTGATAGTAGCCATGTGGAGATGATAGAAATTTGTTATCTTATTAATAACTGATAATAACTGATTTTAGGCAAAGCCTAGCAAGGTTTTTCTGGTTACACTTCAAGGAGAGAAAGGGCCTGCCAGTTCTGGGACTGTAGGTGACAGGATCTTATTTTGCTCACAGGAACACTGATAAATACCATGTTTGAGAGGATAATGATAATACTCTGTTTTATCTCCAGACTGATTCATTAGCCCTCTCAGACAGCAATATTCTCCTTATTAGGAGAGAGATACTGAGGCAGGGAGGAGGAAGTGGCTATGAAAAGAGCTTTTTCAGTCTGAAGCATAGAGCTGAGGCATTTCTCGCTCCTGGACCTACACTCAGGACTTTGTACTCTACTTGAATGCACAAGCCTTGGGCAGACCTTAGTGTGAGGTGGGGGCAAGGGAAGCACAGGTGAAAAGACGGTGAGAGAAGAAAAATGAGGAGAGGGAACAGGAGAAGAGATGAGGTTAACGGGGATGACAGAGTGGGAGAAAAGAAGAGGAGAAATGAACAGGGGAGATGGAGCAGGGGACCAAGTGGGATAGCAAGCAAGAGGTACAGTCAGATCAGGGAGCATCTGAAGTCTCTCTGAAGAGCTTGCCTATTTTGCCTCTGTTTTTTTTTTTTTTTTTTTTTTTTTTTGTGATCCTGCCTTAAAATTGCAGGAATGTGGCAACACAGCATCAGCGCTCTGATTTATTAATTCCATCCCGTCCCACCAGCCCATAAAACAAAAGCATCTGTGTTTGCTCAAGAGGAGCACATGAAGGGCCTCATTCAAGTCAGAGGTGGAGAGGGAAGCTGGCAGATATAAGGAAGTTGTTGGCGCCTCCTTCCTTTTCACCTTTGTGTGGATTTGGGGTGGGGGAAGGGCTATGGGAGGGAGGGATCCACAGAGGTAGAAGGCAGCAATCCAGGGCATGATGTATCTGGAGGAAAAAGCTAAGATCACTGTGGCAGTCAGTATGGGCTCCTCAGTGGAAGAAAGAGGAGGGAAGGGGGGGGGGGCCGCAAATACATTAGGCTTGGCTGCCTCCAGCGAGGAAGCCATCCCAGTACTACAGAGTGGACGTGATGGCTGGATCCTTTGCTTCCTGTTGTGCTGGTCCAGCACTGTTTTAGGAGGTAATACTTTACATAAGTTTGCCTTGAGAAACAGCACTTCTATCACTATAGTCACAGCCAGGCCATTCAGGGAGCCATGAAGTCCCTCTTCCAGGGAGGCCAGCACGGTTGCCTAACCTATAGCTATGGACATAACCAGGTAATAATTGATTAAACCTGACAGCCACAGCAGAAATATCCTTTTCAAGTCATTTTTTAACATGCTTTCAGAACATGAAGATGACTTGGGGTGAGGTGAATATCATCTATCCTACTTTACAGACTGGTGCATCAAGGGGAAGGCTAACTGGTGGAGGAAAGCAGGCAACCTCTACTCCTTCATAGTCAAGGATCTGACTGTACCATTCTAGAAATAGGTACCAGAAGATTTCTACCAGACAAAGAGGACCTTGCTAAGACCACATCTCTACCTCTAACTTTAGGGGCAGTGTCTTCAGGAGCCAGGTTGCTCTGCAACACTGCCCTGGGAGCATCACCGCAGAGGGAGGAGAGTCTGCTAAGCTGCTGCTGCCTGCCTGGCCCTTGGCTTTTCCTTCATGTTCTCCCACACAAGGACTGCCTAGGAGCAATTCTGCTTTGCTAGCAAAACATGGTTCCCACGTGCCCTGTACTCCCACACACAAACCCACCATGAACTTACAGAATGAGACAGCATTGCTGCTTTAAAATTTTCTAACTAGAGCTGAGTATGTTCGACTGTTAATCCTGTTCAGCTCCAAGCAATAGCAGTGCTTCACTTGGCTAGCGGCAGGCTATACTGGCAATGAATGCCATTGCTCTCAGTGCCAAGGGGTAACATCCAAAGAATGGGACAACACAATTTTCTTTTATTATGCAGCATTATTCATAAACCAGCACCACACAAATTTGCCAGGCTGCTAGCAGTCTATTAAAATCAACAGCACAGGCAGAGAAAGCAGCAGTGTAAGCACCAGTGGACCAGTTCAAATCTCATCAGAACTTATCCTGAACCCTCTCCAGCTGACAAAAAGCAAACCTATGTGAGCTAAGTGTCAGCACAGAGGCTGGAAAACATAATTTTTTCACTTCCGCATAGAAAAGAATATCGGAATTGCCCCAGTGATTTTCACTCAAGCATGTCTGTCTCCTTTTGTCCTCTGCCTCTTACACTGATCAATGTTGTGTGTTTCAGAAGGTACAAGAAATCCTATGCTAGATTGTTGTGAAAGGTTGTAGCCTGAAGATTTAGATCTATTTCAAATTGGCTATCCTATCTGATGATGAATGATCTATGATCTATCAAAATGTCTCCCCCTTTCTCAAATCCTACACCCAGCCTCAGCAGCATCTTGTAGCAGTAAGTTCCACATGTCACTATGCATTGCAAGGGGAAGTACTTCTTTATCACTAAATTGCTACCTTTTGCATTTTTCCTGAATGCAACCCAGTTCATCTACTAAGAAAAGAGATGTAGAAAAGCATTCATTCTCCATTCTACAATGTTCATTGCTTTTTTTCACACCCTGATGTCACTCCTCATTTATCTCCCTGAACTAACTAGTCCCATCTTAACAAATCTCTCTGTGCATAAGGCATTTGTGGGATTATCTGCTGGGGGGGGGGGGGGGGGGGGACAAACAGCAAGTAAAATATAAAGTACCTTTGCTGAAGCTGTGGATCCTAACTCTGTGTCTCAGCCCTGGGAAACTGTGTCTCCTGAGGAAACTTTGCTCACATTTCATAAATTCGAAGAATTTGCAGAATGCAATTTTTTTATCCCTGGGAGAAGGATCTCAGGCAGCCCCCTGCACTATGCAGTGGAGGAAGCCAATCAGGCAGGTGATTGAACACTTGCAAATATTGGCAAAGTAGATAAATTCTAGCTCTTAAGACCCACGGGAACATTAATGTCACTTGAGAGTGAACTAGATAAGACTTCTCAACCAGGCTCTGAATTATGAGCCTGCACACCTTAAAATGACATGAAAGGATAAAGGATCAACTTCTTTATAGACATGTTGGCTGCAAGCTGGGGTACAATTTGGAATGAGATTCCAGCTCAGAGGAATCGGTGAGGTCTGACCAGTTTCCCTCTCAAAGAGTGGGGTTTATGCAGTCATGCTTGTTGCTGAGAGGAGAGTGACGTTAGCTCTAGGCCTCATCTGTGCCCTGTATTTATTAGTCTCTTTTGGTACCAGTAGGTTTTAATTGCAGTCCTGTTAGGCTGAGCTACTTCCCAGCTTCGCAAATGCTTCTCAGAGATGCAGGCCTCATCTGGGAGACGGACGATCTGGGGCTGTCTCAGCTCTGACGCTATCAGCTGCAGTGTCTCCCTGTGTAAAGTAGGGGTAGTCATACTGACAAACAGCTTTGTATGTGGGCAGGGAGTGCTCTTCATCACGTATGCATGGTACTTTGAGATCTTTGGATGGGAAGTTGTATGGATGAGCATAATACTTATTATTAGACAGAAAGGCCAGGAGCAAAAGGAGCAGAGTGATTTTTAGACTTCTCTAGGGCCCTGTAGGTGCGTTGGACCCTGACTTCCAGTCTGGCTTATTACCACCTTTTTAGGCTTTTTCTTGTATTAGGAATAATTAAATACAAGGAGGAAAGGGACAGATATCATCTTCCCTGTGTACATCCTGCAGAATAATTGCAAAGCTTTCCCAGAGCAATTTTGCATGCTCAGTAAAGGGCATATTTGGAGCCTATCAAATATCTCATCCCTCACAGGCATACATAGGCTTGTAGTGTATGTCAGGAGCTCTCTTTATTCCTGCTAAACATTGCCTTGCTGGAACAGGGAAGACAACTGAGGATGCTAAAGAGGAGGAAGAAGAGGCCTTGGAAGAAGCTCTAGGAGGTAGATGGGCTCATGGGGTGGCTCCTTGCAGCTGGGATGGCAGCGTTGCCACCTTACATGTTGGTGGGAAGCGGGAAGTGATGGTGCCTGCAGCATTGGCACCCTGAGAAAGAGGGGTAGCAGGGGCTGGAGCTGTAAAGTGGAGGCAGAGCAGGCATGGAGAAACAGGGGTGTGCAGGGCAGTGCTGCTGGCAGGTGATTACTGTAGTGAAGAGGGAAAGAAAACAATCTGGGGGTATGGCTACAGGGAACCCACTCCAAGCCCCCACCAGCAAGCTGCATCCCAGGTATGGCTTGGCTCTCACACCCTAAGGACACATCCTGGCCTGCCACTGAAGCAGAGGGAGTTTTCCTGCAAGAAAGCACTTCTACCAATGGAGAGGGTCTCACAGGCAAAAAGAAAGGATACTGCATATCCAGGAGACAGGCTGTCCTGTACCAACCTGGACACTCTGCAGGGAAGATACCATTAAACAGCACTGAAGTGCTAGTCACAAAGATATGCCCAAACCACAGAAGGAATGTGAATTTAAAGGCAATAAGGCTATATGTTGTGGAAGTATATTTTCTCTTACATACATTTAGCTGTTCTGTAGCTTTGTACAGCTCACTAGGCAACAGTCTTCCTAAATGACACTGAAACAAAACCCACAGGTGCGGGAGCCTTGC